>NW_006441946.1:962292-970182 GCF_000325575.1 Pteropus alecto
GAGGGGGCGCAGGTCGGCACAATGCCCGGAGCTGCTCGCTCGGGGCGCGGAAGGAGCTTAGCGCGGACGGGAGAGTGGAAGTTAAGTTTCCTTTCTTTGCATTTTATGTAGAAAATTTTCAAAAAGTTTATTCTGTTTTGTTGTCATACAGTGAGAATCAGATGCCCGAGGGATTGAAATGCGAGGTGACCGGCTTTGACAGAGAACAAGAATTACAGAGGACTTTTTATTTTTCTAGGCTCAGCTGTAGCAGTGAGAAGGGCGGGCAGGGTACTGCTGGAACCTGCGTGCGCCGAGCACAGGCGACGAACCGCCGGGAGTGGGTGCGGAGCGTTGCCTCCCCGCTTGGGCTGCGCCGCCTGGGGCCCCGAGGGGCTCCGAGAGACCCCGTCCCCGCAGCGGTCCCGCTGCAGCCCCCGTGAGTGGTTCCACGGCGTGGAAAAGTAGTTGGAGAAGTGAAGGGAAAGGGAGGGAGGAGAGAAATGAATGAAACACGTTTGGTAAGGAAAGCGTGTTTTGAAAGTAAAAATGTTCGTACAGGAAAGATATTCGAAATATAAGTGATGAAAACTGCTGCAGAGGAAATCGAGGGAAATTACACGCATCATAACTTGTGCGAACAAGCTTCAGTTTTAGGGTTCATTCCATTTTTAGTTGGAGATGTGTTTTCTTTGCTTGGGTCTGAGAGAGACGGTTCTCGCTGAGTTCACGTCAACCAAGGGGGCCGGGGACACGGCGCTTCAGCGTCACATCCAGCTGGGCCAGCGCGGTACCCGGGCCGAGACTCCACGGTAACTTACAATCGCGACCGTCCTCAGCTCTGACGGCTGTGCTGCGCGATCCCGTCCTTATTTTTAAAACCTTCTGTCTATGCCGAGTCTTCCCTGGCTCTCGCCTGGTGCGCTGACGTGGGGCCTAACTGTACCCCCAGGGGGTGAGTGGCAGCTGCTCCTGTGGCTCCGAGCTGATCCCACCCGAAGGCTCGCGTGCCTGGCCTCGGCCGCGCGTCCTCTGCTTCATTCCTGGGGACGCAGGACGTGCTCTTCACACGAGAACGCACAAGGCCCCCCGGGAGTGGAGCGGGGTCACCCCTCCGCTGTGCGCCCCAGCTCACACCGCACGTGGACTCTGTCCGCTTCGAATGCTTAGTCATTGAGTGGCGTTGTGCAGCGTTACTTTTTATGAGTTCATGAGTAAATATCTTATTAATGGCAACGCCGTAACAGAAGAAACGCATGTTCTCAATGGCAGAAGAGACGGGTGTTCTGGGGGCGGGTGAGAGGCTCCGTACGATTTCAGACCGCTCCTGCGGGGAGTGGCTTTCCTCGGTGGTGGGGTCGTGGAGAACCCCTTAGTTTGCTTCTGCAGTATCGATCATGAGAAATGAGGCCCCAAGTGTCCCTTACACTGTTTACTAAAGATAAGCAGCTTATACCAAAACGCTGTCAGATTACTTGGACGAAAACACGAGGAAAGTTGTATACTCCGAACAATGGAACGTTCCATCATGTCATCCGTGGGAATACTTCGCCTAGTGCGCATTTTCCAACAAGCCACTGTAGACGGCGCTTCGCGTGGTGGCGCAGCCAAAGGCGAGGTGGGGCACAGGCGCCCCGGATGCGCGAGCGGGGTGCCGGCAGCCCGGCCGTCACTGCCAAAGCGGGGAGCCACCGTGTCCTCGGTGGACACCGATGCCTGTCGCCTGAGTCTCGGAGCAGACCTGCGGGGTCCGCGACGCGACAGAGGAACAGTGCGGCTCGGGAGGGTGGAGTTGCCCTTACCGCGCAGTCACCGAGGGGAACGGTGCCCGCCCTGTCTCTCGTTACTTGGCGTTTCCAGAAAATTCGCTACGTATCATGTGGGCAGCTCAGTGTTATGGCGGAGACCACTGAGCCGCTCTCTCCTTTGGGAGACACATAGTGGTGTCTGGAAACACGAACAGCAACACGAATAGGGCGTTTCGGTGAAGCATTTACTATTTTACAGCAAATTTTCTAACAGAAAATATTTTGACTCAGTCAGTCCTTACAACGGCCCTGTGAAGCAGGTCCTGGCTGTTACTGCTCTCCTGGAGACGAGGAAAGGACGGTTTACGGGCGCGGGGTCCGGGCCAGCACTGGGGCTCCCGCCCGCGCAGGCAGCCACCTGGGACCAGTCTCCCCTGCGCCGCATCAGAGAACTGCCCGCGGTCACCCAAGGTCACCCAAGGTCGCGTAGCTGTTTACAGCCCAGCGAGAATAGCAAAGCACTCTTTCTGTGCCAGACCTGTTCCTCTGTATCTCGGCTCAGCTAATTAAGCTCCCATCCCAAATTCCAACACCCACTTGTAATAAAGAGTGGAACATTACTCAACCCCATTTCTGTGTTTATTTGCATATTTATTAGACTCGCGGTCCATAATTTTCCTGCTTATATTCTTTCTTTTGACACGTCTATTTCCTCATGTGACATTGGCTTTTATCCCCAAGGATCCTGGAGCCATAAAGAAAGGGATTCTCCTTCTGCCTCTCCTGTGGACCCCACACACCTGCCCTTCTCACTTATCATCCCTTTTGTTGACTTTGTAGATGGAGCCTCGGTGGTTTTCCTACATCCTGCGGGTCAAATATTATTTTGGAAAAGATTTTCCAAGTATCTTTTAAGAAAAGACAGCATTTTATAAGTCCCATATCTATTAAAAAAATCCACTTCCACTTTAATCGCTCCCTATAAAAATGTTAATGGCCATCCGTCAGCCAAGCCACAGGAGAGTTATTGGAACAGGACCGTGAGTAATCTCTGAAGCCCTTCCACTTCCTGAGAGCCTGGGATGGCAACGGATAATAATAATTTAGTGCATCTCCGGGGTTAGCTGGCTCACTACGGAGCCGTCCCTTTTGGCATGTGACCACGTCTTCAATCGCACTGGGGAGAAAACTACACAGCGCTGGCTCAGTGTCACCCCATCTCATTATGCTATGCAAACGGCGGTGGGTCACATTCGTGAGGGAGCTGGCGGGTGAGCTGTTCTGGCTGTGCTGTCGGTCCTACTGAACAAACGCCCATCCGAGTTTGAGACGCTGGTTAAATAAAATAGAACCTAATAGGTGCCCTTCAACTTGTGCCGAGGGATCTTTATTTCTGCAACTGAAAACAGGATTCATCAGTGGCAGGTTTGCTCGTCAGGTTTTTACGTGAAAGGCATATTTTTCTAAGCGATGCAAGCTATAGATTTTCTTTAGGTTAATGAATTTCTGTTCCACATGGTCTTTAATTTGAAGGGATTATGCTTCTCATATAGTTTTGGTTAAGATTTCTGCAATTTTGATGGAAACCTCGTAACATTTATCCCTCTAGAATTCAGATGTTTTTTGAAACAGTGGCGTAGAGTGGGTGGTGAGTTTAATGTAATTACAGTGGGGAGAGAGGGAATGGAAGGAAAACGCAAGGTAGAGACGGCGACCTCCGCAGTTAACGGTGCCTCTGAGTCTGTGCCACTCGCTGGCGGGGGACCCTCAGAGGACTCATCCCCACTACACTGCTGGACACCACTCCCTACCTTTTCTCTTGGCAGAGACTCACGCTGCCACGAGCCCGGGGCTGGGAGCGTGGCAGAGCCGGCTTTTCCATCCCGCCGCGCTTCTGACTTTGCGTGGTGCTGAGCGCATCACTTTGGGCCAGAAGCGAGCTCAGCCTGGATCCCCGGACGGACCCGCTCCTTTACTTCTGGGCACCACCGGCCTGTGCACTCCGGCTCCCGGGGACCCCGCCGTCTCCCCAAGCTGCTGTGTCTGCAGAGCCAGGGGGCGCGGGCAGCTCTGCGTGCCTGCGGCAGCCCTGGCAGTGGCCGGGCGGGCCGGGAGAGCCCACGCGCGCAGCACCTTCCGCCCAGGCGCTGTGAGCACCGTTTACGCGCAGGGCGGCCTGCGAGGTCCGCCCGGAGCCGCTCCGCGCGGGCTTTTGCTCAGCTCCCTTCTCTCTCTGTCCTGTCCCCGCTGCCTTCCGGCCCCTCCGGAATCACCCACCGTGGAGCGTTGCCGCAGGGGACCCGCACACACTCCTTCTCACCGCCGCGTCCTCCGTCAGGATTGCGAGTGTGGCCTCGGGGACCTACCTGTCAGTGAGGTTGCTGGTTACAATTCAGTCCTCTGCAGAAAGCAGGCGCGGCTCAGCGTGGCCTCCAGACACAACGTGGCGTCCCACGTGGCGTCCGGAACCGTCTGTCCCAGCCCTCCCGCTCCTGAGCAAGGTGTGTGCGGGGCTGTGGGGGGGGCGGGGGGGGGGGGGGGGGCGACGCCCACGGGCCTTGCCTGGGGCACTGCATGGCGACAGGCACCGTCTTGGGTTCAGGTCCTGGGCTTCTGTGCCTCCAGCTCTGTCTCTCCGCTCGAGGCTGCTCCATGGACAAGCAGCTAATCAGGTGCTCATAGCCTCTCTGCATCCCAGCGACGGCTTCAGAGCGGAATCTTCTGGGCCGGCGGCCGCATTTCATTACACGGTGGGTGGAGATGTTCCAAGCATCGCTGGACAAATCCAGACACGAGAGGAGCCTGGAGGCCAGCGAGGTAGAAGGAGAAGTGACTTCTAGTCTCTGTCTGTTACGGCTGAGTGGGCTCTAACTCTTAATGTAAAGTGTGTGTGTGTGTGTGTGTGTACACGTGCACATGTGTACTGCATTTAAATAGGTGCTGTGTCTAAAACTCATATTTATTATATATAATTACGAAATTCTGAAAGTCACAGGTTATTTCATGACACCAAGATAAAAAATGTGTTACACACATGCACGATAGATGAGAGAATTGATTTAATCTTGGTGTGGAGAGATAACCTCTGATTTTCAGAATTTAGTAAGTCCCTTCCGTTACAGCAAACTATTTCGACGTCTTCTTTAAACAAGGACGCGTACCGCTTAGAACTTTTCATGCTCGTTCATGTGGTGGTGATTCACGGCAGGCCGCGCAGCCATCTCCGGCCACGGGCGGTTTTTGGAGACTTGCTCATCCCCACTTGGCCGTCGCCCTCACATATTAACCTCTGGACGTCAGCCTCATTTTAGAAAGACTTGTGATTATAACACCATAATTCTGTGGTAGTTATGTGGTAATTTCTGTCAACGCAGTCGACAGACTGACAGCTCGATCCAGAAAGGTCTCCCCCTTTGGTGTCGTCCCCTCTGCCCCCCGCCGCCAGGATGGCACAGGGGTTCAGTACAACAATACACTTTCCTCGTCACACTCGAGCCGCGTGTCGCCCATGACCAGCTGATTGATGAGCTAGCCCTGACGATGCTCTATCGCTTTTCCATCTCTGCCAGTTTCCTGAGCCTCGGAGTTGGTGTGAGCGCTTCTATGGGACGTGGCTGTTTATTAGATACGGACGATGCCTATGGAAAGTCACGTACATCAGTTACCAACACACGCGTTGTACTCTTGCCGGCAGAGGCATTTTGATGACACTAGGGCGTAGAGGGTGAAAGTGAGCATGGGGTGGGGGGAATTTTAACTCTCGCGGGGACATTGGGCTCTGTGCCTCTGCCCACGCGACCCGGCTGTTTGGACAGGGGGAGGAGCGGGTCCTGGCGGGTCCTGGCGGGTCCTGGCGGGTCCTGGCGGGTCCTGGCGGGTCCTGGAGGGTCTTATCAGGCGTCGTGTTTTCCTCGTGGAGTTGGCAGTCCTCTGAGCATGCTGTGGGGCTGGCAGTGGGAACTCGGTGTATAGTAGACTCTCTCCAGCATGGTGCGGATAGTATGAACCAGAAGGCTTCTGAAAATAATAGTTCTTTCATTCTTCATTTGCACGCGTTGTACTTGTAAACTCGTGTCAAACTGTACTTGTATTTGCTTCCATACATAAGAGCAAAGATTAAAAACAGATGTAACCAGACAGTGGAATATCACTCAGCACTAAAAAGACATGCGTTGTTAAGTCATGAAAGGACACAGAGGAAACTTAAATTCATGTGACTGAGAGAAGCCCATCTGAAAAGGCTACATACTGTGTGATTTCGACTCTGTGACATCCTGGAAAAGGCGCCACTGTGGAGACAGTGACAGGTCGCGTTTGTCAGGAGTGAGAGGGGAGGGGGTGAACTGGTGGAGCACGGAGGGGTTTAGGGCAGTGAGGCCACTCCGTGTGACACTGTGACGGTGGGTACGTGTCCTTAGACATTTGTCCAAACCCATGGAAGGTACAAAATCAAGAGAGACCCTGATGTCAGCTGGGCGCTCTGGGTGACGGTGACGTGCGAGCGCAGGTTCCCTTGTTGTAGCAAATGTGCCACCTGGTGGGGGTGTGGGCAGTGGGGGTGCGTGTGGGGGGTGGGGTGGGGCATCTCTGCCCCTCTCTTAATTTTCCTGTGCACCTACAACTGCTCTGAAAATGAACTCTTAAAAATACAAAAAAAAGACGTAATACTGGAGCACGTAAGTAAGCAAACTGAGGTACCAGGAGGAAAGTAACATCGATGGCATTAGAGTGGTGGTCCCCAACCCCCAGGCGTGGACCGGTACCGTCCGTGGCCTGTCAGGAACCGGGCCGCACAGCAGGAGGTGAGGGGGCGAAGCTTCCTCTGCATCTGCAGCTGCTCCCCAGCGCCAGCATCACTGCCTCTGCTCCGGCTCAGATCCTCAGGCACTAGATGCTCATGGGAGCCCCGGTCCCTGGTGCCACAGCGTGTGGGTACCACTGCTGTACAGTATATATTGCTCTTGCCAGATGTTGAAACCCTTACGGATGGCATGCGGAGACTCGACGGCCCATTCATTAGCCGTTCCCGTGTCACTCTAAGGTGTCCCTCGCGCTTTTCAGCTCAGCGAGCCTGAAACCCACACTCCTGGGTGTAAGGACCAAGCCCAAGCAGCTCAACATTAAAGACGAAACTTGAGTTCTTGTTTTTAGTTTACTTTACTAATACAGCAGTCCCCGCTTATCCGCGGGGGGTACGTCCCCAGACCCCCAGTGGATGCCTGAAATTGGGGTGGCATAGAACCCAGTATATATTATGTTTTGTCCCATACATATGTGCCTACGATAAAGTTTCATTCATAAGTTAGGACAGTGAGCGCTTAACGACAGTGACTAGCCATTAAATAGAACAGTTGTAACAATAGGCTGTAATGGAAGTTATGGGACATGGTCTCTCTCCGCCTCCGTCCCTTACTGTCCTAAGCTCCCCCTCCTTGTGATGCCTGAGATATGGAGCGCCCACGCGGTGAGGTGCAGCCAGGGGGAGACGCTGGACGAGGGGGGTCCATGCCCGGGGCGGGACGGAGCAGGACGGCGGGGTCTCGTCACGCTCAGAACGGCGTTTACCTCTGGGATTTCCCACGTAATGTTTTTTGGCCGTGGTGGCAGCAGAGAACTGAATCGCACAGAGTGACCTCAGGTGGGGGCTACCGCAGTCTGCCTACTTCATGGTCACATACAGGTCACCCTCCCACACCTGCCCCCAGTCCCTCAGTGTCCCTCCTCAGAGGTGATGACTTTATATGTAACTCTGGGTGTGGTTCACGTACACCCCTGAGTGTGTGTCTTTTTTAACATCCGATAAAACACGAGACGCACGACTCTGTGCCGTGCCGTCTGCTGCGCTGTGCTGTTCCGCTCAGTGATGAGCTGTGGGTACCACTGCCCGTCACGATGCACTGAGCCGCCTTAATCTTTGCAAGGCTGCACCTTGCAAAGGTGAGATTCACACACGCACCTCCATCTGCCCGGCCAGCACCCCAGTAACGGCAGCAGTGTGGTCTCCGAGTCGTCCGCCCACACGGCGCACGTCATTCCCGCTGCTGTGTGTGCTTGTGAGGGCACTTATCGTGCATAGACGTTGAGATGGGTCAGACGATGGGACAGTTTGAGTTAAAAACGAATACCGTAGAATTTAACTGCCAGATGCTTTTGCTGGCAGTAA
>NW_006441946.1:971083-975787 GCF_000325575.1 Pteropus alecto
CAAGTCACAAGAGAGCAGGCACAGTCACAGCCCTCCGCCCACTGACAAAGTCCCCGGCATCCGGTGTCAGAGATGGACCGCTCAGCCAGCTGGCCGTTGCTCCAGTCTGATCTCCCATATTAGCTGTGTTTTCATTTTCTTGGGGATTAATTTAAATCAAGTATGCGACCATTAGCAAGGTTATTTCCAGTAAGGTACGCTGCTGAAAGACAGGCTGGTCTCCTCCAGCTCATCATCGGCCCAGCTCCAGGCGGAACAAAGGAAGAAGGCTAGCGTCGGAGAGGTGCGATTTGAAATGTGCCGCGTTACGAAGCATGACAAATCAGAGTGAACGCTTGCCGTACCGAAATTTATTCCATAATTACACGCTTAAACCAAATATAGAACCGACGATGCGCAGAAATGCTGAGCTGAAAAACATAAAGATAGGTCTAAAATAGTTAACGTAAGTGGTGAACTCACTTTTACGTAGTTGTGAACCCTTTATCGCTGCGTTCCTGTTGATTTTCCTTTCTTTCCTAGATTCTCCACAGTGTTCTTTTTTGTTTTTAAATGGAAAAATAGGATTTCTTTTCTACCCTTTGTCTTCATTGCAAGTTCTACATAGCAACTCAGAAGCCCGCCCAGCTCCCTGGAAAAGCAACCCCGCCGTGGCAGGAGGAGCTCGGCAGTGGCGGTTTTCTGTAGGATTAAGGGACGAGGTGGAGATAATGTCTGGTCGACTTAATAATGAAGCATTGTAAAATGCACAGGACTTGGAAAAAAGGAAACAGTCAAAAAAGTTCCAAATCATCAGCGAAACGAAACTCAGACACAAATATTGTCGATGTTAGTGTATTTCGGTTATTATAATACATTGGTTCCTTCAGTTTTGTAAGTGCTTTTTAATTAGTGATTTGTAATGAGCGTTTCTGAACTCACAGAATTGGCTTCCACAATTTTTATTGTGCAGCGAAGTGTTGTGTCTCTTTCAGTTTGGGCCGCAATGCACTCAACTATTCCCCTCCCGTGGGATTTATGTGATTTAGGCCCTACGCCACATTTGCGAGGGGGTGCTGTTTGGATGGGTACACGAGTCACTGTAGTTTTGTGGGTTCTACCGCCTCGGCCCGACATCAGCCCACGAGTGTAGGAAGGGGATCCCCAGCAGGACGACAGAAATAGAGAATCAATGTCGATCTTTCAGGTTTCAGAGCTGAATTCCAGGATTCCCAGAGAGAGAAAGGTGTTGAGTCTCGAAATTTCAAAATCTTGATTTTAAATTCTCAGAGTCAAAGTTTTGTCATCAACAAACAAAAGAATGGGTCAAATGTCTAATAAAATTCGCTGCCACATTTTCCACCCAGGGACCGAATGAAGTAACTAGCGGGTTAGAGAAAGGAAGACCTTTTGGGGGTGGGGGGCGAGCGGCACGCCCGAGGAGAAGCGAGGTGGGGCGCTACACCCAAAATACGGTGCCCACGAATCGATTTTGGCGTTTCTGAATTAAGGTTACACCCACAAGCTAGGAGGGACGGAGGTTGGCGTGCATGCTCCATTCACATAAAAACCGGGCTCTCCCCACTGGAGGCTGTAGCTTGCGAGATCCATTCCCATTTAAAACTCATCGCACACGTCTGTGATTATTGCGTTATAATAACTCCTCGGAAGGAAAACTTCAGGGTCAAAGTGCCTGGTGGGACAGACGGGCATTTAAACACGGCCCTGCGTCTCTGTGCGACAGTGCAGTCGAGGTGCTTTGGGAGTAAGACGTATAGGCATTTAAAACATAGAAATGCCTCAGACGGCCATCGTGTCCTTAGTTGTTGTAGATGTTGGCTGTTGCATTTGTCGTGTCATTTGCACTGAAGTGTTTATAGAGAGAAAAATTAGAAGCAAGACAGCAGAGTGATTCTTCAGGAGATGGACACACAAGAATGAGCCGGTGGTGACATTGGGGTGAGGGTGGGCACGGACAAAGAAGACAGCCCTACGGACTCCAGGACGCAAGGAAGATGCGCAGGGGCGCTGGGGGCGTGGGAAGTGGCCCTGACGAGTGACCGCTCCTAAAACGGCTGAGCAGCGAAATGCACTATGACAGAATCACTTTAATGCTTTTTAAGCTTGTTTTTGTAAACATGTACAATCCCTCTGCCTGTACGAATGTCTGTGTGTCCGCGTTCACATGTCTACAGCACATTCAGTCCACTTTACACACACACAGAGTCCTAGCCGTAGAGTTTCTTACCGCTTATGTGTGCTTTTATTGCTCGTTAGAGAGTAGATTTCTCTGGCTGCCTTTTAATCCTATCACCAAAGCAGTGATGGGAAAGCAATAGGCATTCATTAAATATTATAAATATGTGAAGAATTAATAATTAACACTTAATAATTATTCAATGCATTGAATATATCATTTATTTGTGCTTGTTTCTGGATGCGATTGGGTGGACAAAGCAAGCAATGGTTATACTAAAATTAATTACAATTTATTTTCCAAATCAGATGGAATCATGGAGGTTTTATTTTTTTTTTACTGTTGTTTGTTTGCTTTCTGAAAACCTTTTTCAAAAGCTATCACCTATTACAATATATACTACATTTTGATAGTGAAAGGGGGTTGTATTTCACTTATATTATTAATCTAATTGACATCATTATATGTATTACTGTGTCGTGTTTATTAATGCTTTTTTTGTCATCTAAGAGACCACAAATATCCCTTGATTATTCGTATATTGGCAAATTAGATTTTGGAGGTAAAGGGATTGAGTCGTTTGAGAATGCTGCAGTTCAGAAGCCATTATGCTGACTATTCCCAAGTATGTGTTCATACCCAAATCAGGCCAGGTTTTGTGTGCTCACTTCTTCGAGTTTCTTCTTACACGTGGAAACCAAATGCAGCAATCGGTTTATCAGGCTATTAAGCGGTGCTGCGGGGCGGCGTCGGGCTGCGCTTCCAGTGACGCCCGAGCGCTCCCGCGCCCCACGCTTGCGCACACGGACGCAGAGACCGTGGGAGTAAGCCTACCGTGGGGTTCGCTCTCCGGGGAGCGGTTCCACGTCGCAGCGCTTACCCAGCACCGAGAAAGACATCTGCGCTGCGTCGAAGGCGTTTTCACCTGCCTCTGTGCTTCTCAGCGTTCTCTTTGCCTTTAAACATTTCCGTCTTTCTACCATGCGCCGTGGGATGTGTACTGCAGATTGTGTTTGGAAAGTATCAGCGGGGTTTCTCCGGCAGATCCGTAACAGGTGGAGCTGTTCTCATAATCTGGAAATAAATTGGACCAAGCCTATTGGGTCATATTTGTTTTAAGCTGAGCCCCGGTGGATGAGATTAAAGGAAGCAGATTTGTTTATCGCGAGTGGAGGACGATTGCTCTTACTGCTCCTTTTAACTGGATTGCTTATTGTGCTTTCATCAGCCAGAAGGGCTCATTAATCCACAAATACTCCCCTCCCCACAGCCCTACTTTAAGCCTAGGAAGTCTATGCGGTGCCCCCATCCCATTTCAAACAACAAGGTCATTAATAGGAATGAGCCCGAGCCTTTGGTCCTGGAGGGTGGCTGACATGTCACGTGTGGCGGAGACCACCTGCCAGCTGTTTTCCATCTTCACAGTGAACTCATATACCTCTCGCCTCAAATGTTTTCGAGTGCCGTTCAACTGCCACATCCGTAATAAACCGTAATACTGAAGTTCTTAATGTTGAAATAAACTTACCTAATTTTTTTCTGTAAATGCTTTTCTGTGTAGAATGAAGTGATGATGCTGGGCTGACACGATTGTATTTTTTAGGTGCTAAAAATGAGGCGGCGCTACAATAAGTGCATTTGCACGTGCTCGTGTCTAGATGGAGTTTGAGAAAGTTAAACGGTTTGCGTAAGGTACATACCGCACAGTGCCCCTCGGCTTAGCCTAAGTGCCTTGGCGTGGCCAGAGGCTCCAGACAGAAGCATGCCTCTGAGGGTGATCACGCAAACCGCCTGCAGTGGGGAAGTCACAGGCGCGCTCCTTGATGACAGAGCCAAGTGACTGCACTGTCCGGTCACCTACGCAAACCGCCTGCAGTGGGGAAGTCACAGGCCCGCTCCTTGATGACAGAGCCAAGTGACTGCACTGTCTAAATTAAGGGCACGAGGACTACGATCGCCTTAGTCCTATGATTTTTACATGAAAGTCTGATCCCCAACAAGGTTCTGCCGGATTGGAGGATGGAACCATTAAGCCATTTGGCAAACAACCCCATTCCGCTCGGGTTCTTGGCCAGCCGTCTGGGAGGAGCTAAGGAGTGGGCATGGCCTTCACTTCTCCTCCTCGGCGCGCCGCTCTGCGTGTGAGGAGTGTGCCACCCAGCGGGCAGGCCCCGAGGTGGGTCCCCGGTATCTGTGCCGTGGTGGGCGGCCCTTCCTTCACTGAGGCCTTTGACTTGCGCCTGGCCCTAGAACAAGGAATAGGCAGTGGGACGTCACCTCCGTCGCTGGGAACAGCGGGCTGCAACTTCCGAGTGGCTGGCAATGCCTC
Organism: Pteropus alecto; assembly: GCF_000325575.1. NCBI lineage: Eukaryota > Metazoa > Chordata > Mammalia > Chiroptera > Pteropodidae > Pteropus > Pteropus alecto. The sequence goes on from NW_006441946.1 coordinate 975,589, forward strand.
CCTATTGCCGCCTCAGCTTTCATCCCCTGGTAGGGCTCAGTCATGCAGGAGAGGCCCAGGGGACAGGAACTGGGGATGGCCTCTGGTCACGAGGCAGCCAGGGGCTGAGTCTCAAGGAACTGCCCCCTCCAGCAACCGGCCCGCGGTGTGCAGCCCACCCCCAGGCGAGCCTTCGCGGGAGGCCGGGCGGCGGGGGCCC
>NW_006441946.1:975883-994318 GCF_000325575.1 Pteropus alecto
GGGCAGCAGCGTGTCACGGCGGTGGCCAGGCGGCTGCTCGTATTTACAGACCGTTCTGTCCCCTTCGTTTCTAAGGCAGAAGGTCAAGGAACGCGGGGCGGGCCGCGCTGCTCCTGCTGGAGGCCGCCTCCCCCACTTAGCAGCAGGCGGGCTCGGACCCGCGCCTCCGTCTGCTTTGCGTTTTGCTTCCCTCGCCTTTCTTGTGGCACAGCGTGCGCCTTAGGGTACCCTTGTGGGGACGCGCGAGTTGACGCATGCGGGTACCCAGGACCGCGCCTGACAGCGCAGGGTGACTGCAGTGCTGCGGCCTCCGACGCGGGAGCCGGCTCTCCTCGGGGCGCCCAGCGTGAGTGGACCGGAGGGCCCCCGAGGGCGGGGCGGGGCGGGGTGCAGCGATCTTGCTCCCCTGCGACGGGGGTGGCTGTCTGAGGTGCTGCACCTCCTGCCAGGGGACAGTTACATGCAGAGGACGCTTCGGCTGCTGGGGGGAAAATGCCCACTGCAGTGCCGCGGATTTGATGCTTGGGATAAGCTCCGTTCTGCGACACCTCCATTCTGCCTGGAGAAGAAATATCCACCTGCCAGCAAGGATTACCGCGCCCTCAGCGATCCTTCTAGACGCCGTTCACGGAGCCTAAGAGCATCATGGCGCTGCCAACAAAGATCCCACGTGAAGAAGGAGGTCCTCAGTGATAGCACTTAATATGCTGAGGAAGAGGAGGGGGTCTCACCAGCGTCCCCCTGTTTTGAGTAATAATAATACAGTCATAGCAATGCTTCCTTCCAATTAAAAATCTATAAAATCCCCTTTGCGCAGGTCACTGTCTGTCTTCAATAGAGACACAAGGAAACAACAATGGGAATTCACAGCTGGAGCTGGGCACGTGTGTGATGTCACCTCTGTCACATGGTCCCCAGCCATGGAGACGCACAGCCACTCCAGTCTCACCGAGCTGTTGTTTTGGAACGTCTGGGGGACAGCTGGGGCACACCCGGAGTGCGGACCACAGTGAGCCCCAGCTGGTCCACAGCAGCGCTGGAAGGCGAGCTCTCACCCGATGACATCGTGGTTCAGAGGCCTCACTGCCTTTGATACACGTGCCACGTCCAGACAGACCACCGTGAGTTGTAGAGAAAAGGGGCTTTAGGGTAGTCCAGGCCTAAAAAATTACCTTTCATATACTATTTTTAGGATGTTTTACCAAACAAAGGAGCAAATGAAGGTAGAGAAATATTTGAGATTCAAGAAGCAGGAGACGCAACATACATGAGTCAGAGGACGTTCCCGTGATGGTGACAAGGGGACCCCAGGGGGTAGCCTTGTGACAGGCCTCGATCGTGACAGAGTGCCATCTTGATAGATTCCTCTAGGAGGGACGTTTCCTAGAAAAAGCACCAACAAAAACAAAACATAGATTACGTCAAGTGTTTGAACATATGACAGAGTGGTTCACACATCTCTTCCGGAGAGTCTGGACATGAATTAGCGATGGCACCAGCATACCTTGTCGATGTCCCCCAAAGCGGGGCTTAACTCCGGGGGAGGAGGTGGTTCAGGAGAGAGGATGCAGTTATAGTGTAGTACATTGTCTGCCATGTTCACCTTCGCGGTCCTTAACGAAACACTGACAGACAGAACACTGAGCCCATAATGGCCGTCGTCCTAACGATATCTCCAGTGTCTTCAAGAACCGGAGAGTCACGAAGTTTGCTTTTTCAGTGGACGAATTAATGACTCTAAATAACGAGGCCGAGAGACCACGTGTACCTGGCACGCCAGGAACATTACGTTGCAAAATATGCTCAGCGTAGCCAATGAAAGAACAGCAGTGGCACTTGAACTCGCTGCTCCGTGCGACCTGTCGAGCTCTGGGCACGTGGTTGCGTGTGAGCAGGAAAAGCCTCTCGCTGCCAGATCCCTGTGACAACACCCGACACCGAACCGCTCCGAGGGAGGAGCGATCTGGGAACGGCACGCTGCAAGGACAGCTCCCCGGGGACTGGTGGCACCGCGGGGGCCGCATTTCCATTTCTCCGTCCTGCCGGTCACCTCTCCCAGTGCTCGCCCACCTCTTGCTCACACTGGAGCTGGTAACCCTCTGGGTCTGTCAGGAACTCGCACTGGCTCTGCCTTCGCACCGGGTGAACCCGAGGCCCCTGACTGCCACGGGCAAACGCTCACCGCCCCGACGTCCCCTCTCTCGTGGGTCCTGCGGCACTGTCCTCAGCACACTCCCCGCTGCCACCGCCCTGTGTTTCAGTCGCAGAAGGAGGACCTTCAGCATTTAGGTCGTGTTCCACCGAGTGGAGCCACACTGCGCTCAGTCCAGTGTTCGCAGTAGCCTGCCGAGGTCAAGCCCGCTCCCACGCACGCCGCCCCCGCCGCCCGTGGCCCTCTCCCCCCCACTCCTTAGCTCCGTCCCCGACAGCCTGTGACGTCAGCCTGGCGCCTCATTACGGGTTTGCTCTGATTCTCAGTCTCAGCTTATGGGACTGGCTTGGCTTTGTAGAGAACCGTATGACCACTTGTATTCTTCTTTTCAGTTATCTATTCATGTCCTTCTCCATTTTTAATCAGCTTATTTGGATTTTTTTGGCTACTGAATGAGTTCTTATATATTTGGCAGATAAACCCCTTTTGAGATATATGGTTTGTAAATATTTTATTTCATATATTGTTTTTATTCTGTTGATTTTTTCTTTTGCTATGCATATTTTCATTAGTTCCATTTTTTTTTTTTTTTTTTTTTTTTTCTTTTTTTTTGCTGATTGTGCTTTTGGTGTCATATCCCAATAAATCATTGTCAAGACCAATATCAAAGATGTTTTTCCCTGTATTTTTTTTCTGGGAATTTTATGGTTTCAGGTATTACATTTAAGGCTAATTTATTTAGAATTAATTTTTGTAAGTAGTGTAAGATAGAGAGGTCCAGTTTCCTTCTAATGTGTGTTACCGTCCAGTTTTTCTAGCCTCATTTATTGAAGGGATTATCCATTTCCCACGAGTATTTTTGGCTTCCCCGACAAATACTAGTTGAACATATGTGCTGGTATTTATTTCTGGGCTCTCCATTCTGTTACATTTGTCTACGTGTCTGTGTTTATGCCAGGACTGTACTGTTTAGATTACTATAGCTTTGGTTTTTCTGGCTTTATTCACATGTAATTGACATAAAACATTGTACAACATAATCACTGGATATATGAATATCTTGCAAAACGATTTCCACGATAATTAGTTAACACTTCCATCACCTAACATAGTTACGTTTATTCTTCTGATGAGAACTTTTAAAACCTACTTTCTTAGTGAGTTTTGGATATACAGTTTAATGTAGTTTGATGTCAGGAAGTGTGATTTAGCCTACTCTGTTCTTCTTTATCAAGATTTCTTTAGCTATTTGGGTTATTTTGTGGTTCCATATGCATTTTAGAGTTGTTTTATCTATATCTAAAAAAATGCCATTGAAATTTTGCTAAGGATTGCATTGAATCTACAGATGACTTTGGATAGTATGGACATTTTGATAATACTATTTTTTCTAATCCATGAACACAATATCTTTCCATTTATTTGTCTCTTTTTCAATTTCTTTCATTAATATTGCATAATTTTCAGTGTACTGGTCTTTCACTTCCTTGGTTAAATTTATTCCTAAGTATGTAAATGAGATTTTTTTCTTGATTTTTTTCTTCAAACAGTTAATTGTTAGTGTACAAAAAACAACTGATTTTTGTGTTTTGATTTGGTATCCTAGAACTTTACTCAGTTTGTTTATTAGTTCTAACAGTTTTGGGTGGAGACAATTTTCCTTCTTTCTTTACAAGTCAGATGCCTTTTATTTCTTCTTCTTGTCCAGCTGCTGTGGCCAGGGCTTGCAGTGCTATGTTAGATGGAGGTGGAGAGAGTGAGCAGCTTTGCCTTAGGGGGAAAGCTCTATGCTTTCACCGTCAAGTGTGATGTCAGCTGTGGGCTTGTCTTCTATGACCTTTACTATATTGAGGTACAATTCTACCCATTCATTCAGAGTGTTTTTCATGAAAGGATGTTGAATTTTGTCAAACGCTTTTGATGCATCTATTGAGTGAGCATATGGTTTTCATTTTTAATTCTGTTAATGTGATGAATCACATGTATTGATTTGCATGTATTGAACCATCCTTGCATTCCAGGGATAAATCCCACTCGATTATGGTACATGATCCCTTTATCGTGTTGTTAAATTTGATGTGCTAGTATTTTAGTTAGAAGTTTTGCATCTATATTCTTCAGGGATATTGGCCCATATTTTATGTTCTTGTCTGACTTTGGTGTTTGGGCAATGCAGGCCTTGGAGAATGAGTTTGAGAGTGTTCCTTCCCATTTAATTTTTTGGAAGAGTTTGAAAAGTTTGGAAGATTGGTGTTGGTTCTTTAAATATTTGGTAGAATTCACCAGTGAAACCACCTGGCCCTGGACCTTTTCTTTGTTGGGAGGGTTTTGATTACTGCTTCAGTCTCCTTACTCATGATCAGTCTATTCACATTTTCATTTCTTCACTTTTCAGTCTTGGTAGATTGTACATTTCTAGGAATTTATTTCTATTTCTTAGGTTGTCCAAATTTTGGCAAATCATTATTCATAGTAGTCTCTTATGATCATTTGTATTTTGGTGCCTGTTTTATTGTTTCCCTTTCGTTTCTGATTTATTTGAGTCTTTAATTTTTCAGTTAGTCTAGCTAAAAGTTTGGCGGTTTTGTTTATCTTTTCAAAAAACCAGCCCTTAGTTTTGTTGGTCTTTTCTATTATTTTACCAGTCTCTATAACATTTATTTCTGTTCTGATCTTTGTTATTTCTTCCTTCTACTAACTTTAGGCTTATATTGTTCTTCTTTCTCTAGCTCCTTGAGGTATAAAGTTAGGTCGTTTATTTGAGATCTTGCTTTTGCACTTATTACTGTGCCTTTCCATCTTATACCGCCTTTGCTGCCTATGAAGTTTAGTGTGTTGTGTTTCCATTTTTTTGTTCTCAAGATATTTTTGATTTCCCTTTTTGATGCATCGATATTCAGAAGTGTACTGTTTAATTTCCATTAATTGTGAATTTTCCAATTTCCCTCCTGTTGTGACTTTCTAGTTTCATACCAATTTGGTCAGAAATGATACTTGATAATATTTCTATATTCTTGAATTTGTTCAGACTTGCAGGTGGCCTAACATGATTTGTGCTAGAGATTGTTCCATGTGTGCTTGAGAGGAATACATTTTCCTCTGCTTTTGGGTGGAATGTTCTAATATGTCTTTTATGTCCATTTGGTATATAGTGTTGTTTAAATCCAAAGGATGACCCATCCTTTGTGGAGAATTGGGTATTAAAGTTCCCTGCTACAATTATATCGCTATACTATTGTATTTATTTCACCATTAAGTTCTGTTTGTATTTGCTTTACACATTTAGGTACTCCAGCGTTGGGTGAATAAATATTGACAGTTGTTATATCTTTGTGATGAACTGACCTCTTTCTCATTATTATATAATGACCTTCTTTGTCTCTCATGAATCTTTTTAGCTTAAAATCTATGTTCTCTGATATAAGTAAAGCCATCTTGTTCTCTCTTTATTACCATTCACTTGCAATATCTTTCTTTATCCCTTTTCTTTCAGCTAATGTGTGTCCTTGAAGCTAAAGTGAGTCTCCTGTTGGCAGCCTGTTATTGGATCCTATTTTAAAAATCTATTTAGCTATTCTATGTATTTTGATTGGAAAATTTGATCTATTTACATTTAAAGTAATTATTAATAAACACCATGGCCATTTTGTTAATTGTTTTCTGTTTTGTACTTTCTTTTCCCTTTTTTCTTCTCTTACTGTTGTCCTTTGTGATTTGATGACTTTTTCATCATTAGATGCTTTGATTTCTTTATTATAATCTTTTGTGTATCTTTTGTTTTTCCTTTCTGGTTATCATGAGGCTTACATGAAATATCTTACAGTTATAACATGATAATTTAACCTGATAACAACTTAACTTCGATAGCATACAGAAACTCTATACTTTTACTTCTTCCTTCAAATTTTAGATTATTGATGTTGCAGTTCACACCTTTTTAATATTATATAACTAATATCTCATTTATGTAATTATAATTATTTTTAATATGTTTGTTTTTTCAATTTTTAACTAGAATTGAAAGTGATTTAAGCACAACCATACAGTATTAGAGAATCTGACTACATAATTACCCGTGAGTTCTATTATTGCTATGAATTTCATCATCAGAGATAGCATATATGTGGGAGGCTGCAGGTTTTATTTCAGGATGTTTAAGAAAAGATTATGGTGCATGGAATTATAGAATGCTAACTAATTTATAAAGCGGGACAGAAAAAAATGTACGTGCTGACAACCTGAGGACAGGCAGAGTCTGTGTGGGAAAGGTGTGTTTGGCTGGGGCAGAGGGAGGACTGATGGGTGTGCAGGGCCGAAGGCCTAGGAGTGGGGGCTCCCCGGGGTGAGAGCACAGCACAAAGCCGGGGTCCCGACCCCATGCGTGGAGACCGAGTCAGCGTGGGCTGACCACCCTGCAGTCTTTAGTTTTAAACAGCTCCCCAAGAGTTTCTGAAAGATGCTTCTGGGGACGATTGAGATGTGAGTCTTTAGGACCATCCACATTTAGGAAACGGTTGGAGAAAATGAACTCAGAACAAACAAATTACATTTGCCGATTCTGAGAAATGTCCAAGTATCGGCCATTATAGCCTTATTTTACCATCTAGAGAAACTGAGTTTTAAAGAAGTGAATTCCATTTCTCAAGTTTCAATTTCGAGGGCAGCTGGAACTCAAATGCCTGTTGTTCTCCTGCAAAGTGCATATCTTAACCTTTGCGCATGCTGTGTCCTTAGAAGAACAGGGGTGGGGGTGATGAGATGGGTGTAAGGGGCAGAGTCTGCAGCGTAATACAAGCACCGCATCTAGTATTGAACCAGGAAAGCTAAGGGCAGCCTCTCTAGCAAGAGAGGTTAAGCGCCGAAACATTCAGAGGCCGAGGAGAAATAAGTACGTCTCACTGGAGCTTTCTGGGAATTGATCAGCTGCCGCTTTCTTGCATTATTGTTAACAATAGGAGGGAGTTTTCGTGGGAAAAGAGAAAGACGGGGTCGAAAGGTAAGTGGGGATATGGAATTAACTTCTTTCTTTAATACGGCTGAGAGGAGTAAGAGGATCGAGGTAAGTTTGTCATCCTGGTACGAAATCCCCCCAATTAGTGTCCTCACATCGGCTCCCAGCTAATAGGTGACGGACGGTCTAGGGCGGATTCATGAGGATTACGTCCTTTTCCGAGGTCTGTTCCATAACTACATGTCTGCAGTACCTTATTATTTCTTTTTTCGGTAATAAAAATAACACTACTTAATTATTTGCATGGTGCCTTGGTCAACAAATACTAAATCTGAACCAAAAACATGACTCTGTGTTTATAACTACAATTTGGAAGGAAAATCAGTTACACGATTCTCTTTGCTTCTAAGCAGGAAATCATCCCGGGGACAGTTTCTTGATATTTGGGTTTGGAAAAAGCAACTGGAAGAGAGACCGGCGCGTTGTCGCTGATCAGCGCTTGTTTCCGTCCTGGGCCAGCCCCGCTCAGGGGCCGCCCACATCAAACCCTCTCCACACCCGGCCCTGAAAGCGGGGAGCGACCGCTCTGAGGGTGCGGCGGGTGGAGAAGGGGTTATTCCCTGTCCCCAGCCCTACTGCTGGCTGACGACCTCATGGATGTCATGCGAATGCTCCGCTCCTCTGTCCCCTTCAGGACAGAGTCTGCTTCTTCCTGGCCTGTTCACTTCCCAGGGTGGCCAGAAGCAAAGTCACCGCTGCTGACTCTACTCGAATCCTGGCTAGGGGAACACATCGTCCTGCTAAAGATTACAAATCACTGTCGATTGCGTTAACAGAATACATTATACTTTAAAACATGCCCAGTGTCTAAACCTAAGTTATTTTAGGTTGTCATAACATTTGAACATAAGAATACTCTGAAGGAAAGTCTGTAATAATAATTAAAAGCTTTGGTAAACATATTGAAAGCTGTCTGGTTTAGGGAATTAACTTTGGATAGGAACAGAGGGCCATCGTTTAAGGCCAGGAAGTCATGTGGATATCGAAAGGTGATCACTGTGAATGGCAGCCCTGCGAGAAAACGAACACAACGGCGTTCTAATCTGCTCCGTGCACACTTCACACTGTTCTCAGCAGCTCTCCAGTCTCTTCTGCAGACGAGGCCGCTGCTAGCAGATTACCACGTGGCGCAGGTGTAAAGAAGCCCATTTTCACTTTAGTATCAGTTGATTCCGTACTTTTGTCATTTGAATTTACATAATCAAAATCAAGCAGAAAACCGAGGATCTGAATTTTCTGGGTAGTCGCCTCGACTTTTCACTTTATTCACGGAGCCGCAGACCAGGTCCTGCTTGTCCATTACTTCTGCAGGGCAGAGGGAGATGTGGGGAGAACAGCGTGCCATGTGTGTGGGTGTGTGTACACGTGTGTGTGCGTGCGCACACTGTGTGATGAGCCAATGATGAGCGAAAGGCAGCCGGTCGCTCTTATAACCAGCCACAGCGGCTCGAAGGCCACAGATAGTCCAGATGGGACTGCTCAGAACCGGCTTTATATTAATGCTGTTTACAAACACGCCGAGTTATAAACGGAGAATCTTTACTCTAAAAGCATAATAACATGAGGAAAAGGGGACACTTGCTTCATACGCATTGGGCATTTATGAGTCAGTGTGTGATAAGCTGGCCTGTAGTATTCTGACTCCCACTAAAAGGTGCGACTCGTCGTGGATTGGCGAGATTCATCAGGAATAGTTTCCACGTTTGAAGGGTGGAGGGACAATTCACGACTTGAAAAATGGCTTAGAGCTGGAAGACCACGCGGCTTTGTAGGTGTGGGGACGACCAGTCTTCAGGAACAAACCATACACGTCCTCGTTCCATTCAGAATGGCTAGTGCGCACTCACTGTCCTTAACGGTCCCGGTGGCTGGCCCAGCGGCACCTGCACGTGGGCGCCCGCCTTCTGGCCTGCCCGTTGCACCAGAAGCTGACCTTCCAGTCCTCAGGGGTTGTGGCCTCGGTAAGCCCTGGGGACAGCGTGGGGTGTGGGCCGCGGGACGAGTCACAGGACCCAGAGAGCACCGCGGGAACTTGGCGAGGTACGGGGGGCCACAATTTAATTCTGGTCCCGATCTTCGTTCCTGCTGGACACCTGCAGACGGCACACGGCCGTCCCTCTCCGCGGCGCTGCGCCCACCGCTGGCGCGTGGCTTCTGTGGGCCCGTCGCACACCGGGCAGGCGACGGGACCCGGGTTCTAGCCCCGAACACCGGTGCGGTGGCCGGGTGACTGGGTGAATGACCCAGGCAAACCCGGACGCCCGCGCGCCCAGGCCCAGCCGTCACCGCGCGGGGACACCAGCTCGCCCCGTGGGCAAGGCGTGCGCCACAGGCAGAGGGCGCCGCTGCCCCCAGAGGCCGCTCCGCACCTCTTCTTCCCAGGCGTCCCCTGCGTCTGTCCCCCAGCTCTTCGCTCCCCAGGTGTCCCCTGCGTCTGTCCCCACCCCCGCCACTCTGACGTCTTCTAGTCAGGTCAGGCTCGCCTCCCGCCTGTGCCGTCCACACCCTCCGTCTGTGCACGGAGGCGCGGCTGGTCATTTTTAAGTTTCTCACTTCATATGCAGTGGGATTACTGCAATCATGCAGTAAGTGTTGGCATTCGAAGAGCATTTCATGTCAAGGGATTGTTTCTATAACAGGGTTTATATGTTATACGTTGTGTATGTATTGCACATAATATATGGCATGGACTTACATTGTTTGTATTACATAATTACATTACACTCACCATGATGCTATAACTATGTATTGTATATAACCTATACTAAATTATTCACATAATTACTTGGCATAATTACGCATTTATATATAACATATAGACATATTTATACTATGTAATTATATTACATGTAATACAATTATAGAATTATATAAGTATATTACATTACGTGTTGTATAGACTGGTTATATTTTCTACACATTATATATTTTTCTTGTTCTGTGTCTTTTTACATGAGTATGTATTTAAGGTATTTCCTCTACTTTTTAGTGATCTCGTTCTATCCATAAGATCTCGTGCTGTCTTGTGGCTGGACCCCGTTTAAACCCACGAAAGCTCCGTGCTGCCTGGGGAGGGTCAGCCCATCTGCCCCCCAACCCCGGCCTGTTCCCAGGCCTGACCGTGCTCACCCTCACCGTGGCACCCTGTGCCTTTACATGGGTTCAGACCCCGTCCCCACAGTCTACCAGCCGAATGACCAGGGACAGTTTACTCCCTGTCTCCATGTGTCAGTTCCGGTCTCTAAAGTGTGATAGTAGTGGCAGCTGCTTCAGATGGTTTGTGAGGAGATGAGGTCACGCTGTGACCACCTAGATGCGCGTCTTGCACTGAGCGATCGGCCAGGACATGACCATTATTTTCAAGACCTTTGATTTATCTTCAAGCCCCCGGGGGCTGCAGCAGCACTTTCCAGAGAACAGACTCTCTGTCAGCTTGGTGGGGAGCGAGTCTCTCTCTGCTATTCTGGGCCCGGAGTCCCTGCCGGTGACAGAACCCTTCCAAACCCTCTTTGTGAAGACGTAGCTCAGTCCCTCCTCCACGCCGCCATCCCTAACTCTGCTCGCTCTCGTTAATTTGTCTCCTTCTCACTTTGACAGTACGTAGACGCAATGCCCACAGAATTTAGCACTCAATTACAGGCTGTCTCACACTCACACTCGTGTCGTGCTTTATGATCATCTCCTTAAATACACTGTTGCCTCCTCGGGGAGATCGCGTTGTAAGCTATTAAAACTGTCAGAATACCGAGCTCCACTTTGAGTTCACAGGAAGCCATGGGAGACACCTTGACAATTCTTCTTTTCGTCCAGCATGGACCGAGCACGTGTTAAAGGCGATGGGCTTTCGAAGCAGTGACTTAGCAGCCTGGATGCTACATAGGGATGCTTACACACAAATGTCGCCAAGGAAAAAGTTTGCTGCAATAAACACCAAGGATATATTCTCAAAAAGCATAGCAGGAGAAATAAGGCTGGGAACCTTCGTGAATCTCAGACCTTCGGAGAGCTGTCCTTGGATGAAGGGCGAGGGTCCAGCTCGTTCCCAGGCGAGGTCTGGCCAGGTTTTGGAAGCCTAAGGCTCTAATGTCCCACTCTTACAAGGTCACCATCCGAGTCGTCTGCTTGCACACTGTGTGTCCTTTCTTGTCATTGCCACCTTGAGGAGTTGTGCCTGTCGTAGAATGATGGAAAGGGGTTTTACTGGCTCGGTTTCCTTCCTGTTGGGTGGGGGAGCAGTGTGCACCAGGCTGAGCAGCAGCCCAAGGGCAGGAGTGGGGGAGCAGCAGGTGCGGCCAAGCCCAGCCTCCCCTCCTGCGTGCGGAGGGCGAAGGGTGTTTGAGAAATAGCGTACATGCCCAACGGCGCCTTGCGAGACTGGGCGCTGAAGGGAGCTCTGGCACATTTAAAAAGTCTTTACTCCGTAAAGCTCAAATAGTGAGAACAGAGGAGATATGCAAGGGTCCCAGTCTCAGATGATGCTAATCAGCACGCCGAGCTTTTAGCGAGATTTTCTATGTCTGATTTCTTGATGCGCTCCCAATGCGGTTTTTTAATGTGAAATTTATTTTCATCTTTAGTGCCTGGTATTTACATCATGGACATACTGGGTAGAAGGCACTAAAATTCATTTTAGAAAAAAATAAATCATGTGTCAAATTTACTTCTACCAAAATAATCTCTCAAATCGCTGCCCCCAAATGAAATAAAACAAAACAAAACTTTAGTTCACCATTCAAACTATTGTTAAAGCAATGTAACTCTCTTTGTATTTTAGAATGCTGTATCTTATTCTTAGTGCTAATTAGAAAACATTTCATTATGACAAGTTGAAGTGCATTTCACTAAATTACACGAAAAAGTTTGAGTAGTGAAGGTTTGGTTTTGTCGATCTATAAAATTCAGTATTATATTTGATCATTGAGTTATGGTTGAGTTAAGAGAGAACTGAGTTTAAGTATAGTAAACATAATATTTGCTGACTTTATCTGTGTGATTTCAAACAGATTATCGCTATCGGATATAAATATGTATTTAACAGAGAAATATCTGAATCACTAAGATTCTGAAAAAAATTATATACATTTTACTTTGAAAGTGTAGCTTTTTTCCCCACACAGCATTTGATTACATCAAAGTTATCTTTAAATATAGCTCTTAAAATTAACGCATATTTAGTTTTAAGGATTCTAAACTAAAGTTGTTGATATTACTTTATAATTTGATTTTAAGGGTGTGAAGATGATTCAGAATGCAATGGATATATGTTTGTTTGTTTGTTTGTTTTTAACCATAAATATCACCTCCTGTTACTTAGGAGTATGAGTAACCATTGTTAACTACAACTTAACAGAAAAGGTCTGCAGTGATTGTTGGCGTTTTGATAATTATGATAATTAATACAGTTTTAATAGTGTCGAACTTCATCAAATACTGTCTTTATTACTGCATCGTCTACAATAAGATGTACATAGAATTGCTCAAGTGAGAGGCAGCCAGAAGGAAAAGCAATAATTGCAATTTACAGCACTTGCCCTTGTGTTTTGCTAACATTTATAGTGACACAAATGTTAAAAAAAAGAAAACTGCAGATACTTGCGACAAAGAGACGGTGAGAGAGAGACTGCATGTCGGTAACGGCTTCTCTTCATCTCGTCTCGTTCAAAGGCTTTTAAAATCCTTCTGCCCGTTATTTGTCCCCGAATTATAAGTTTAGCTGCTTGGAGACCCAGTGATGGGCGCGGAATAGCGTCGCCTTGGAACAGCGCTGTCTCCACGCACGCATTTGCGTTTTGGCGGTCACCCACCCACACGCGCAAACTCCCGTTCTCGGCACATTAGAGCTGACGTTCGAGTTCAAAGCCACCCTCTGTTTTCTCTCTCACTAAAGCTTTAGCATGGCATCTTTCTTCCAGTCTGCAGTGGGCGTTCTGCTGAATCGCGTCTCTTTGACCTAAATTATTTTTCTGGTTCGTTCGCCCCGTGCGCGGGCCCCGGTGCTGGGGAGCTCACGGCCTGTCCCGGCGGGAGTCGGACGCTCGGCGGGTTTCCCGCGCCGGCAGCAACATGGATTTTTCTGCCACTCTGCGCACATTAAGCCTCCGCCGTGGAAGCCGCTGATCAATATCTTACTCATCTGCCGTTTCCCATCTTTTCTGAAATTTGGCGGTTAACCACAGCTCCGACAGGGGTCAGCTGGTCCCGAGAGATAGAGAGGAGCGTTTTGGGTTAACTGATCTAGTTAGATGAGGAACGGTTTCTGCTTATCCAGCCCGAGGCCCTTCGGCATTCTGTAAGAAACCGGCGTGGCTGCTGTCTGACGTCGCCGTCACGTCGCAAAGCGGATCCAAGGAGCATCAGAAGATGGCTTCATGCTGGTCCGGGCCTGGGACGCAGCGCGTTGCCAGAAAGCCCGCTTCTCCAGCAGGACTTAGCAGGGTCTTCAGCGCTTTGCCACCTGCCACGGGGCGAATCTACTGGGAAGAGTTTCCGTAAATCGCGATACCATGGACTGGTTCCTCCGGAGCCCAAACGAGAGATGTTTCTAAACAGTGGGTGACTCATGATAACAGCTGCGACAGGTTGACTTTGGCTTCACAACTTTCACAGAATCTTAAAGATGACACTATCGAGGGAGAGCCGTCCTCTCTAATTCATCACCTTTTACTTGCTCAAAACGTCTGACATGGATCTCACGATGCTAATGAGGGCTGCGAAGTGGCATAAACAGGCACGGCTTGTTACAAAGATGTCTGCTTTCTAGGCCCTAACGTACCATAAGGAATGCAAATACAAATCTTGATAATAGTACAAAATATTAGCTTGTTCTAGATGTATTGAAAATTTGTTGAAATTTTGACTTTGAAGGGTTTCAAATATTTTTCTCCCCTTTTTAACCGGGGGAGCACTATTGTTTGCAAAATTTGCATATTGTAGAGAAATAAGTAGATAGGATATATTATCTATTTAGGAATCAAACATAAACACATACAGAAGTAAGAAAATGCCTGTGCAGTCTGAGTCTTAACATGCAGGTTCAATTTAATTTTATATCTCAGTTCACAGAAACATCCAAACCAGTGCTGTTAGCTCCAGGTAACATATGGATAAAATAAAATATTCCACTTTTTCAAGTTTTAGATGGCATTAGAGAGAAAAAAGTTAATTTTAGAGACATAGGAGTTTTTCCAGAATTATGCTATCTACAGGTTGGTTGGAAGCACGTGTGTTCCTAATTAACATAAAATGTCGACACACCGAGATGTGAGCGTCGAGTTGGGGCATAGTTTTGTGATGTTACATTGTCAGATCCACACGCCACACGTTGTTGCCACACCGTGCTTGGAGACGCTGGCTGGGGACTTCGTTTTGGTTTCTGGAAACGTGGGATGGTAACTTCATAGGAATTAGCAGGAAAAGAGCCTTCAATGGGCGACAGGTGACGATGGTGAGAGGGGTTTGTCCTTTTCGGTTCCACGTTGTGTACAGAAAGCATTTTAAACCGCCGCTTTTAAAAATGATTCTTCAGACTAATCAAGCAACTAGTGAAACTTCTGCCAGAACGCGCGTCGTTTGGACAGTGTCCTGTTTGCTGGCATCATGTCGCGTCCCAGTGAAGCTTGTTTGTTAAGGCGGCTTCCTGCCATCTCTTACATGGCCGCGTCCTGCTCTCTGCCAGCAGAGTGTTACGTACCCTTGAATAGGGTTAAATTGCCTTTAAATGAACCTGTTTTTTAACTTTTTCTTGAATTCAAGAATTCCTCCACAAACAGTTAAAAACCTTCATTTTATTGAAATTTAATATTGACAAGGCCCAGGGCAGGAGCAAAAATCAAAATCCACACAGTATCTGTCTGACTATTTCAGTGTCGTAACTTGAGCTAACAATGGTATTTGCTGTCCTGTGCGTCATTTAGAGAAACTGTAACCATCATATTTTTATAGGAGCCAGCACTACATCTTGCTGGGGTCTAATTAGGGCTCGAAAAACAAAGTAACGGCGAGTCCTTTCGGCTCATTTAAACGCAGAGGGTGCTTATAGTTGGACATTGCTATAGTTTTCACTTTCTCACCCTAACTTTTAAACGGTCACCTTCAGAAATGGCTGCTCCCCACTGCCTTTCCTGTGTCTGGCAGGTCGGAAACCTGGGGCGCCATCCGGAGACTCTGTCTGGATGTCCCAGAGGTGGGGTCTCTAACAGGGCCCCCGAGGGGCAGGCAGCCACTTCATCATGCCCCAGGGTGACTTGTTTCTCCGGCCTGGAGAGTGAGATCCATCGCTTATGATGCGGCTCGTCAAGCCACAGCTAGATCCCCATAACTGTAAAACCATTTTGCTGGCGATTCTTCTTGCCCAAGGTGAGTTTTCTTCCAAAACGCCTTCATTTACCTCCCCGGCATCTGGTATCTCCTGGAGACACATTCCCTAAACACGTTTTGACAAATTCAAGCATCAAGGCAAAGAATCTGTGTCCAATCTTGCCTCGCATCTATTCCCTAGGACAGCAATGGCCCACAGGACCTTCTGCGATGATGGACACATTCTCCATCTGTGCTACCCGCTGTGGAGTCACCAGCCAGCCAGCCGTGAGTGTCTTCTGAGCACTCGACATGTGGCAACCGAGGAACTAAGTTTTATATACTTTAAAATTTAATTTATGTTTAATAAATTCAAATTTTAATACTCTTGTAGGGCTAGTGACTATGATGTTGGGAAGTATAGCTCGAAATGGTACCTCTGCCCCGATATAAATGGTGATGTGGGTATAAGGGTCGATCTTCACCCATACACAACGCGCAGCACCCCAGACCCACGTGCCGGTGCACTTGTTAGCGGAGGGCTGGCCTTCCTAGCGTCAGCTCTGAGGCCTCATGGTTCTGCAGAACTGAATCTGTCCTGTCGCTGATACGTCCGTCTTCACTGGTAAATGCGGATTGTTTTAAAAAACGGAGCTTTGCTCCTATGCTGTTGCGGCAAACTCTTTTCCCAAGGATTTTAATACTATGCAAGATCGCCTGATGTTTTAGTTTTCCTGTTCTTAATCAAAATCGATCAATCTCGAACTTGATCAAACGCTGTGAAGGTCTTTGTTAAGGGCCATTATTTGATGAACAACAGGAAACGAGCATCCTGGTTCAGTGTTTGAAGAAACAAACAAAACAATAAAAACAAGAAAATCCAGATGAGCTTTTGACAGCTCAGTGCCAATGCGAAAGCTCTAATTTCTGCAAAAATGTCCAATCCCTTCTGTGTGACAAGATGGAAACTGAAGGTTTGTGGTGTCACGACTGGGGGGAAGGCGGTGACACGGTGGTGCTCGGAGTTCTTTATGTACAATAGAATTAATCAGGCATTTGGGGAGATGAGAGAATAACACAGCCCTCAGTTAAATGATATCAATCTTAATGTAATTATTTCCAACAGTATGTCCTTCATTTTATGAGACCAATCTCTATTTCCTCCTCAGACGGCAGTTTCTCATCCGTGGTTATTTCAGCGAGAACTTTCTCAAACATAAAAAAAATGCTAATAGGACTGAAATATGTTTCAAATAATATCTTCCTTGCCTTGCCTGTAAAATAAGCCATACGCGATTGCTAATTCAGCATTATACCCACTCTCACCTCCAGTAGAGGCACCCTCCTCACAAACCAGTTTCCGAGAAGCAGGTCCTGAGACGTGGATTTGCATGCAGGGCTGTATGGGCAGTGAAGGCTTCTTTGGTGTGCAGGGGTCAGGGCTGGGCAGGGGGAGAAGTCGAAGGGGCATGCAGGGTCGAAAGGCCCCAGTCCTTCCTCCAGGGAACTCCGGACCTGGGGCGAGGGGTGCACTTGGGTGAGTCTTGTGTGGCTGCCTTGGGGGGAGGGTGTGCCTCGGGGGAGCTGGCATTCTTCCCCCGAAGGGGAGTTAGGCAGGAGGTCCTCGAAAGCTGCCCTCATCACCTCCAGGAGCTGGGAAGTGGGTGTTTGTGGCTGGTAGACCAGACACCCCACGCAGGCAGCAGAGTTTAAACACCAGCCTGGGCTTTCACAGGCCATTGGCACCAACTCCCGAGGGGTCGGGTGGTTGCTGGTGACAGGAAGACCCTGAAAACAACAAATCCGTGGTGCCCGAGGTCCAGGCTGCAACTAGCGCCATCCGATCAGCAGCTAAGTGTGGGCGCAAAGTCCAGTAAAGTGATTTCTACTCAGAGGAAGACGAGAAGCCAAAGGTTATCATGGGATTGAAATGAGTGGCACAGGCACCATCAGCAGGTTTCTCGATCACATGATTTTGAATTATTGTTTGGATTCAAAGAGATAATAGCAATTATTTTGACTTTGGAATAAATGGAAAACACCGCTATGGTGACGTGACCTGCATCCGGACAGGGATGTCCCCAAAGGCCATGGACAGCGCGTCTGAACGCGGGCTCCGGTTAATAAGTGCAGTGCCTTCCTGGGGGAGGGTCCCCCCGGACTCCTGCCGCTGGGGAGTGGGGGGCTGGGTTCGCCATGCTGCAGTCATCATCTCAGAGGACCATGGTGTTGCTTCCTAGGACACGGTTCGGTTCAGTTGTCACCGAACGCAAGTCCTACGAAGTGTTTAAGTAGTCCTCCAGGTGTAGAAGCATATAAGTTCACATAGGGCTCAGCTTATTAAAAAAAAAGGAGAAAAGAAAATACCAATTCTTTCAACCTAAACTGTTTCTTAGAAAAGCTATACGGGAGTTAATTTAGAAAAGGCCTATGGATGACGTCTACCCATGTCGGGAGCCGATCATTTCATTTGAGAATGGAAATGCTTCAGGAGCATCCTTATCTGTGTCATGGTGGTTTCGAGGCGACGACAGTGATGTTCTCTCGATCAGTGTCGATCTTCATAATCTCACCGACAGAGTCCGAGATGGCGAGGGAGCAGCGTTCCGCAGCGCGGGCTCTGCCACAGGTTCCGCTGTGTGAGGGGCTGGACTGAGTCCCTACAACTCGTAGGTGAAGGCCTGACCCTGCAACTCAGAATGCGGCTGTGTTTGGAGATGGGGCCTTTACGGGGGTGATTCAAGCAAAACGAGGTCATCGGGTGACCCCCAATCCTGTAGGACTGGTGTCCTTATGAGAGGGAGAGATGAGGACAGAGGCTCACACACAGGAAAGGCCTCTGAGGACATAGGGAGAGACGATGTCCACGGGTCAAAGGACGAGGCCGCAGGAGAACCAGTCCTGAGGACACTTCGATCCTGAACGTCCAGCCTCCAGAACTGTGAGGCCATACATGTGCATTAAGATGCCCAGCCTG
>NW_006441946.1:998804-1002265 GCF_000325575.1 Pteropus alecto
TTCGGTTGTCACCGAACGCAAGTCCTATGGAGTGTTTAAGTAGACCTCCAGGTGTGGAAGCATACAAGTCCACGTAGGGCTCAGTTTATTAAAAAAAAGAAAAGAAAAGAAAATACCAATTCTTTCAACCTAAACTGTTTCTTAGAAAAGCTATATGGGAGTTAATTTAGAAAAGACCTGTGGACGGCGTCTACCCACGTCGGGAGCCGATCATTTCATTTGAGAATGGAAATGCTTCAGGAGCATCCTTATCTGTGTCATGGTGGTTTCGAGGCGACGACAGTGATGTTCTCTCGATCAGTGTCGATCTTCATAATCTCACCGACAGAGTCCGAGATGGCGAGGGAGCAGCGTTCCGCAGCGCGGGCTCTGCCACAGGTTCCGCTGTGTGAGGGGCTGGACTGAGTCCCTACAACTCGTAGGTGAAGGCCTGACCCTGCAACTCAGAATGCGGCTGTGTTTGGAGATGGGGCCTTTACAGGGGTGATTCAGGCAAAACGAGGTCATCGGGTGACCCCCAATCCTGTAGGACTGGTGTCCTTATGAGAGGGAGAGATGAGGACAGAGGCTCACACACAGGAAAGGCCTCTGAGGACATAGGGAGAGACGATGTCCACGGGTCAAAGGACGAGGCCGCAGGAGAACCAGTCCTGAGGACACTTCGATCCTGAACGTCCAGCCTCCAGAACTGCGAGGCCATACATGTGCGTTAAGATGCCCAGCCTGTGGGGTTTGTCATGGCAGCCAATTAAACTAGGACAAAGTGTGTCCCCCCCAATAGGTGCTGAAGTCCCAAGCCCCAGGACCTCAGAATGTGGCTGTACTGGATGTGGGGTCTTCACAGAGCTAAACAAGATAAGGAGAGGTCGTCATGTTCGGGCCTAATCCAACAGGACCGGGGTCCTCACAAAAGGGGGTTCGGGCGCAGAGAGACACGTGCACAGAGGGAGGCCAGCGTGGAGGTGCAGGGAGGCGCGGGGGGGTACCTGAAGGGGGAGCGCAGGTTGGGGTGATGCGGCCACTGCCCCGGAATGCTAGGAGCCACCGGAAGCGGGAAGAGGCCAGCTCTACGCCTCCCCCAGCCCGCCCACCCCCCAGGCTCCGTCTCCTCTCTCATCAGCCTGTCCTGGTTTCTCTTCGCTCGCCCAGCAGCTGCTCCCGAGGGGAGGGGCGTGGGAATGAGGCGCAGGCAGGAGGCGGGTTCCGGGTGCCAGTTCCCACACGGGCTGAGGAACAAGATCTTTGCTATTTCCCAGCTGCTTTCACGTCTCCTCGGGGCCCGTTTCCGTCCTCGCTGTCATTGGCGGGCTGAGTTTGGAGGCGCAGGGCATATCTGACTGCTGCGTCGTCGTCCCTGTCCCTAGTGCGCGGCCTCGTGTCACCCTGGTCCCCGGGCACTGGCAGGTCGCTGCTGATCTGCGGCGTGCACGCGGAGCGGCTCCTGAACATCTGTGTGTCCGGCTCAACTTGCACGTTCATCTCAGGGTGTTTGGATGGCTACGGATACATCACCCACTCTTGAATGCTCAGCTGTTAAACGATAACGCATATTCAGATGCTTGGTAGACTGTAAGCATCCTGTGAGGATCAGCTGCTGGTTCTGCTGCTGTCTTTCTATAGATGGAATAAGGGGTCATGACGAGAGCTGACCCATGCCGTGATTGCACTCAGGGCTATCCAAGTGCAGAAAATTGGTGGAAAATAAGTTGAGAAATGATCGTATTTGGATAAAATGACTTTTTCTCCAGCCAGGAACAGTGTCTCCGTGCACTGTGGGTTCTTCCTAGATCGCAACTCTGTCATGCTTTTCCGGAGCACGCATGTCCACCTGCTGACACACAGATCAGAGCAAAGTCAAAACGCCCACCAAGACCTGCCAGGACCGTGCACCCCGCCGACCCAGTGCAGTCCCTGCCTATGTCCCTCGGTCAGACTGCCTCATCAGCTGCCAGACGCTGGACACCTGAGTGGCTATTTTCACCCCGTTGCAGCTTTATAAAATGAACAACACCACAGAAACGATTGTGGGCAGCGCTTTTGTTTTTTAATTTTATCACAACTTCTTTCGGGTCATTTTATTATTAATTGAGTCAGATCAGTCAACATTAATAAGTTGTGGGAGACATCTTAGGAAACAAGCTGTGTATATTAACGACTTAATAAATAAACTTGGAAGCAACTAAAGTGTCTCTCTTTTCAATCATGGCTTCGTTTTTTCCAACGGAAGCTTTATTTGCCGGTTTATAATTGCACCGAGATGGCTTTAATTAATAGAATACATTTTAATGTAATTAATAAGTTGAATTCTTACTGGCACTCTCAGGTGATTATGCACTTTGATTTGTAAAGATGCAATTTGCATGTTATTAAAATAATCAGAAGGACTTCACGTTAGAAGTAAGGTAACATTTAATTTTAGCTCACTTAAATCATTTCGTTACCCGAATCGGAATGCGTGCAGGCGGTCCCGTGATTTATGGGGAAGTTACTGCACGTGCACGCTGTGAATTCTTCGCTTGAGCTTCATGAGGGGTGTCAGAGACATGCCCTCCTGTAGCTTTTTTCTCCTGGCTTCTAAATCAGGCTGCTCCCCTGAATACAGTGTCAGAACAGAGGGGACTTGGTGTGATCAGCACATCCCCAGGCGCTGCCCACAGTTCTGGGGGTCTGAGGCTCATGGTTACCAGCCGAGGGGCTTCGACAGGGGCTTTCCCTCCAGTGCTGAGGGGGCTCTGCCCCTCACCCAGCGGGACAGCTGTGCTGGCAGACTGCCCCAGGCACCCAGCAGCCTCAGAGGAGCAGGCCTTGGTTTATTATGGTCCCCTGGGGCAGAGAAACCCATACGGTTTTCAGAGTCCCCGGTGGGGGTGGGGAAAGAGCTGCCTCACTTGTAGCCTGGCCACCTTGGTCGACTCCTGGGCCAGCGCGAGGCCGGACGGGGCCACACCGGAGACCCGCGTGTGGTGCCGGGGGCTCTGGGTTGGAGGGCGAAGCAAGGCACCCGGCCTCAGCGAAGGCCTGGGGACAAGCCGGAGGGGAGAGGACAGCCTGACCCAAGAGGGCCACCGGCGCCGGCTGAGGCTGGCGTGCACATGCGCTCTGGGGCTCAGGGGACAGCCATGCCGGCGTCCAAGGGCGGTGGGGCGTAGGGCGGGGCGCAGAGCTGGGCGCAGGGCAGCGAGGGGGCCGCGCTCGACCCGTGCCCAGACCGGGGCGGGCAGCCTGCGATCCCAGGCTCGGGCCGGTGGAGGGCAGGGCGGAGGCAGCCCCGCCGGCCGGGGGGGCTGGCTGCACCCTGGACGCGCGCGGCCCGACCGCCCGAGGAGGAGCACACCCCTCTGCGCCCAGACGCAGCCCGAGGCCTGCTGGAGACAGCGTCTCACTCCAAGAACCAGAGCCCTCTCGACCCCGGGCCCCTTGCAAATAAGCAGTTTCTCCTTTTGATTTACGAGGCCATTCCT
>NW_006441946.1:1002313-1010826 GCF_000325575.1 Pteropus alecto
AGCCCTTCGCCTTTGCCGCCTGCTGTTGCTTGGTGACGCCACCCGGCAGAGCGTTTCCTTGCTCACCCGTTTCACAGAGCCAGCGGGTCCTCCCTCGCTGTTCTCACTGGCCTTTCCTCATATACTTCTCTCCAAATTAGGCATCTGTGATTTTCCCTATCTGCCTGGATTATGTTTTTAACCACTGTACAGTTAGAAAACCATCTATTCTCTTTAAATCATCGGTCCAGTGCTTTCCAGATGTATTTCATAAAATACTGGTATAGCCCAACTAAAGAAAATAGAATTTGGGTTTTTTAAAATGCAAATTCCATTTTTAAGTTGTGTTTTGACCAGAGTATCATATTTATTGTTCCATAATTTATATATAGTAAAGTGCCATATATATAATTTTTACAGTGCATGAATAATAATTACTAACAAATGTTTTTCAAAATAGATTTTTAGTGTTTGCATATTTCACTGATTTAGTGTATAGAATGTAACTTTTTAATTTTGCTAAAACTTGACCTTCAAAATGGCTGCAACTGTAACATCCTTGAGACTGTAAGCAGATTGGAACATTCCCTTGGTTTACGGTGTGTGGCTACCAGGTGAGGACAGCCCCTCCCTTGCGTCTGATGGAGGTGGTTGCCGACTTCTTTGAGCTGGTTCTGCTACGGAGATCTGTGAACAATGAAGATGATTTTAGCCAATTTACCCAGAGAGTAATACCTCTTAGAACATATATATCAGGCGTATTTTTAGAACCGTAAGATAATTTTCAGAAATCAATGCACAGCATGAAATGGCAGCCTGCAAGTATTTCAGCGCCATTTGCTATACGAACAGAAACTTGCCTAAGGCGAAAGCGTACCTTAATCTGGCAGGCTAATTTTGATTATTTAAAGCTCTGCGGAATAACAGAATTCCAGGTCATAGCTCACAAAATGAGAGGCTTTATGGAGGAGTCCGGGGCAGGCGCCCCTGTTGGTGAAGAAAGCACAGGAAGGTCTCGGGGTGTCTGGCCAGCAGCATGCCTCTGCTTCGCAGTGTCCTTCTCTCTAACTTTATTAACACCTACAGCTTAAACCCAGGAGCGCGGCCCTCTGTGATGGTGGCAGGTTTTAGCATTTGTTTAGCGGGATTTGCCCTCATCCGACCCTCCGCCACAAAATGCTGGAGTTTGGGGCCTGCTTCAGGTGCTCCGCGCACGGCCCTCGTGGGCCCTCTCCGAACGCCGTCTACTGAGTGACTGTGGGGCGTAGGGACAGGCAGCAAGGTGCCCGTAACATGCTGTAGAATTAACTGTAGAAATGAAACTGGATCGCCTGTGGATTCTATAACCCTTCGAGAAACCCCCAATAAAGGGGACCTGCCCACATGACCTACGGGCTTTTGTACAGTCCCTGCACACGCAGGCGTCAACAGCAGAGCGCAGGTCCTGCTCGGCAGCTGTGGCTCGTCCGCCCGGAGCAGGTACGGTCCCTGCAGGCTGCGCGCGCCTCGCTGCGCCCCGCGTTCCCCGGGGTTCCGCCCGCAGGCCCCCCGCGCTGACTGTGACGTGCTGTCACGCCCAGGCCGTGCTCATTCTGGGTCCGCCCGTGTTTCCTCTCACGGTCACGCACCGTTCTGTCCCCAGCGCCCAGAAGAGCTCCTGGAGCGTCTGGGACACGCGGTGCACAGGAGCGTCCTCGCCACGGCTCGGCGCCTTCCA
The DNA here is from genome assembly GCF_000325575.1 of Pteropus alecto. Classification (NCBI taxonomy): domain Eukaryota; kingdom Metazoa; phylum Chordata; class Mammalia; order Chiroptera; family Pteropodidae; genus Pteropus; species Pteropus alecto. Next base: position 1,004,010 of record NW_006441946.1, read on the forward strand.
CACGCCTCTGTGCGCCGGGGGTTGTGACCACGTGCGCGTGTGGCTCTGCCCCGCGTAGTGGCCCCCCGAGAGAAGAGCCCGTTTCACCGGTCTTTGCGTGCTCAGCCTGGTGTTCTCCTCCGAGGACTGAGGGCTGAATCTTCGCTGCTGTCGGAGCAGCGCTGACCTGTGGGTCCGACCAGAGCTCGGACGGCATCGCGGGGGGCCGTCCATCCGCTGAATGAACGCAAGCGGACTAGTGAACATGGAACTCAGAAAGCTAAGTTTCAGCGGCTCAGAGTGAAGCCGCTCCCTGCGCTAAGCGTCTCACGGGCTTCCGCCGCATCCCCCATCCCAGGCGTTCGCGGCTCGAAGCCCCTGCAGGCGGCGGGGACGCGGGCATGGCCTGCGGTGGGGACCCGCTCTCCTGAGGCCGAGGGGAGCTTTTCCTTTCCTGTGTGCAAGGTCAAGCAGGTCATCTCTGGGGATTTCACCCAGCATAGGCTCAGGAGATGAGCGGCGTGACTGTTTAAAAAGGAAGGGCGTGTTTACTAGAAAGAAAGCCACCGCCGCGCCACGACAGAAATGATACCTTGGCAGATCCCTACAAACCTGAATCTGCGGTTTTAGGCGGTTGGTGTTAGGAGGGCTGCATCTGTCCCTCCCGGCCTGGGAAGGTTTGCGCTCGGATGCAAGCAGAGCTCACTGCGCTCCTGGCAGGGGAGAGAGGCCGGACCGGCAGAGTGAATCCTGCTGCGAGCAACGATTCTGCGACAAACCGAGTGGCTTCGTATTCAAATGATTTTTCACTCGTTACAGTAAACGGAGCGCATTTGCAGGAGACAAACGCAGTGGATACAATAGAATCAAATAACTTGCGGGCACCCAGTGTGAGTGATGCTCTGCAAACCGCCGACTTTGGCGTGACACGGCCGCGTGTACCTGCGCGGACCCCCTCAGGGGTGTCGGGGGCAGTGCGCGCTGTGCAGGCGCCGAGGGCTCAGAGAAGGGCGCACATCCCGCGGGTGCAGCGCGGCCACGCGCCGGGCCGAGAGTGGCGGTTGACAGGTGCGCGCCTTGCAGCCAGAGCCGAATACGTGATGCCGAAGAGCTGTTCGCTCGTTGTCGCAGCTTCCCTCAGTGATTCTAAGAGTCGCGCTTTGCTGAGTGATTATACGAGAATAGATAACAGCGTAGACTGGTGTTGAATGGCGCTGCTAGGTAATCGCGTTGTCGTATTAAACCATTAAAAGTAGAGTTATTATTTGCACATCTTCTTGGACACAAAAAAGAAGCCAGTCACAGAATCTGGACGTAGGCAGGTGGTACCGGCCCGCGCAGTGTCTGTGTCGTGGAGTGAGCGCTGTCTGGGCGTGGCTGGCATTGCACGTGTCCCTAGATAGACAGCTCCCCAGGGCATACGCGTCTCTACAACTTCACCGTAAAGCGTACTCTGAAACTTCAAAAATAGATTCGAACATGAAACTTAAGGAAAACTGAAGATAATGTTTATATTGAGGTTTTTTTTCCCCTGGGCAAATTGCATTTCGCAGACCCTTAAAAGACTGAGCTTCATGGGATCTGAACAGGCTCGTGTAAAAATAACTTCATTCACCGGGTCACGGTAGCTGTTGGAGATGACGAGGTGCCAGCAGCGCTCGGCGCGTGCGCGCTTCATCGTGAGCTGCTAAGAAAGAATAGTGCGTGTTCCCTTGTATTTTCTTCCGGAAAACTCTCCAGCTCTGTGTGTGTGTGTGTGTGTGTGAGAGAGATAGAGAGATAAAGACAGAGACAGAGACAGAGACAGAGAGACGGAGGGGGGAGGGAGGGGGGAAGAGGAGAGGAGCAGCAGAGTATTTATGGGTGAACTTGACGGCTAAAGTCTCCACACAACCGGCAGCCTTCTGGGTGGGCGGCGCCTATCTTGAAACCCCGAGTTGTCTTCTGTGCTCTGTCCCCATGGGTTTGACTAGTTTAGACCCCTCGTGTAAGTGGCATCGGACCGGGTTTGACCTGCAGGGCCTGGCTTATTTCACTTAACGTATGTCCTCCAGCTTTATCCGCGTCGTTGCACGTGGTAGAATTTCCTTGTCTTTTTAAGCTGAATGATAAATAGCCCATCGTATGTATTTAGCATATTTCCTTTATCAATTCATCCACCCATATATTTAGTTTGGTGCCGTGTCTTGGCTGTTGTGACTGATGCTGCAATGAACTCGGGGCTGCAGGTGTCTCTTTCACACCCCGATTTCCTTCGATTCAGTATCCAGAAGTGGGATTGCTTGATCACATGATAGTTTATTTTGAATATTCCGAGGGAGCTTCCCAGCGTTTCCCATAGCAGCTGCACCATTTCACATCCTCACGAACAGAGTGCCAGGTGCTGACTGTGCTGCTGGTCTCCTGGTCTTGTTGGTGCTTCATTGTTAGACTGGAGTGTGGTGGGGGCGAGGCCCGGGACTTCCTACCTGCCGTGGCGCCCACGTCAGTCCCCCTCATCTCTTCCTGTGGCCGGTGGCCAGCTTCCCACCCCGATGCTGGGGGCCCATGTGTTTGGAGCCTTACTCTAAGTATTTCTTTTCATCATCAGACCGAGGTATACTCCCCTCCTACAAATTCTGTCTTCCCGATTAATTGGGTTGTATAAGGATATATTTGTTTGCCAGCCTAAATATTATTATTCTTGAAACAAAAGCAAGAAAACCATATGTCTAAATGCTTCAGAAGTGGTTTATTTTTAAGTTGCCCATCTTGAATAGCATATGTGTGTAATCTTTATTAAGTGAGAGCTGGGAAGTAACACTTTTTATCATGCCTTCACATATTGGTGTTTTCCAACTAGGAACGATTTATGTTGTCATAATATAGTTCTCTGGTTTGGGAAATGACTCTCCGTAGAAAAATACATGATTAGCACTCTGCGTAGTTTAGACAAGATGCTCAGTAGATGTGTTTTGAATGAACATGTATGTTGTAGAAAATCAATGATGATTATTCAAGTGTCTGGTACAAAAATTCACAAACACATATACCTACACAAACAACTTGACTCACAAAATTCTTATGTATGCACTTCATATTAACATCTCTAATGAAGAATGTGGCTTCATAAAATCAAATAAATGGAAATATAGTTTCAAAATTATAAAACAAAATGTCTTTCTTGGTCTGCTTACCCTGAGAAGACTATATTCATCTTAATTAGCATTTGTTTTCTTAATTTCTTAATTAGTATTAATTTCTTTTTAAATAATATATTGGATTGTTTAATAATGATTGACTTGCACAGAATTCTACTGCCTGGCTGCCAGAAATCCTTTCAAGTATCAAAAATCTTATTTATAAAGGCATAAAATGACACCTACACTGGTAACAAGAGAAGTTTTCCATAAAAGAGACTGTAAAAGCCATTTATTTATAAAAATGACACAGTCACATATGTTTTTATATGTGCGAACGCCTTGAAAAAACTAGGCGAGGAAACGCATCAGTCAGTTAGCAGAGCTTGCTGCTGGAGAGCGGGGTGTGGGGCTGTGGGGCGGAGGGAGATTTTCACATTATCATCTCTGTGTTTTGGCTTGATTTTCGCCGGTGAGATTATATGAACACATTACTTTTATAATTAAGGATAACAAGCACATACATTATTTAAAAGCTTGAATTGATGTAGACGCTCGCGTATCTTAAGGGCTGCTTCCGTAACATGGAAGATGCATGATTGTAATGCGTGAGCCTTCAGAAGAAAGGGTGAATTCCAACTTATTGTCCCTGGGTCTGTCTTGGCCACGGCAAGCTCATTTACCCAGTGACTGGCAGAACTTGCCCCTGTCCCCCAGGAAGGGGGGGTGACTTAGTTTGTCAGAAGTTTCTAATTTAGCATTGTATAGTATATTAAGCTATTCCATGGTGTCACAGAAGTCAGAGGTCAGAAAAAGCCGAATGGGAAGAAATTTGAGATGATTTTAAAATAGAGCCATACAGGCTGCTGGATGGCTTTTCACAGTGGCTTTGCAGCAATGGCCAGCAGGTGTGGGCTGATGTCCACTTGAGCCCAGCCACAGCGTGTGATGGCACAGAGACACCGCTTTTGGTCCCCTTCCTTTTTATCATGCTTCAAATACGTGATCGAAGAGGAGGTATCATACTTGTTTAGTCTGTGTATGGCATTTAATGTTTCAATTATTATTTTGTATAATGGTTAGACGTTTCTATAATTTATGAGGCGACCCCCGATTCCTAAAGCGCCATCGGGCACGACACACGGCCTTTGCAGTAACATCGACTGTACTCCCTGTGCTGTGCTCTGCACCCCCGTGGCCGTTTCGAAGCTACCAATTTGTACTTCATCTCTTCACCTTTCTCATCCAGCCCCCGACTCCCCTCCCCTGGCAACGGACCGACAGGCAGAGTGAGTATTCAAAAAGGCCTTACCAATCAGCACAGTGAGCCGAACGCAATTCATATCTAATATTTTATAAAAGACACATAACATTAGCTGTTTTAAATATTGAAATGCGAGGGTGCAAAGCAAAAGCTCAGAGACCTTCGAGGCGGCAGGAGTGCCTAGGCCACCTCATGCCCGTGCCGCATCACACCGAGGCCTGAAAGTGCCCGGATACTTTGCCCAGATGAGAGAACGCGTGGCTGGAGCTTCGATTCAGGAGGTGAGCACACAGTAGAGTGTGCAGATGTCATATTTACAGTTAATTACCTGAAATTTATATGATGCTATTAACCGATGTTATCCAAATGAGTTTAACTTAAAACAAAAGGAAAGCAGAGAGGAGCTGTGACACCTCGGACATCTGCCTCGCGCAGACTGTGTTGTAAACGTCGCATATACGTCACGTCGCATGCTTTCACGGAGGCAGGCGCGTCTGTAATCAGCGCGCAGAAGCTCGTGTGAGGAACAGCTCTTACTACACACGTAGCACGTTCCGCAGGCCAGGCAGGGCGGCAGGCAGGATCGAAGCAGCCGGCCGCCTGTCACTACATAGCTGGGCCCCTTTCCGTCACAGCGACCCCAACTTCATGGGCAGGAATACTGCTGCATGGACACGGAATGTCATCGTGTGGCTTGTGTTTCCAAGGCAGGCGACCGAACCACACGCATGGCCACAGATGCCAAGGCTAGTCCCGCGTCGGGGACTCTATGCTAAGCACACGGTGGCTCTGCACACATGTACAGACGCCCTTTGTCCGGTTCCTTAACACTTCTTTGGAAAAATAGGTACCATTATCCACCAAGTTTCATCTTTGCGAGCTCACGGCTCCAAATCCCATGCTTCAATATTATTTTCTTCATCCTTAATTTTAAGTTACATCTAAATGGGGGGAAAAAAACCAGTCTTTAGGGTCACACACGGAGACTGCACCTGTCTCACATGGCAGTGAGACCGTTGTCAGATCTCAGAGTGCTTCTCTCCACTCCGAAAGCAAGAAGAATCCTAGTCGAGTCCCACTGTGCCTTCGATGCGTAACAAAGAATAAAAGTTCTCAAGTTTTGGGATGAGACTACAAACAGTGTCAAAACACCACAAAACATTGTCAAAACAAACCTATGTAGACAGCGCAAAGATGCCGAAATTAAGATGATGTCATTGTACATTACAGTGACAGTTTTTTAAAATCAAGTACGAAGGCCTCTATTTATGTGAGTGTACACTGCCACTCATTTCAAACTAATCGTTCCTGCCAGGTGTGTAGGAGGTATGAGAAACGCTCCTAAGCTTACAGAATACACAGCCCCCAAATAGTTAGGGCATTGTTAAAAGCGGGAGACAAAATTTCTGCTAGTTTTGATAGTTATTTTACTTTATTCTTTATTATTCTATGTCCCTATTTTCCCTTAGGCTAGATACACATCCCACATAGACAGGTAACGCCATAAATATGTCTTTATGGTCTCATATCCTTGCACACAGCCTGGAACATAGCAGATCAATAATGGATCATTCGTTAAATGAATAAATAAAGACGATTATTTTATAACTTTAGGGCTCATAAGACTAAGATAATTAAATTCTTATTAACGGAAAGTGTTTACTAATGGGAAATTTGGTAAACCTTGTCCACCTTGTCCACGTTTCTTTGTAATCACACACATTTTAACTGTCTTTTAGCTCATTTTCGTTAAACATTATCTGCTCAATGCTTATGTGTATCTTCTATAGAAAAATTACCGATGTCATATTTTTTCAGAAGCTGTGAATTTGATAAAGTTTATATCATACCTTATAACAGAATTTTGTGAATTGTTAATACGCAAATGCTAATGATCCAGCTAGTTAGATAAATAATTCTGACTTCTGTTTATAATATATTAAAAAATATTTTCTGGTATTAAAGATATCTTTTAATGGTCATAGCTCTCAAAACTAAGTCATAGAAATATCTCATACTCTAACATATCTGATCATTGCCTCAGTTATTTCTATGTGATTATATATATATAGTCACAGATACTGTAACTGCTATATATATATATACTGTAACTGCTTGCGTCATAGTTTGGGGTCCGGGCGCGGGCGAAGCCCCTGCGGGAGCTTCTTCGGCACAGTCCTGGGATGCAGAGACCTAGGAACGAAGTGGCCAGCTGTGTGCCCCTCACGCCAGTGCCATGGGAAGACAGGGACAGCTGGCCGGGATGAGCAGGGAGGGCGGGCTGTCTCCAGCTCCGGTCTTCAGAGGGAGCGCCTTCCTCACCCCCCCTGGCTCGGGCAGCCTCCCTGGCCTGGATAGCCGCCCAAACCAGCCCCTCTGGCTGGGGGTCTCAGGCGCGCCGCCAGCATGGGTGACGTGGGCCTTCCCCTGCAGGCCCCAGCCAGGTGGGAGGTGG
>NW_006441946.1:1010966-1013494 GCF_000325575.1 Pteropus alecto
CACCCGGCTGCCGACCTCGCCCCCGCGTCCCTGCGCTCTCGCAGGCACAGGAGGGCTGGTGCCTCCCGGACGCCGGACACGGTCAGGTTCATCCCGACCCTCCTCCCCCCCAGGGGGGCACACGTGTCACCAGCTGTCTCTCTCCAGGCTCCAGCGACCCCTTTCCTCACTGCCATTCCTGAACCTGCCAGCAGTCTTGGGACCTCGGCCAGGGCCTGGTCCACGGCTGCCACACTTGTCACCGGAGCAGACCGCTCTGGCACCCCCGGCCAGGGAAGCAGGACCGCCATCGGCGCTGGGGACGCAGCGGTTGGCTAGGCGACTAGACCTTGTTGGTCAGTGGGCGGCCGTGAGGCGCATCCCGAGGTGGGAGTCACTTCGTGACGCGCGGGCGGGCAACTCGGGGCTCACAGGGCACCTGGAAGGCCAGGCCACGGCGGCGAAGCGAGCAGGTGCGGAAAGCCATCCACCCTGCGGCTGTCACGGGATCTGGAAGTCCAGACCAGGGCTGGATGCGGGCTGGGGCCCAGGACAGGTGAGGACAGAGCCCAGCCCTGCGTCTGCCTCTGACTGAACCCCGCAATGGCCCTCAGGGGACGCTTCATTGCCACCTCCGAATCTCACGTGAAGTTCTGGCTCGCTCATCTTACAGGAGAAGCAAAACCAGAGAGGGATCCTGGGAAATAAGTCTTCACAGTACAAAACCGCTGCGCACCTGTCGGTGTGTGAGACTTAACGCGGTGCTCGCTCAGCCGACTCCCCAGAACAAACATTCATCCTAAGGAGATGATCAGAAGCCGGGCATTTCCAAGGCCCATGGCCTTGTAACCGTTTACTGTAGGGCAAAACTGATCTGTCTGATCAAGAACTGCAGACTGACTGCCAGCTAAGTTTTGGTAGTTGCGTATTATTAGGTAGAAGAATATAGCTAACTTTTTTATAAAATAATTTTTACCATCCATTTAAATATGGAATGATGTGCATCAAACTGTTATCTGAGCAGAACAATAATAAATTTATATTATTTTCTATGATATCTCTATTTCTCTTTTTCTTTATGCCTATGTATTACTTTTATACTACAGAATTTCAAAAAACAAATCAAGAGACTATGTAAGAATTAATTCAAGACTAAAGCATTTAGTGATGTGCATAACATTTTATTGTAATGCTCAGTATTATCTGATAAAATAAATCTCAAATGATGTTAATTTCACAAAACCTGGTATCTCACCTCTGTTGGTATATACTCAGAAATAGATATGAATACAGTAATCTCTCTGATATTGTTACTAGTAATTTATTTTTGGCTGTATCTCCTCAGGCAGGGGAAACAAAAGAAAAAAATAAGCAAATAAGACTACATCAAACTAAAAAGTTTTTGCACAGCACGGAAACCATCAACGAGACAAAAAGACAGCCTACTGAATGGGAGAAGATATTTGCTTATGATACATCAGATAAGGAGTTAATATCCAAAAATATATAAAAAACTCATACAACTCAACAACCACAGAACATGAACAATCCAATTAAAAAATGGGCAGAAGATCTGTAGAGCTATTTCTCCAAAGAGGGAATACAGATGGCCAATAGACATATGAAAAGATGCTCAAGATCGCTAATCATCAGAAAAATGCAAATTAAAACCACAATAAGATATCACCTCATACCTGTCAGAATGGCCACCATCAATACATCAACAAACAGCAGGTGCTGGTGAGGATGTGGAGAAAAGGAAACTCTTGTACACTGTTGGTGGGATCGCAAATTGGTGCAGCCACTATGGAAAACGGTCTGGAGGTTCCTCAAAAAATTAAAAATGGATCTGCCTTTAGACCTAGCAATTGCACTTCTAGGTATTTATCCAAAGGTAAACAAAACAATAATTCGTAAAGACCTATGCACCCCTGTGTTCACAGCAGCACTATTTACAATAGCCAAGATCTGGAAGCGACCTAAATGCCCATCAACAGATGATTGGATAAAGAAGTTATGGTTCATAAATATAAAGGAATATTACTCAGCCATAAAAAAATGAAATCTTATCACGTGCAACGACATTGATGGACACAGAGGTTATTATGCTGAGCGAAATAAATCAGACAGAAAGATAAATACCACATGATTTCACTTATGTGTGGAATCTAAGGAACGCAAAGAACAAACTAATTAAAAACAGATTCACGAATATAGAGGACAATCTGGTGACGGCCAGAGGGGAGGAGGTGGGGAGTTGGGAGATAGGGGTGAAGGGTTAAAAAGTATCAATTAGTAGTTGCTGGGGGGTCACGGGGATGGGGAGCACGGCGCAGGGCATGCGGTCGGCAGTAAGGTCGTGGTTGTGTGTGGTGCCAGAGGGAAGATGGAGTAATCCGGGGGATCGTTTCAAAAACTATAGAAATGTCTAACCAATGTACTGTAGACTTGAGACTAATAATTTAAAAAACCTTTAAAAAAGAAATAGGTATGAATAAAAAAAGGTACAAATATTCTATTTTTACTATTTACTGCAGCGTCTCCCGTCT
>NW_006441946.1:1019542-1020681 GCF_000325575.1 Pteropus alecto
AGTCGTAGAAATATCTCATACTCTAACATATCTGATCATTGCCTCAGTTATTTCTATGTAATATATATATATATATATATATAGCAGTTACAGTATCTGTGATGACTGTGCTTTCTTCAGCACTGAATACACACGCATGATTACTATTAACATCTATACAATAGGACATTTATTATGCACATTAGCATCTCGCATTAGTATGGTACATCTTGTTACAATTGATGAGGCAATATCAGTACATTGTTATTAACTAAAGTCCACGGTTTACGTTAGGGTCACTCCTGATGTTGCACATCCTGCGGGTTTGGACAAAGGTATCATGCCACTTGTCCACCATTACAGTCTCCTACAGAGCAGTGAGTCTGCTGCAGACGTCCCGCACGCTCACTCTCTCACCCCAGTGGCTGATCTTTAAGCCCTGCGTTGAAATTACACAGTACAGTTTTTGCTGGGATATTAGCCGGGTCAGCTTCTGGGCGAGAGAAGACAGGTCCCCCAGCTGATCCGCGGAGCAGCAGAGTCTGGGCGGTTCCAGCCGCTCAGTTCGCCTTCGTGCCCTAGACGCCTCTCCTGTGTGCCTCGGAGCTGGCGTCATGGTTTGGGACCGCGTGACTCGGAGCTTGCGTCATGGTTTGGGGTCGGGCACGGGAGAGGCCCCTGCGGGAGCTTCTCCGGGACAGTCCCGGGATGCAGAGACCTAGGAACGAAGTGGCCAGCTGTGTGCCCCTCACGCCAGTGCCATGGGAAGACAGGGACAGCTGGCCGGGATGAGCAGGGAGGGCGGGCCGTCTCCAGCTCCGGTCTTCAGAGGGAGCGCCCCCCTCCCCCCTCCTCCTCGGGCAGCTTCCTGGGCCTGGATCGCGGCCCAGACCGGCCCCTCTGGCTGGGGGTCTCAGGCGCGCCGCCCGCACGGGTGACCGGCCTTCCCCTGCAGGCCCCGGCCAGGTGGGAGGCGGGGCGCCGGGCGGACCCGGCCCGGGGAGCCCTGGGAGCTGCACCCCGGCCTGTCCCTTGACGCCTTCTCGGGCTGCGCCCCAGTGGCCGGTCCTGAGCCAGGTCTGGGACCATGCACCTGCCACCGCAGGGGTGCCGGGCTGGCGTGCCCCACCCGGCTGCCGACCTCGCCCCCGCGTCCCTGC
>NW_006441947.1:0-230 GCF_000325575.1 Pteropus alecto
AAAAAGACAAATGATCCAATCAAAAAATGGGCAGATTACCTGAACAGACACTTCTCCCTGAAGGCCATACAAATGGCCAACAAATATATGAGAAGATGCTCAACATCGCTAGCTATTAGGGAAATGCAAATCAAAACCACAGTGGGATACCATCTCACACCTGTTAGAATAACTATAACGAAGAGGACATGTAAGAACAAATGTTGGAGAAGATGCGGAGAACAAGGAAC
>NW_006441948.1:0-5285 GCF_000325575.1 Pteropus alecto
ATTGTGGTTTTGATTTGCATTCCCTTAATAGCTAGCAATGTCGAGCAACTTTTCAAAAATTTGTTGGCCATTTGTATGTCCTCTAGGGAGAAGTGTCTGTACAGGTACTCTGCCCATTTATTGATTAGATCGTTTGCTTTTCTGTTGTTATTGAGTTGTTTGAGTTCCTTGTATATTTTGGATATTGGGCTCTTACCAGAGGCATTGCTTGCAGATATATGTTCTCATTTGGATGGTTGTCTCATTACCTTGTTAACAATTTCTTTTGCTGACCAGATGCTTTTTAATTTGATGTGGTCTCATTTATTTATTTTAGCTTTTACTTCTCTTGCTTTTGAGGTCAAATTCATAAAATCCTCATTAAGTCCAAAGTCCTTGAGTCTAGTTCTTGTTCTCTTCTATGCATTTTATTGTTTTAGGTCTTATATTCAGGTCCCTAATCAATTTGGAATTAATTTTCGTGTGTGGTGATAGACAACAGTCTAGTTTTATTCTTTTGCAGGTGACTTTTCAGTTTTCCTGGCACCATTTATTGAAGAGGCTTTCCTTTCTCCACTATATGTTTCTGGCTTTTTTGTCAAAATTTATTTGTTTATATAAATATGGGATTACTTTTGGACTCTCGATTTATTTCGACTGGTCCATGTGTCTGTTTTTCTGCCAATACAATGATGTTTTGATTACTGTTGCTTTGTAGTATAATTTGAAGTTCAGCAGAGTGATGCTTCCAGCCTTATTCATTTTTCTGAGAAAATCTTTGGCAATTCAAGGTCTTTTGTGCTTTGGTATAAATCTGATGAATTTTTGTTCTATTTCTCTAACGAATGACAATGGGATTTTGATGGAGATTGCATTAAATCTGAGTAATGCTTTAGGTAATATGGTCATTTTAACTGTGCTGTTCTTCCAATCCAAGAACGCAGAATATCTTTCCATTTCTTTGTATCTTCTTCACTTTCCTTTAATAGGATCTCGTAGTTTTCATTATATAAGTCCTTCTCATGTTTCGTTAAATTTACTCCTAGGTATCTTATTCTTTTTCTTGCAATTGGAAAATGAATTATTTTTCCACTGCTTTTTCTGACACTTCATTATTAGAGTATAGGAATGCTATGGATTTATGAATGTTGATTTTTGTATCCAGAGACTTTACTGTATTTGCTTATTGTTTCTAGTAGTGTTCTTGTGGAGTCTTTAGGGTTTTCAATATAGAGAATCATGTCATCCACAAATAGTGACAGTTGGAGTTCTTCGTTTTCTATTTTGATACCTTTATATCTTTCTCTTGCTTGATTGCCCTCTCTAGGACCTCCAATGTTATATTGAATAATAGTGGCGATAATAGACAGCCTTGCCTTGTTCCTGACCTTAGAAGGAAGGTTTTTAGTTTTTCACCAATAAATATAATGTTGGCTGAGGGTTTGTCATAGATGGCCTTTTTTATGTTAAGGTATTTTCCTTCTATACCGATTTTGTGAAGTCTTTTGATCGTAAATGGGTGCCGTATCTTGACGAAGGCTTTTTCTGCATCTATTGATATGATCATATGATTCTTATTTTTTAATTTGTTTATGTGGTGCATCACATTAATCGATTTGTGTATGTTGAACCATCCCTGTGCCCCTAGGATTAAGCCCACTTAATCGTGGTGTATAATCTTTTGAATATGTTGCTGTATTCGGTTTTCTAGTATCTTATTTAGGATTTTTGCATCTGTGTTCATGAGAGATATTGGTCTGTAGTTTTCTTGTGTGTTATCTTTAGCAGGTTTTGTTATCAGAGTAATATTGGCCTCGTAAAATGAATTGGGAAGTATTGCCTCCTCTTCAATTTTTTTTGGAAGAATTTGAGGAGAATAGGTCCTAAATATGTTGAACCATCTCTGTGCCTCTGCGATGAAGCCCACTGATCGTGGTGTATAATCTTTTTAATATGTTGCTGTATTCGGTCCACTAGTACCTTATTTGGGAATTTTGCATCTGTTTTCATGAGAGATATTGGTCTGTAGTTTTCTTTTTCTGTGATACCTTTACTGGTTTTGGTATCAGGGTAATGTCGTCCTCATAAAATGAGTTGGGAAGTATTGCCTCCTCTTCCATTTTCTGGAAGTGTTTGAAGAGAATAAGTATTAAATCTTCTTTGAATGTTTAGTAAAATTCACTGGTGAAGCCATGTGGTCCTGGACTTTTACTTTTTGGTAGGTTTTTTGATGATTGTTTCAATTTGCATACTGCTAATCGGTCTATTTAGATTTTCCAATTCTTCTTGATTCAATCTAGGAAGGTCGTATTTTTCTATGTACTGGTCCATTTCTTCTAGTTGTTAAATTTGGTATTATATACATTTTCATAGTATTCTTGTATGATCCTTTGCATTTCTGTGATGTCAGTCATCATTTCCCTTCTTCCAACCCTGATTTTTTTAATTTATATCCTTCCTTTTTTTTCTTTAGCAAGTCTAGCCAGGGGTTTGCCAATTTTATTAACCTTCTCAAAGAACCAGCTCTTTGTTGCCTTTATCTTTTTCTATTGTTTTGTTTGTTTTCAGTTTCATTTATTTCTGCTCTAATTTTGATGATTTCTTTCCTTCTGCTGACTTTAGACTTCATTTATTCTTTTTTTTATTGTTTTATGATGTAGCATTAGGTTGTTTATTTGGGCTCGTTAATGTTTTTGGAGATAGGCCTGTAATGATATGAATGTTCCTCTTATGACTGCTTTTGCTGTGTCCTAAAACTTTTGTTATGTTGTGCTATCATTATCATTTGTTTCCATGTATCTCTTGATCTCTCTTTTTATTTCTTCTCTGACACAGTTATTCTTCAGTAGCATGTTGTTTGATCTCCTTGTAATTTTGGTTCTTCTTGCTTTCTTTTTGTCAGTTGATCTCTAGTTTCAGAGCATTATGATCAGAGAATATGGTTGGTATGATTTCAAACCTCTTACATTTGTTGTGGCTATCTCTGTGCCCCAGTATGTGATGGATTCTTGAGAATGTTCCATGTGCACTAGAGAAGAATGTATAAGCAGCTGTTTTGGAATGGAAGGCTCTGTAAATTTCAATTATGTCCAGTGGATCTAATGTGTCATTTGAGGATGTTATTTTCTTATTGATTTTCTGTTTGGATGATCTGTCCAAATCTGACATTGTGGTTTTTCGGTCTTCTACAACAATAGTGTTTTGATCTGTTTCTCCCTTTAGTTCTGTTAGTAATTCCTTTACATAGTTTTGGGCTCCCTGATTGGGAGCATAGATATTAATAAGTATTATGTCTTCTTGGTGCATGATTCCCTTTATCATTATGAAATGTCCTTCGGTATCTTTCTTTACCTATTTTATTTTGAAGTCTATTTGGTCTGATATTAGCTACGCTATTCCCGCTTTTCTCTGAGTGCCGTTTGCTTGAAATATCATTTCACGCCCTTTCACTTTGAGTCTATATTCGTCTTTGGAGCTGAGATGTGTCTCCTGGAGGCAGTATATGGTTGGGTTTTGTTTTTCGATCCAATCTGAAACTGTGCAACTTTTTATTGGTGAGTTCATCCCATTTACGTTTAGGGTGATTATTGAAATATGAGGTCTTCTTATAGCAATTTTATCTTTTGCTTTCTGGTAGCTTGGTGTTTCCATTGCTTCCTTGTTCTTGTATTTCTCTTTTCTTTATTTAGTTGGCTTTTGTGGGTTTTCCCTCTGGTTCTTCTTGTTTCTGTTATACTCTTCAGTTCTGAATTTTCTCTGTGTGGTTACCATTACAAATATGTAAAGGATAGTTATGTACACACATTCGTCCATTTTCTTCTGCGCATGTCTTACCTCCATTCCCCTTTGCAAATTTGGATCTTTGAATCCTCCCCTGTTCAGTCATTGTTGTCTCAATTTGTCCTTATGTGTTTTGAACATTCATTACTATCTTGCTATAGCAATTATTTTCTTATCGTTTATACTTATAATGCCCTGTACTTAGTAAGGGTTGCACTCCTCTGCTTCTATTTGCCTGATTGTCACTATACTACTAATTCTGTTTTTTGTTTGTTTGTTTGTTTTGTCATTTTGTTTTAGGTGAACTGACCCTTTCAGTATTTCCTGTAGTGCAGGACTTGTAGTAGAGAATTCTCTCAATTTTTGTATCTAGAAAGTTATTTATTTCTCCTTCATATAAAGGAGAGCTTAGCTGGATACATTATTCCAATCTGGTAGTTTCTTTTAATTAATAGTTTAAATATTTGATTCCATTCCTTTCTGGCTTGTAAGTTTTGCACCGAGAAGACCGAGGATAATCTAATTGTTCCTTTATAAGTTACCGTTTTCCTCTCCCTGATTCCCCTGGGAATCCTGTCTTTGTCATTGATTTTTGATAATTTTAATACAATGTGTCTTGATGAAGGCCTTTTGGGTTGAGATAATTGGGTGTTCTGTTGACTTCTTGAATTCCAAGCTCCAGCTCATTCCTTAGCTTTGGGAAATTCTCGTCAACTATTTGTTTGAAAATGCATTCTAGTCCTGGTCTTTTTCTTCACCTTCGATAATGCTCATTATTCTTATGTTTCCTCTCCTGGTGGTATCAGCTAGTTCTTGAATTCCTCTTTTATCATTTTTCATTCTTTGGTTTCTCTCTTCTTCCTTCTGATTTATTTCTAGATTTCTGTCTTTGATATCACTGATCCTTTCCTCCATTGGGTCAACTCTCTTTCCCAAGCTTGCTATTTCATTTTTCAACTGTTGTAATGTGTTTTTTTTTTTTTATCTCCAGAAGATCTATTCTGTTCTTTTTGAGGGTTTCAATCTCCTCGCTAAAGAACTCACTCTGCTCATTCAGTTGTATGTTGTTGTTGTTGTTGTTTTAATTCCTGAATTTGTTGAAATGTCTCATTTTGGAACTCACCGATTTTTTTCAGAAGTACCATCCTGAATTCTCTGTCATATCAGCCACCTATTTCTATGTCTGTAAGCTTATTTTCTGGAGATTTTTCTCTTTCTTTCTGAGATGCCTTGTCATCTTGGTTGTTCATGGTGTTTACTGGACTATTTCTCCGCCTGGGCATTAATGGAAGTGTATTCTGCTGATTTTCCAGAAAGATTTATTAATAAAAGTCTCTCTTTAGACTGCTGCAAAGAAGGCGCTTTTCTTTTGGTTTCCAGTAGGTGGCGTCTAAGCCTCTTGGATTCCTGCTTTATATAAAGTCTTTAGAACGCTTTCTAAATTTTCTTGTAGATATTTAATAACGCTCGCTACCCTCAGTTTCGGTCCCTGTTAGTGTCAGCGACAATCTCAAGAGCGTTTGATC
>NW_006441948.1:5297-66235 GCF_000325575.1 Pteropus alecto
CAGATTCCTCTGGGCTCCCCGTTGTTCGGTCTCAGAGGGTATGGGGGAAAGGCCCTCTGGGTTGGGGTTTGGGGTCTGTGGCTCAGACTCGGCTTTGCAACTGCGGCCAGTAAAAATCAACAGTTGTTTCTCTGCCATCCTGCTTCTCAAATTTCTGTCATGACGACTGGGCCTTGCTGTCAGCCGCGTGGAGATCACAGCTCTCACAGAAAAGGCTGTTCAGGGAACTCGCTGCACCTTCTCTCTTCCCCCTCCTCTTACAGAGAGCTCCGGAGTCTGTGAGAGGCAGCTTCTTTGTTTTCCCGGTCCATCACCTGTCACCCGGCGTTTTGTCCTGTGATATCTCTTATGTGCAGATCCCACGTTCAGATGTGCTACTGTGCATTTTGTGTGTGTTTTTTGTTGTTGTGTTTTAGGTGTTCAGCTTAATTTTGTTTCAAGAGTATATATCTCAGCGTCTCACACTCCGCCATGTTTCTCCAAACCCTGGGTAATTTGTCTTTAATTTTAAGAATACTTAGTATATTGTAGAGAAAATCTTTTACCAGACATATGTCTTACAAATATTATTTCCAGCCTGTTGGAGACATTATTTCTTGAAGATATTATTTGAAAAAACAGAAATTAAATAATTTTTATGACAGTTCATCTATTTGCTTTTTTTATTTGTGCAGTATCCATCATATCTAAGAAAATTTTTGCCCAGCCCAAGATAATGAACATTCATTACTGTTTCTTCTTAGAATTTATCTTTAAGCTTTTATATTTAATTCTTGGTCCACTTTGAATTATTATTATTATTTTTTTGTATATCATGAGGGTAGAGGTCCAAATTTATCATTTTGCATGCGGATATTCAATTGTCCCAACAGGGACTCTTTTTAAACTCTCAATTCTTTTCAATTAATCTGTCCATCTTTACTTTCTCCAATATCATGCTGTCTTGATTACTGTAGAATTACAGTATGTCTTATATATGAGGCTTCTAAGATTGTTCTTTTTCAAGATTGTTTTCACTGTTCTAGTTACCTTGCCTTTCTATACAAATTTACAACCATCTTGTCATGAATGACTATTAGTTAGTGTATTTGTAGTTTCTCTTCTATTTTTAATGTAGACAGTCATATAATATTAGTCTGGTAGAATCCTCCAGCAAAGTGTTGAATCTATGTCTTGTTTTCAAATTTAAAATAAATTCTCCCAATGTTATCCTATTAAATGTGACATTTACTATGTCACATTTTGGTAGATTTCTTTTGTCAGGCTAAGAAAGTTCCCTTCTATTTCTATTCAAATATGAATTATAATTTTCAAACAATATTACTTTTAGTCTTTCTGTGCCTGTATGCAGATTTTTATATTCTCTACTCTTTTAATGAAATTGTAGTCTTTGAAGTGTCTAGGTTTATCCTGAATTCCCATTTCCAAGTCCTGGACTTGCATGAGCTATGACCTTGTCCTTTGTACATGTGCACATTAAAATTCAAGATTCTAACAGATATCCCCATGGCTGCTCTAATATCAGGTCATATGCTCACTTTCCTGGTTTTCTGGTTCCTTTTTATTTTTGGTTTCTAGTGACTTTTTTTTTTTTTTTTACTTTCTTGGAAGTTTAGCTAACCATTTAAAAGTCTGAAAGTTAAATAAAATTTCTTTTTTCTTTATATTTTATAGAAAAATTTGTGGGGGTTTCTAGTCCACTATGTTATTTAGTACTGAATATTTTCACATTGTTTGTAAATGGAAACAACCCAGCTATTTTTCTAATGTATAACCCAATGGCTTGCAAATGTTTTGCACTCAATAAATATTTAGTGAATGAATGAATATTTTCTGAGTGTTTTACGATTCATAGCTCAGGAGGAAAGAAGTGGAGAATGGAGTAAACATGTGTTTTGAGCATAAGAAAATGGTAGTGCTACTGATAGAGAAATGGGAAGGCTAGAACAGGTGCTAATTTGGGGAGAAAATATATGAATTTGATTACAGATATATTGAGTTAGAAGCGGCAGAGTGACTTGCTGGTTGAGATTGTTGGCAGGATATGTGGGAATAAAACTTTGGAGAAAAGTCAGAGCTGAGTTTTACATTATGGAATTATTTGCAATAAGGTGATGTTTAAAACTATGACATTAGCTGTTGTCACTGAGGTAAAGAGTATAAAATAATAAAAGTAGAGTGGGTTTAAGATTTAGCCTTGGTTGAAGTAGAAAGAGAAAACACAATTTATGAAAGTATATATCAAATAAATAGGAAGTAGAATAATGAAGACAATATTATCACCAAGAACATGGAAGGAGAGAGATTTTAAGGGGAAAAATGTTGTTTAAGAAGCTGGTCAATATATTGTGTAGAACTCAAGGCCCTGGAATTTGCTTGCTAGGAATGGCTTTATCCTATTTCTATATATAACCCCATGAGAATAAGTGTGTTGTAATATTTCTCTTTTTATCTTTGATATAATTTTCAACTTGAGTCTAATCAAAGAATCAGAAAGAATGGTATAGCTTATGATTTTTTCCACATGTGTATATTTTTGTGTCTATATACACACATAAACACATATTTGGAAGTATATGTTCTTGTTATAAATATTTGTAAATGTAGCTATAGACAAGCCATTTATAGTTTTCCTGCTGTTGAAAAGCCCCAATATTCTGTTTAAATATTTTTTGAATTGTTCAGAAAACAAGGACATGGCCCCTTTAAAATTAAATGGATTTGGAAGATGCTTGAAATCTGTTACATAAGTTTCTAAGGAAACCAACTGTGTGCAAACGCCAACTAGAAGTCACTGAAAGCACTCTGTGAACATGTGCAGAGTATGACCATAATCTCCCTTCACCACTTGCCCTTTTGTTCTTGTTAACAAGTATGGAGAATTTACAGACTAGAAATTTGGGAAAGAAAATAAGATTTTAGGAGGGTTATAAACTGGCAACTATAGGTCTGACGTACTAGAGGGGGTAGGTATCAATGATTGAATGAACCCTATTTGAAAGAGCTTTTTATGATAAGCTGCTCCAAAGCTTTAAAGTGCTAGAACCACATACAAGAGCCAAATTTTTGACTCAAAAAATATTCAAGGTGACTTAGAGAGTCACTGTTTACTTAGGTATGAGATGAACAACTAGAATTAGACTAAACAACCATGGCTGCTGCTTCATCAGGACTACCTCGTTTTAACTAGTGTTAAAGTCTTAGTAAAGATTATGTATCATATTTTCTTATGTTGTAATTACAAATTTTTGTTTTTAACAGTTTTATTTGTAAATTAAAGCTTCAATGTCTGTGTGTGCATATACCACACACAAATGTCCACTGATATTACCCTTACTTGTTATCTATGATGGTAACTGTCACTCTGAAATGTGGAAATCACATTTAGTGGGGCTCAATATAGGATTTGAAAAGCAAAATATATGGTTGTAAATGAAGCACAGGATTAATCTGACTTCATGATCTGGAACAAGGGATGATTTAGAATATGAAAGTCAAAGAGGGAACAAAAGTCAATGTCAAGGGAACAGTAAGGAGGAGAGCATATTGCTACAGAGATAAGAAGACCTTGAGGTACAGACCAAACCTGTCTGGGTCAGATATCCTTTTATACTTTCCAGACTGTAGCACAAAATAACTAGCTTCCCAGGGAGTGGCCGGGCCAGGGCTAGAGGCTGGCAAAGCAACTGTACTCTCTCTCAATTTGCTACTTTGGACATTTTTCAAGCTGGAACAGATTCTGACAGAATCTTTTCTGCTCATATCATGAGGCCATAACTTAGCTAGCCTGTCTAACTGGTGGCAACACACCTGATTTGTAGGCCTCACATCTTGGAAGAAAGAGAAAGCCTCTGGATTGTTAACCACTGCAAGCCCTAATCTACATTGTGATGGTTAACATCTCAAGAACATAGTGTTTCTTTCTTAATCATTGTACTTAAGATGGAAATCTCCTGAATAACTGTTGTAATGACAGTGAAAGGTGTGGCAGTATGAACCAATTAGGTAACCATTAGGTCTTTATTTTTCTATTGTGTATGTATTGACAGGAATGCAAAGTTAGAAGAAAAAGAATATATCCTTAAATATTCGAACAATTGATTTCTGTCTATGATAAAGTAAACCTATGTAATAAATTTTGTCTGAAATTCTGTCTATATATAAAAAGGGTGAAATAAATTGAGAGATTTTCTATAATTGTTTCTAAAAGCTTTAAAATAACAAGTTGGAGTTTTGTTTTGTTTTTTTTTTTTCTTCTTATGCTGGAAATTTTCACTCATTTTTTGGATACCTTGGCATAAATTTGATGAACCCCTCAGATGTCTCATAACTTCCTAATGGAATTTCACTGTATCACTTGGTTTTCTCAGCTATAAGATATCAGTTTAGCTACAAATATTTAAATTCAGGGCATATCAAGTCTTTGTTTTCCTTGTTAAGCTACTTGAAATAACAAAGCAGAACTCCAGTATTTGGCTGTGATTGCCCAGCATTGTGTTTAGATTAAAATCTTTGTTGCCTTTTGTCTTTAGATGGAAATTATTTCATCAGTAGGACCTGTTACATATTCGTCCTCATACTTTCTACTACCCAAATGGAACATCAGTGGGCTAGATTTTTAGGAGAGCCTGAGTCTGCTGTCATGTAAGAAAAGAATGAAATACTTCTGCAACTGTGGACCATACTGGTCTCAAAATAGCCAGCAGTCAAGGCTTGAGTTGTTTATAGGAGCTAATTGGAGCAAAGCTGTGATGCCTTTGGTGCCTCACCTCAACCTCAGCCCTCTTCTGTGGTGCATACACCTCTGACCC
Organism: Pteropus alecto; assembly: GCF_000325575.1. Classification (NCBI taxonomy): domain Eukaryota; kingdom Metazoa; phylum Chordata; class Mammalia; order Chiroptera; family Pteropodidae; genus Pteropus; species Pteropus alecto. The sequence goes on from NW_006441948.1 coordinate 10,109, forward strand.
TATCTAGAGTGGTTCTCTGATTTCTCTTACCTCATTTTTTTTTCTGCTAATGCTAGGCTACAGTCATTTACTCAGGGCTGTTCTTTTCTCCAAAGGACCACGCTTGAGCAGATGTGAGGCTCTTCATCAATGCTATAACGTGTACCTGTGCTCAAAACCAGCATCCTCTTGACATCTTGGAGGAGTGGAGAAATGAGAGAGTTGAGATGGTAGAGGTAGAATACACTATGATCAGATATTGAATTACATAGTCTAAACAAGCCTTATGTATAAGTAGAAGAGGTATCCAATTACATGATATTATTTGGACATGGTCTCATTCCACCTTATCCTCAAAATATCCTCTTCATGAGCCTGTATTAGACTCGTGTCTAATATTCCACTATTAAAGATAGATTTCTCTAGTTTAAAGCCTTTTCTACAAAATACAAATCCTGATACACCTCACAGTACTCAGGTATTTAATAGATCCCCAAATGTTAGTGAAATGAATAAGTGAATTAGAGGAATAATCTATTAAATTTTAATTCGCAATGAAGTTTAAATAGCAACTATTAGTTTACCAGATGGCTCAATCATTTAAAACAATGCTGCTAAACTATAATGTGTCTAATAATCATTTAAGGGTATTGTTATAAGAGATTCTGGGCTGGACCATTATTGAGAATCTGAATTTCTAACAAGTTCTCAGGTGATACCAATGCTACACCATACTTTAATGTCAAGGATTAAGAAGACATTAGGGCAAGGTTTTCCAACTTGTGTGATCAAAGAATCTCTTGGGGTATTTTGTTAAACATTCAAAATCAGAATTTCTAGGTGGTAGACATGGAAATCTGTCTTTTAAAAAGTATTTCAGGTGATTTGCATGATTTAAAAATAATCTTAGGAGGGAATGGAACATAGGCTTAAAACGTGTGAGGGCATTGTGTTGGTTCATGAGCCTCTTAAAGTAAAGGGGAGACTTAGGGCACCAGGAAAAACTAGAAAATATATTGTGACACTTTTGCTTTAGAGCCATTTGTATATATGGCCTGGAGTTAGAGGGAAAATGAGGAGCTATTTTTTTTTCAGTAGTTTGCATTGGTATATATTACTTAGTTTTTTTGATTTGCTCCTTGAGCAAGTTTGGTATCTTGAAAAGAGCCAAGTTGGTAGACAAATCTTTGTGTATTACTTTTAACTTCAGTTTTCCTTCAGTTTTTCATTTGTCTTCTCTGTGAGTTTTTAAACCCTACCCTTTCTTCATCCTAGATTCTGTGAAAAATTGGAAAACCTTATTTTCTTGGACTAATAAGACAGATGTGGGGGAATAGTTTATTAAGCAGGGCTACTCATATATCATTTCTTTATTAGCCATCCACCAATCAATCCATGGAGCTACATGAGTCCCAGCAGTAGGATGTAGCCAGCAATGTGCATTACTCTGCAGCTATTCTGGTGTGATATTATTTCTGGTATCACAAATGACCAAGGTGAAATCTTCTCAAATAAGACATTCTGAATGAGATGCACTACAAGCGTGAGAGGCTGCTTGGAATAGGCAGGCAGCCTCAGTGGCAAATATGAGCTAGGAAACTCGGGACACAGTGAAAATATCACTGATTTGCCAGAGGTCACATTACAAGTTGGTGGCATGGCTCATATTTATATTAAAACTTTATTTCCAATCCTGTGCTCCAGACTTTGGGCTATTGTTGTCACCAGTTTTTAAACTATCCTTTGGTAAAATCTGATCCTTAAATACTTTTGAATTTTGTCTCTCCCATTTTATCTTTCCCAACTGTATAACTAGGATAGAGTTTGGGATTTTCAGGTAACCATCCAGGAAGCATTTTCAAGTATTTAAGGCAAGAAAGGGGCTTTTTTGGTGAGATATTAGACTTGATTTTGTCAAGCTACATTCCAGGATAAAAGCTAGGAGGGACCCAGACCCTATTTCTATCTCTTTATCCTCTCTCTTCTGTATTCCTGTACTTTGAGATACTTTGGCAAAGCTTGGCATGAAAACTTCCAGTGAAGACACCTATGACTTTTCAGGGTCACTTTAAAAGGTCAGCAGTGACAAGTTTAAACACGTACAGGGTTGATTTTATTGCTACCAGGCACTAAGATGGAACTTCAGAGAGCTGCCACTAGGTGAACAGCCTATTTGAGTCCATGCTTGCAGTTGTTTGGCTGAATTTAGATACGAATAACTGAGAGGTATAAGTATATGGTACATTCTGTGTATTACTTATGCACAAGCCATATCAAGATAACTCGTTTTGATTTCTAATTTGTCCTTATGAATAAAATGATATACAAGTGATCAGATGGCATTGAGAGACTTAGGCATAATCTTTCTACTTTCTCTCCAACATAATGAATAGGTTGGCTTTTCCACTATCTTCTTACCCAAGGTCATCTAAATGTGCCTTTGTGTTTATATACAACTCTCTAAGGATGTTTTACGTTTATGAGGCGAAGATGTGTGGATGGATGTCCAGAACAGCAAAGAAAAACACCTTGGAAATCTCTAGTATTGATGGTTATAGAAATTCACAGCTTCTGCACTAGAAAAATTACAGTTTATAACAAAAAAAACATACCCCCAAATTTTGATCAAATTCATTCTCAGTCCTTCTTTTAACTTGTCAGGGGAAATTAACTTCCTAGTCTCTGAAGCATTTCTATTGACACTAGTAAATGTAAAAGAAAAAGAAATCTTCTTCAGCTTCTTAGATACTTTTTTGAAATGCTAATTGACCAGTATATGTCCAATCAACCTCCAGTTCATACCAATCCAATCCCTCCCAAAGTAGATTTGCGTATTAGATAAAATTAGACTTTATATACTAAGAAAATATGAATGTAAGTGGGATGAAAACTGAACTCAAATGTGGCAATACAGGAAAATGAAAACAGGCTGTTCCTCAATTTCCTCTTAACAGTCTCTCAAAGGAGACCACCTCCTGAAAGAGCAACAGTAAATTTTATGCAAATGAACTTTCCAATGAGTTGGAAATGATGATTTGCTTAAGGTCATAAAAGCACAGTTGCAATGTTTTATAAAAGCTGTGATGGGCATGGCTTGAACTGGATCTGATGTGATTCTTCTTTGAAGAATTATAACAGTCTAACCTATGTCTAAGGATGTGTGGAATTAAGAGGAAATACAGTAGAAAGATTATGTCAAGGCCACTGATGAGAAGGGGATGAAGAAGGAAGACCGATAGGGAAAGGACAATGATATGGAGCATTATATTGTAACCTAGGAGTCTATTACCTTCAAATTATTTATAATTTTAAAAGGAAGACTGCATATGAAGTTTTGCAACATGAATTTTTCTATAAACCATACCTGGAGGTGGTACCCAGCTTGGATTTGAGGGTGAACATGGGAGAGGCCTGAAGTATTTTTCCCTGGATGAGGCTGTGGTGGAGTTGCTATGAAATGAAGGTTTTGCAGAGGGATGTGACCCAAAATCAAAAACAAAAGCTGTAAGGACAGAAAATCTTAGTTTAATGGAGAGAGAAGTCTACTAGGAGATTAGTTTTTAATTATGGTGATAAAGACAAAATAATGCTGAGCATTCAGAGATATTTATCCTGGAGTATTAGTTTTCTATTGCTGTCATAACAAATCACCATAAACGTAGTGGATTAAAACAACATAAATGTATTATCTCAAAGTTCTGTAGGTCAAAAGTCTGGGTACAACATGGCTTGGAGCTGAAATTGAAGTGTCAGCCAGACTGTGGTCTTTTCAGAAAGCTGTAGGGTAGAAGGTGCTAGATTCATTCAGGTCGTTGGCTGAATTCGGTTCCACTCAGTTCCAGGACTGACATTTCTGTTTCCTTGCTTGCTATGGCCTGAAGATTGTTCTTAGCTTCTAGAAGCTACCTGCATTTCCTGATTTGTGTTCCCCTTCAAAGCCAAAAATGGCGATTTGAGTCCTCATGCCTTGAATCTCCCTGACTTCCCCTTTTGCCTCATCTTTCCAGCCCCTCCTGGCTTCAAATAGGAAAGTTTCTCTGCTTTGAGAGCTCATGTGATTAGATTGGGTCTATCTAGATAATCTAGCATAACCTATTTATCTTAAGGTCCATACCTTTATTATATCTGCAGAGTTCCTTCATAGTAGAATCTCGATTTTTGTTTGTATAACCATGGAGTGGCATCTCGGAGGGAAGGGGAAGAGACATATCTTTAGTATTCCTCTGACCACACCCAGAATCTTGGTAGTATATTAAGATCTTAAAAAGGGATGGTGAGGCAATAAATCAGAGAGCCTTAAGGAACTATCCAATGTTAATAGAGAAGAAAAAGGACTAAAAATATGGAACTGATACCATTCACTATTTCACATTGATCAGAAGAGGAAAATCTGAGACTGCATAGGGGAAAAAAGAGAGGTCCTTAGGAGAAAGGCCCTAGAGATAATATTTACACTATTTAACAACCTGCATAGAATGGACATAAACCAATTACAATGCATGCTGGTCAGTATTCCACACTTGTGTATATCCACTGCATCACTGTTTATGGGTCCAAGATAACATTGTGTTCACCATCTTTGCTGTTAGTCCCTACATGTCCCTCCTAGTAAGGTGACTCCAAGTCCAGCCCTTCTTGCTCCTTTAGGGCCCAGCTTCAGAGTGAAGGTCTTTGTGCATCAGGGAAACTACCCCAGAAAGAAGAGGTTAGCCTCAATACAGGGATTAGAAAAGTCTGAAAATGTGTGGGTGGTGGCAAAATGGAGAAAGCTGGGATGAGAAATCCAGGCAGAATCACATAGTCAAGCGATACGTATATGGAAGAAAGTCTTTGAGGCAGACATCAGAAGATCTGAATATAGGTCATCATTATTCTAGGGTGACAGGTGGACAGATTCACAAGTACTGTTAGCTAAAACTAACCTGAAACCAACCAACAAACATGTGTTCCCAGGCTGGTGTGTGCCAGGTAGTCAATAGGGCTGGGGTAGATATAGCTAGGACCTGATGTGGGAAAGTTGGAGAGATGGCATTTGGGGTAGTCAGCATAAAAACTGAGGAATCATGGCCATGAAGTCTGGGTATCAGGAAACCAGATATTAAGTCATTTGGAGAATTGAGGTGAAGGCTTTTGTATAAAGACCGAAAGACATAGTTACTAGAATTTTAGGTAATAATGAAATCAAGAATACAACAAACTAGATGCTGTTATTGGTTTAAGGCTTTTTATCTTACCATGTGATAATTGATCATTTCTCTAATCCCTCTCACGTTATAGAAGAGGAAACAGACCTGGAGAGAAGTAATTTGCCTAAGGTCATAGCTAAATTCCAATAGAATTGGCATTAGGACACAGGTCTCTGGACATCTAATCTGTTGGGTGTTCTTTCCATCATACTAAACTGCCCTTTTGTCTTGAGCTAGGGTTGGACTTGGAGTGTGGGTTGTAGCTGACTGAGCAGATAGGAGGTGAAGTTAACCTAGTTGATGATTTAGAGGGCTGCCAGCAGGCTTGAATCCCAACCATGGTCTCTTAATGCAATCTTATGTCCAGGATCTGGCCCTATCTTCAGCATCTTGATGTTCTTAATATCAGCAGTATAAGCAGATCCTCTATGTCAGCTTTATGATAAACATATTGGTCTGTATTGCTTTGAACTTAAAAGGAGAGCAAAGACAAGAATCCTGTCTGCTAAAAATAACTGCACTTGGAAAGCTCTGTTATAGGCAAGTACAAAGCCACTACTGAAAGCAGCTAATATCATAGGTTTCCATGACACTGGGAAAAAAAGGATGGTTTCATAGAGGAGAAAATTAAAAAAAAAACTCTTTTCACACTCATAATGCTACCCTTCTTGTCACTTTAAATGGGGCCTCAGCTGACTGTGACCAAGAGTATGTGGCCTTTAAAAAAATTACAATTATTTTGTTTCAAGGCAAGAGAATATGTGAGTTTGTTCAAAGGAAAGAGCTGCAGGCTTCCTCTAGTCTTGCATGTTATAACTTGCATAGTAATCTATCACCAAGGAACATGCCCATTGCCCTCAGGGATACATTTGCAAAAAAGGAATGCTTTTCATACAATCCAGTCTGCGCAGCTAGCAAAGTGTAAAGAGATTTTGGTAGATAAATTTATAATGTGATTTATGGTAATTGAAAAACTCATAAAGGCTCTTTCAGCCCAAGTGTATTGGGAGCTACTAGTTAGTGTAGCTGAAGTCACCATTGCACAATTTAAAGAGAGGCCTCATTGTCCTTTTAGCCAGGAGGTGAGTACTTCAGCTCTTAGCTGGCTGTAACCTGGGGCCTTGCTCATTTTGAACACACTATGAACAAAGGCCTTAATGACCATTTGGGGATATGACTTTGGGCTCTTTTGAGCTTATGAAAAGCATGTCTAAGGTCACGTGCCTTCCTATTGGCCAGAGTATTTAATATTTCGTTTCATTTAAAAAAAATCCCTAAATAATTGACCATGCCCAATATGTCTTCTTAAATTAAAATGTTCAAGGGACATGTCTCATGTGGTTTAAAAAGAAGCTTAGATATAGCATGTTCAATGATTTGATTTTCTTTTCTATGCATTTAAAAACAGGAAATAAGAGGAGATTCTCAGAATAGATTTGGAATTTCACACTTTGGTGCCCAATCATGATGTCTAGCTTATCAATGGATATAGATAAATGAAAAGCTATTTTAATCATTGGAAGCTGATTGCTTCATGGTTGTTATATTTATACTCATAGTTCTATGTGTTCTACATTGAAGTTTCTGACTGGGAGTTAAAACACCTTGTTTTTGAGTCCTAGATCCAGTATTTACAGGGCACTTTTGAGCAAGTCACATAGTATGATTGTTTCTCAAACTCCTTCTTGCTAATTAAAAAATAGGGATAATAGTGTTTGTTAATATTTATTAAATGTGTCCTCATTTTACAGCTGAGGCACAAAGAGCTAGGTATACTTAGGGTGATCCAGCTGGTAGTAGCAGAGGCAGGATTCCAACTCAGGCAGCCCAGTTCCAGAACCTATTCTTTTAACTTTTAGTTTCCTATCTGGAAGGAATTTTGAGGCTCAAATAAAATGTAATCATATGTGTAAAAGTCCTTTGAAAACTATAAAATGGTAGATAAATAGGAGATATTATAATATTTACTGAACCTAGCAGAAGGCTTTGGTTTCCATGGAGGCAGCATTTTCTTGGCAATAGGAAAGCCTTGGTGTGATAGGGAGGAAGTTATAATTTACTAGGAATGATGCCTTGGTTTGAAATTTCTTTAAAGCCTAGTACAGCAGAAAGCTCACTGGAATGAAAGAAAGCAAGCCTGAGTTTTAGTGCCAGCTGAACTACTAACAAGCTAGTTGACCTTGGCTAAATCAACTAATTTCTCTAAAACTCAGTTTTAAGTATGAAGTAAGATGACTGGATAGACAATGGTTCTTAACAATGAATCTCCTGTACATTAGATTATATACTCTAATAACAGTATGGTACCTCTCCATACATGTATACAACTTTAGGGTTTCACAGACTCCCTGAAGCCCACCCATGGTTCCACAGACCTGAGGTTAAAAACTCCAGATCTAGATGTTAGAAGTTCTTTGCAGCTCTTAGATTCTAAGATTGAAACCACACTTTGCAAATACTTGCTTTTCTATAGTTCTTTACAGGAAATTGGCCTTCATAAATCATGCAAAGTTTGTATGAAACCACTGTGCTGAGATGGTCAGAATCACATGATTTAAAGTTTAGGAATGGATCACCATTGATGACAATGAGGTATAGCTATAATAGCTCACAAAAGAATTCTATTCTGCATTTCAATTCTATTTTGCTGAGGAACTTTTTCTGAAGGGGGGAGGAGAGAGTCACAGTGGCAATATACAACTCAGTATATTAATCATACATTCAACTTTGCAGTACATTTAGAAAAGTGCTGGACTCACTGCTTTTAGTTCTTATATCAGCAAAATATAAAAGCACTGTTTTCATGCTGGTCCACAGGGAGCAGCAGTATTTTTTATAAGAAGCAAGCTTTGGTATGGAAGCCATACAAAATTTTATATCTATAAGAGTAGATAATGTCAACCCCAACTGGGTACAAGATTTGTGGGTGGTCTGTTTGTGAAACATTCCTAATTACTCTGGTGAGTCCTGCTGGGGTTGCTAAAATTAAACATCTATAATATCTACTTCCTGGTGTTTTGAAACAGCTGCAAGAATTTTCATGAATCTCAAAGTCAATGGAATGATAGAGCAAACAGGAAGTATTTTTAGCAAGGATCCAATCTATCCTCTCATTTTACCGATGAGAACTACTAAGGTTTTGTCTTAGATCTGGTCTTTCAGAAAGAGACTGAGACAAAGGTTTGTGTGCAGGAAATTTATTGGGGAATACTTTCAGGAACAAACCTGTAAGAAAGCAAGTAAAAAAGGATTGGGCAGAAGGAGCAGCTGATGCCTGATGCAGTCGAAATGAAGGCCTTAGCGTGCTCTTTAGGGAGCTCACATTGTCCAGTTGTTGAATGTTTGGCTGCCCACAGAAAGGGGCTATAACATTAGACAAGTCAGTTTGCTTTGGCTGAAGAAAATTTCTAGAGAGATATTCAGCTGTGAGCCATCAGCAGCCAACACTCTTGGCAACTGCGGGAATGAATGCCTTGGTCCTGAAAGGGGTCCTGGGTTCTGTACTAGAGCATCCACTGTAATATCACCATCTCTCATCTAGATCACTGCAGTACCCTTCAAACTGGTTTCTTATCTTCAGTTTTGCCTCAATTCAATCTATTTTCTATACAGTAGCCCATGTTATCTTTCTAAAACCCAATTTCTATCATGTTGCTATGGCTTACAACTCTTTTATGGCTCCTCACACCTAAACACCTTAGTATGGCTTCCAAGACCTTTCATGATCTGACTTCTATTTTTAGTTCTTGCAATTTCTCTCTTGAGCTCCATAGACCAGCCATGGAACTACTTGTAGTCCCATGCATGTATAATGCTGTCTCTTACCTCTGAGCCTTAAGACGTGCCTTAGTGTCCCTTTAAAACACTCCAGCATACATACATGCACTTAGGTAACTTCTAGTTTAAATAACCCCTTTTTAAAGAAGCCTTTCCTGACTATTTCCATAGTATCCTATAATTATTCCTATTGTAACTAATTCTATTACACTGTAATGAAATTCTCTGTTGACATGTTTGTCTCCTCTCTAGACTGTAAGCTCCTTGAGGGCAGGAAAAATATCTTTAGTACACATTCCCTGAACTTAGTACAGTCATTATAACTTGGTAGATAAACAATAAGTACTTGTCAACCATACAAGTGACTTGTCTTCTCCAAGGTCATCCCTTGTACATGCCCAGGAATGGGTTGATTTTGATGTTTTGTTAGTTCCCATGAGGACAAATCAACTCACCACCAAGTTCTATGTCTACATAGAATTATATAAAACTAGGCTATTGCACATACAAAGTAAAATTACACCATAGATGAAAAATTTCTAGCCAAGGTGAGAAATGTGACCTCTTTAAAATGGTTGTGACCTATGTATCAGATTCTTATAGCTCTTCTGAAAGAAGATTTGAAAGAGACTAATCCTGTGAGGGATGTGTAGTTATGTGTGGAAGCAGAGCTAATGGGCTGGATTATGGAGGTATTAATCATAGTCGATAGGCTTAATTGTTGATTATAGGCATGTGTTCCTTCTGACAAATTTTCAGACTGCAGGGATTTGCCTGTAGGAGATTTTATCAGCAGTACTGCAGAAGTGGGGCCAGATTAAAATTGCGATGCTTGAAAATTATTGTCAAGAGACTTTAAAATTTTAGTAAGATTTTTCAGGAAGCCAAGGCCTTCTGGATAATGTGTGAATTCCCGAGATGTATTATGCCATTTTCCTGGCCAAAGATGTTCTCTCTAATAATGTAGCTAGGCCATAGTACCTCCATTACATAAGCTGACCTTTGAAAACATTACAACAGGAATTAATCAGGGTCATCCTCTACAGGCCCAGCAAGGATTAGACAGAGAAAAAGATGTCACTGTCCTCTGTGTACAATCATGCTGGGCCTGCTCCCAAGAACAGACCTCTCCATGGCCTATCTTTCATTAGTCTCTTTGTTTTCTCTTGGCTGCAGATGCTCAGCCAAACTGAGGGTTGTTAGGAGAGGTGACTACAATATTTTGATAGGACACACACAATTTGTGGCAGTCTCTGTAATTAATACAGTCACATCACATATTTGGAGTTGATTAAGAAAATGCCTCTCAAACAGCTAGACTTAAGCTTTTGAGTGGTTGTAGACCTCTTAGAATCTGAGAAAAACTAAGGACATTTTTTCCAGAAAATGAGTTTACAAAATTTTACATTCAATTTTAGTGGGATCATAGACTCCCCTAAATCCTTCAATAAACCACTGATTAAAAGCCATTGACTTATAAATAAAAAGGTTTCTCTTTATTGAGTGCTGACTATGTACCAGACACTGTGCTGAACATGTAATATGCATTATCTCATTTAATTCACACACTGAACCCACGGGGCAAGCACACTTATTATTTTATAGCTCAGAGGTAGAACTTAGGAATTTAAACATAGACTGGTGCAGACTCCAGAGCCTGTAACCATTTGGTCTCCAGTGAGTTTTTATAAGCTTATTTCTGATTGGAAATTTGTACAGTTAACTCTTGAATAAAATGGATTTGAACTGTGTGGATCCACTTAGACGCAGATTTTTTTTCATTAAATATAGTAAATGTATTTTCTTTATGATTTTCTTAACATAGCTTACTTTATTATAAGAATATAGTATATAATACATATAACATACAAATATGTGCTAATCAACTGTTACCAGTAAGGCTGCTGGTCATCAGTAGTCTATAAGTAGCTAAGTTTTTAGGAGGTCAAAAGTCATATGTGGATTTTTGACTGTGAGGGGTGTGGAGGGGGTTGATGCCCCTAACCCCCATGTGGTTCAAGTGTCAACTGTACTTTAGTCATATTGACCATCAATCTTCTTTGCCTTTTGTTTTCTGGAGAACCCTTTTATAAATAGTTGCTCATGGACTCTGAGTTTTAATATTCTACCCTTTCAATATTGATTGTCAATATAGCTGAACATACCACTGGTCTACTTAAACTACTATTAGATAAATAGAATGTCTCATTTTTCACTATATGGAATATCTACACAGAAATACAAATGATAGAATGCCTCTTGCAAACTAATTCAAAAACCACCATTCTACGCTTACTTCATTCAGTATATATTAGGAGTTTGCTGAGGGTCATTTGAATAGCAAAGCTCAGGTCAACATCCTTTGTCTATATTGGAAATATAGGGTTGATTTTTTTTTTTACCATTTTTTATTCTTAATTACAGGTAGAATAGTCAATAATCAATATAGTATAATTTTAGATTTTTGTTCTATGATGAAGTACATTATAGACACTATGGCACCATAAATATTTTGGTATACATCTCTAGAAAATATTTTTTCCTTCAGAGTAAAAATAACATCAGCACATCTAAAATTTAATAATTCTTTAATGTTATTTCATACCCAGTGAATATTCAGATTTCTTCAATGGTCCCCAAAATGTTTTACCACCTGTTTGTCCAAACCAGGATTCAATCCAAGACATATGTTGCATCCGATTGTTAGGATAAGTGTCTTTTAATATAGAACAGTTTCTTTTTTTCATTATAAGAACTTTCTGAAGAGACCAGGCCAGTTGTTTTCTAGGCTTCCTTGAGGTGCTCTTTAGCTGTTTTCTCTATCCTCTTTATTTTCTGTAAACTAAAAATTGGATGTAAAGGCTTGCTTAGATTCAAGTGAAACATTTTTATACCATAGGTGATGTTGAGTACTCTGTGTTATATCACATTAATTAGGAGACTGTCCACTATTGTTTGTGATGCTAAGCTTGAAAACTAGAGTAAGATGATGATTGCCTAATTTCAGGAGTTTTGGGCAAAATTTCCATCTATCTAAATCCTTCTTGTGACCTCAAATTCCCTTCCCAACTAATTCCTGGTACTTCACATCTCTTTATTAGGCATCAAGTTATTTAAGTCTACAACTGAATATTAAGCCAAGTAAATGATTTTAGAGTCTTTAAATTTTTTCTTCAGAGTTCAAGTAAGGAGAGAAAAAAAAATAGCACTGCCTAGACAGAGAGCTCAGAGAAACTAAAGAAAATATGAGAAACTTTGCACCTTGTCAGAAGGATGGCCTTGGCCTAACACTGTCAAGCATGGGAGACCCATTTCAAGAAGAGATTTGCCTTTTTCACAGAGAAGACAATGACTATGTGACAAACATATATGTGAGAGAGATAATGTTGAAGTCTGGCTGTTCTTAGGGCAGGTTGAGTTTGGGCAGGCTTGATGCCCTGTCCCCACAGCAGAGTTTCCCTCGCCTCTGCCACACACAAGCTAGCCTCTCTTTTGGTGTTGTACACAACTCAAACTCTTCTCCATCCCTGCAACAAACAAAAACACTCATTTCCAACTTTTTTTTGAGTTTGTTTTTCAATTATAATCGGCATACAACACACTAGCCTCAGCTGTACAGCAAATAAATCAGAGATCCACACAACTCGCAAAGCACTCACCCCACCAAATCTAGCACATCTCCTCCCCCCACATATTCTTTCCAACGTTATTAACCATCTCCCCCATGCTATACTCTACATCTCAATGTCTACTCTGCATCCATCTACCTGTACCTCTCAATCTCTTTGTCCTCTTTTTGTTCCCCCAACCTCCTCCCATCTAGTATTCCTCAAAATATTCTCTATATCAATGAGTTTACTTCTGCTTTTGTTGTTGTTGTCGTTGTTGATTTTGCTCTTTAGATTTCAAATGTATGTGAAATCATGTGATATTTGTCTTTATCTGACCCATTTAGTTCAGTGCAATACCCTCTAGGTCCATCAAGGCAATATCTTTTTCCATCCCTTTCCTTTTAGTCTGTGTGTGTCTTGTAATCTGAATTGAGTCTCTTGTAGGCAGCATATGTGGGGAGTCTTGTTTTGTTGTCCATTCAACCACTCTATCTTTTGGTCAGAGTGCTTAATTCTTTTCCATTTGAGGTACTCGTTGATAGATACGTAGTTATTACCATTTTTTATTCATGATTTTGATACACGTTTTTTCTTCTTAAAGAAGTCCCTCCAACATTTCCTGTAATAGTGGCTTTCTGGTGATGAATTCCTTTAGCTTATTTTTGTCTGAGAAGCTCTTTATCTGTCCTTTGACTCTAAATGACAGCTTTGCTGAATAAAGTATTCTCGGTTACGCATCCTGGGTTTTCATCACTGCAAATATTTTGTGCCAAGCCCTTCTGTTCTGCATGGTTTCTTTTGAGAAATCTACTGCAAGTCTGAATAAGCTGCTAGTCTTATGGGTGCTCCTTTGTAGGTAACTAACTGCTTATCTCTTGCTTCTTTTAAGAGTCTCTCTTTGTATTTAATCTTTGTCATTTTAATTATGATGTATCTTGGTGTGGGCCTCTTTGGGTTCCTGGTTTGGGGGACTCTGAGCATCTTGGGGTTTTATGTCTATTTCCTTCACCAGGTTAGGGAAGTTTTCCATCATTATGTCTTCAAATAGCTGTTCAACATCTTGTTTTCCTTCAGATACTCTGTTGACATGAATATTTTTACCTTTAATAGTGTCCCTTAGGCTCCTTAAATTATTATTATAATCTTGGCTTCTTTTTTTCTTGCCATTCTGATTGAGTGTCCTTGGCTTTCTCATCTTCTAGATAGGTAATTTGATCCTCTTTTTCATTCACTTTGTTTATTCCATTTAATATATTTCTCATCTCAGATAATGTGTTCTTCATTTCTGACTGGTTCTCTTTTATAATTTCCATTTCCATTTTTATGTTTTTTTATCTCTTTGTTAAAGTCCTCACTGAATTCATCTACACTCCCCATAAGTTCATTGAGCGTCTTTATAACCAATGTTTTGAACTCTGCATCTGTTAGATTGCTTGACTCGATTAATTCTGGATCTCTGTTCTGTTCTCTCATATGGTTTCTGCTTCTTTGTCTTTCCATTTTGGCTGCCTTTCTGTGTCTGTTTCTTTATCTTAAGACAAACTGTTCATCAAGGAGCACCTGACTCGTTGAGGATACACTTGGATGTGTCTTGAGTGGGGCCATGAGTTGGAGGAGGCAGAGTTTTAGGGAATCCTCTGGGCAGAGCAACCTCTGTTATCCAGTGTGAAGACATCTCTTCTATGGTGGCACTAAGTCCATGCACTGGGAAGGGGGAGGGCTCAACAGAGGAACAATGGATACCACTGGCACTTCTGCGGGAGTTGGAGAGAAAGGCTCACCACGGCCCTCACTCCAACAACTCAGTGTCCCTCTGTAAGTCCCTGGCACCTCCCCGAGCAGCCTACTGGTGCTGGTGCTCAGAACCAGCAAGTCTGTTAGCGCGAAAGTCCGCTTGCGGACGCAACTCCTTTAAGAGCATCTGCAGCTGCCGCTGCCACAGAGTCTGTCTCACTCAGCCACTCGGGACTGGGCAGCCCCACATCCTCGCTCCGTCCTACCTTCTGCTGTTGCAGGGTGATTTCTTAGGTTTAGGTTTCTCCCTAGTTGTATGGCTTGTTCATCTGTATCCCAGGTGATTTTTCCTTGCTGTTTACTCCTTGTTTCTGTCACAACTTTGATTTGGTCACTAGAGGAATGAACAGAGCCTCTATCATCTACGCCATCTATGCCATTTATTTTCATTCCTAACTTTTATATTCTCTTTTTCTTCTTCATATAAATTCTGTTCTAAATCAAGAATCATATTGCCTTATTCATATTTACGGATTAGAGTGTCCTTTTATACATTTTTAAATTTTAGCTAGACAGGGTGGTGCATGGCTATAATTTAGGGTAATAATTTTTAAATGATGAACTTGCAAGTGGTACCAACAGTGGGAGAGATATTTTTAAAGCCATATCTTCATGATTCTCTTTAAATCAAGGGACCCCAACACCCAGGGCATGGACCAATACTAGTCCATGGCTTGTTAGGAACCAGGCCACACAGTAGAGCATAAGCAGCGGGGGAGCTAGTGAAGCTTCATCTGTATTTGCAGTCACTCCCCGGCATTAGTATCACTGCTTCAAATCATCAGGCACTAGATTCTCATGGGAGCACCAGTTCCTGTTGCCAAAAAGGTTGGGGACTACTGCTTTAAAACATACTATATAGGTTGTTATATATCTTGCCTCCTTGTAAGGCTAGTATTGATTGGGGTAAAACAAACTCATAATAGTTATTTGTCCAAAACACTTTCTCCCTTTAGGTATGTTTGCATTATGAAACAGCTTCAAAGGGAACACATTTCTGACTAGGATTTCCTAGTTAGTAAATATGAACACTTTATCTGTGGCACCCTGTTAGTTACCAGAATAACATGCAATATAGGTGTTTACTGAACATCTTGATTTTACCACTGAAGTGGAAAAAAAAAACTTCTCTGATGAATTTTGGAAAACAAAGTCATCAATCTCAATGGAGATGCTATAGATTTGGTCATTTTAATACACAGCATGGCTACTAATTATTCTCAAGTAAATGCTTTCAATACACAGTGATAAGTTGTATTAGAAGTTGGCAATTTTTCAGAGGTGTGTGCCATGACTCAATTTATTCACTCTCTTGGGAGTGAGCAGTTGCTTTCATGACAGGAGGCCTGGCTCTTCCTAGTAGCAATAGTGGGATTGGGTAATGTGAGTTTGAGAGAGGGCAGCAGACACAATCTCTGAGCCCCTTTGCTGCAGGCTTCCTTCTGCAACCATTAACAGCTATGCTTAGAGTTAACATTGACAACGAATCCCAGTGTCCTCAATGCTAATTAAACAAAGACACACTCAACACTTTATTCCCTAAATACTTATTAAGAACCCACACTGTGGCAGTCATTGTGGCAAATGCTACAGATAACCACAATAAACAGGGTTGACGTGTTCTCATCAAACAGTCTAGTGGGGAAGACAAATATTAAATAAAGAATACATACAAAATTATGAGTTGTAAGTGCTATGAAAGAAATAAACAAGGACTGTGATTTAAAATACAGTAAGCAGAGGCTCACTTAGACAGGGTAGTCAGAAAAGAATGTTTACTATGTGCCCAACAATCCACTAGATGCTTGATTAAAAAGATTTAGGTGAGATATGATCCTTGTGCCTGAGGATTTGTCCATTTATAGAAGTTCAATAAGCAAAGCATGCATGAAGCAAAATGGAAACTGAGAGGAAGGAGTAATGACTTCTGCCTGGAGTAGAGTAGTATGGGGATATCAGAGACAGAGAAAGTATATGCTTCTAGTTGAAGGTTAACTAGAAGAATGCTGGGTGAACATGACAGGTAGGTGTTAAGGGAGTCTAGATGGAGGCAACAGCAAGAGTTAAGGTATTAAGGCATGTTTGAGGAAATGAGATAGGTCATCTTGGGATCATGACTTTAAACTTTTCTACTTGACCCCAGTATGGGGAATGGATCGGTGCAGAGCTGCTCCATTCGAAGCACTAGAGGAGAACTATAACACTTTTCTATGACTGCCATAGCAAATGACCACAAAGTTTGTAGCAACAAACAACACAAACTCATTATCTTACAGCTCTTGAGGTCATTGGGCCAAAATCAAGGTGTCAGCAGGGCTGCATTGCTTCCTAGAGGTCCTAAGGGAGAATCTGTTTCCTTGCTTTTTCCAGATTATAGAGGCTCCCATCTTTCTTTGTTCATAGCCCCCTTCCTTGATTTTTAAATCTTGAAACATCACATCTCTCTGACCCTTCCTCATGTCTCTGTGATCACAGCTGCGAAAGGTTCACTACTTTCAAGGACCCTTGATTCAATTGGATGCTCTTGGGTAACCCAGATTAAATTCATCTTAAAATCCTTAATCTTAATCAGATCTGCAAAGTCCTTTTTGCCATGTAAAGAAACATATTCATGAGTTCTGAGAATTTGCATGTGGACATGTTTGGGGGCTGCTATTCTGCCTACCAGGAACCTAGAGTCTGCCCTGTTAAAAGCCCTTTCATTTCTCATAGCTTCCCCTGAGGCACTTCTGAAGTATCCTAGGACTTTAAAGACATTTTGAAATCACTGCTGTATAGTGTCTCTGTTTACCTATGAATTAACACATCATATGAGTTTGTTTGGAAGTGGGGTGGAATGTGGGATTGGCACATTGTGCCATATTCACAGGACTTAAACATTATTTCCTCACAGAGATCCTCCCTGACAAACTCAGACGTAGTGTCCCCTGTTATGTACTTTCATAGTACCCTGTACTTCATCTGTCAATGTTTGTGTGCACTTATGTGTGTAGATAAAGTTAGAAGGATCAGAGTGGACCAGACTGTGAAGCAACATTTATACATTCAGCAATCATTTTTTTTTTTTGAGAAAGGCACAAAAGAGTATATTAGCAAATAAAAAGACACATTCCTTTCCCTTATCCCTGTTCTCCTACTGGGGAGATGGACACTAAACAAATTGTTTAGAATATATAGCAAATGTTTTAAAATAGAACCTGGAGTGGGAAGTAGCCAGAGGTTTTCCCGTAGGCCACTGAGAGCCTGCAGACATGAAAGGGCCTGTCAATCATGGTGAGGAGACACTGGGGTGGAAAGAAGCATGAACCACATGCCCTGAGGCCAGATAGCAAGATGTCTAAGTCAGCAGATGCTCACTTAGAGGGATGTTGACAGTCAAGAACTGGAATAGGATTATACGTGAAGCAGATGCCAGCATTTAGTAGAAGATGGCTATAGACCAGGTACTGTGTCCTCCTGTTTCTCATGTCATAAAGATATGTAAGCCCCTTGGAATAAGATCAACCTTAGAATGAAGAAGCATGGAGGGCAGGGATCTCGAATTGCATTTAAACCTAAAATGGCTGAGAAAATCTATAAGTAATTGAACTTACTCAAAATTGGCTAAATTGAGTTTTGTGTGTGTGTGTGTGTGTGTGTGTGTGTGCGCGCGCGCGCACGCGCGCGCTGCTGGAACGTGGCCTCAAAATAGTAATTCAGCTGTGTTATGAAACAACAATTTTACATTTTACAGACTTTAGAATAAAGACTGTTAAAATTAATGTCTGGTACATATGTCTGTTGTGCTAAGGAATTTGGATTTTATTCTATCCAAATGTAGTTAGCAATCAGGTGTTTTAAATAGGAGAGAGACAGAATCAGGACTGCTTTTAAAAACTTAGAGAGCTGTTTGAAAGAAGACCTGAAGAGTGTAAATGGCAGAAAAAGCAATAGGAGATTTAACCCAGTCACCCAGGTAAGAGAGAACTACTTCCCAAATTTACTCCCCTGGTCTGTCTCATGCTTCAGGGTCAGAAGGCACCTCAGATCATTCAATTTCATGTACAGTTGACCCAGATAAACATGAATTTGAACTGCACAGGTCCACTTATATGCAAATTTTTTCAATAAGTGCTGTAAATGTATTTTCCTTACAATTCTCTTACAATTTTATATTTTCTAGCTTACTTTATTGTAAGAATACAGGATATAATACATATAATATGCAAAATATATGTTATCTGTAAGGCTTCTGGTCAACAATAGGCTATTACTAGTTAAGTTTTGGGGAGTTCAAAAGTTATATGTGGATTTTCTACTGGGCAGGGGTTGGTGCCCCTAATCCTTGCATAGTTCAAGGGTCAACTGTACTTCTTTAGGGGTAGGTAACAACATTCTAATTTTTCAGGGGAAGTAGCTGAGGCTCAGAGATACAAAATGAATTTCAAATGACTAAAATTCAGGAGTAATTATTTTACTAGTGTCAGAGTGATATCCCTCAAGGACTAGATGAAACGTTTATATTTCTTGAAATGTTACTATAAATACCTCATTTGGTATATACACTGGAGTCTGTTAAAGTAACAAAGTATAATAGCTAATTTGTTATATTTCCTATGTGAAGAACTCTAAGTAGATTGCAGTCTGAGATTCATTTCTCATGCCTATGAGGAGCCTTCATCATAAACAAGTCCAAGCAACCATTAACCTCCTGGTCACAACCTGAAATATACACATACAGCCTAATGGGAAATAAAGAAGGGCATGAGTACTGAACCTGGCATAAACTTCCCAGTTTCTATTTCCATTATGCGCAGCACTGAGTTGGAAGACTAATACGAGAATGAGTGTGACGATGTGATTGTCACTAAATTTTTTAAAATCCTGTTTGTTGCTGCTTGAATTACCTAAGAATTCCCATGTTGCAAATGGCAAGTACATGCTCAAGTATAAGCAGGTTTCAAGAGGCTGAGATAGGAAGGCAAAACCAACACTGCACTGGAGTAGAATCTGGAAGGAGGCAGCAGACATGGAGACACACAGGATGGGTCCTGGGAGGATTGGGGGTTAGTGAGCCAGTAAATATTCAACATTTAAATCTATTTCTTAGTCATTTCACAGAGCTAAGTGTGTAGTTGAAGCTCCATAAATATTTTTCACTGGATTAGATTTCTCAACAACTCTATAATTTTTTTCTTTTACTTCTGTGTTTTCAATATTTTAAGTGCTGCAGCTTTGAAAGGAAAAAAAAAACAATAGATTTAGTCTCTAGATGCAGTCAGCTTAATGATTTAGAAGCAACTTCTACAAACTGCCTCTCTGAGCTCGATGACTTTACCAAGCACTTTCAGTACTTCTTTTTTTAGTAGGGGATAGTGTCCTCTTCCCTCCTTTAAATATTGAACATAAAACACTAATGGTATATAAATTTGAATAAGGAAAAATTATTTTGAGTCCTAGCACTTTCAAATTAAGAACAATTTTACTTATATCCTTTTCTATTCTTTTCCATATGCATATACTGTTTTACAGTGATGACCATAATGATTGAATGTCCTGTTTTTTCACTTAACATTATATGTTGCACATATTTCTACATGTCTACATAGTCATTACAATCACTGTAAAGAGATGCTTTTCAAGATTTTACAACTGCTTGCCTCCAGTTTCTTAGTTCTCAATCCTTTCTTTTATTTCATTTTAATCTACATAAAATTTGAAGAATAGATTTTATTCTGCCTGCTGGGTTTATGCTGCTTAGCTCAAGTCATAAGAGAGACCTTTTAGCTTTGCATTTTGATCAGGCCTTTTTGAAAGCAGTGTGTCACTGTAGTTGAATTTCAATGGCATCAATTTCAGCTACAAGATTGGAGATATGTATTAGGGCATTTTAGAAATGTTGGTTTCCAGTTCTTTCTTTTTGGAAAAGTGCCAGATAACACAGCTTTTAGTGTAATAGTTCTGCATAAACTGCAGCTGGCATGCCATGTGGGGCTGGAGAATTGTGAATTCAGTCACTTTCTGCTATCCCTTTGATTACCATAGACAGAGCTTGTTCCTGGGAATTATGAGCAAATTTTGGCTGGGAAGTAGTCAGGATAAGAGTACGGAAAAGGGCTGTCTGTGGGCTGTGTGATGAGGGATTGCATTTGGAGTTAGACCAGAGTGGTGGAGACGACTGAAGAAAAGATAGGATGAAGCTATACATATGACAGGAATTCTTTAAATTTATAGAAAAAATTCAAACATTCATTTAATAAGAAATTTTTCTCTTTATGTCATAAACTCCTTTTTGAATCTGATAAAGGCTATGCACTTTACTCTCTTCTCTCAAAGGAAGGCTATCATAAAAAGAAAATATATTTGATTATTCAAAGGCATCCATAAGCACCATTAAGGCAAAGAAGCTCATTCTGTAAGGAAGATCTGAGGGAAGGGAAATAGTTGTACCAGTATTTCCCAACACTTCCCTCTGATTTTTTTTTTTTTTTACTTTTTGAGAGGAATTTTGTTATTTTCTTAGAGATTTGAAACCTCATTCAAATAAATGGTCCTAACAGCCCCACAAAGTGTGGAATTGGTGATGAAAGGGGTCTTGGAAAAACAGCATGGATCCCAGAATCTGGGCCAGGAGGGGTTTCATGAGGATTACAAGGAAATTAGCCAAAAGAAAAAGGAAAGAGGAATAGTTGAAGTTTATCTTTTCATGTGTCTTAAAGCTGGTTTCCAATTAAGTGTAGTATTCTTTGTGTACAAAATGCAACTCCTTTGATGCTTATGATCCTCAGCAAATTATAAAGTGCAGGCCCTGTGCTAAGTGCTCATTTGTAGTGGTAAAGTCTCTCAGCTCTATATTCTGACTTCTTGGGCTCAGATCTAGATTCCTGGGTAGGGTATTTTATCTCTCCAAGTTTCAGTTTTTTCATCTGCAAAATGGGAGTACTCATTCCTAAGTGTTAGGATTAAATATGATAATTTTTATGAATCACATCGTACAATGCCTGACATGCATTATGTATTCTATAATTATAGCTATTATTATAATTTTTATTAAGATTCAAAGATAGAATCTGCCTCTTCATGTCCATGGGCCAAGTAGCTAAATAACTGCATATATATGATCGGAAATGAAATTGGAAACTTTTATCATTAAAGTGGATTCCACAGATACTAACAAAGACAATTATATATCTATGTTACCTTGCCTTTTAAAGATTTCCATGACTTTGCTAACATTTTATGAAATTTGATTTGATAATTCAGAGAAAAAATGTGTTCAGGTTTACATGCATATTTCACTAGTGTTCTTTAGATAAAGTTACCAGATTTTTCAAAGAGAGGAAATTGTGACCAAAATCTCTGTTTTATTCATTGTAGGTTGCAGGAACTGTCTAGCCAAAGAAAAGGCTCCAGTGTCATCCTGAGGGGCAGGCAGATGTTCATTATCTAATGAAAATTATAGCTTAAGAAAATTTACTCCTATGTGTGTGCCCAGTTTAATCTATTAACTCAGTCCCTGAATATACAAAATTGAGACAGCTTTATCCTACTAAAAGGTGAATTTTGGTGTTGTTTCCATTTAAAATTTGTTTTCTCTGTGATCTTCTACAGCTTCTTCATCCACTATCACAGCAATCATCACATGTTATTGCTTGTTTCATTTTCTTCTCTGCTAGTGCATAAACACTATGAGGGAGGAACTGGCTCTGTCACATTCACTATTTTATTCCCGCAGAGTCCAACACTTAGTCTTCAGTGAATACTTATTGAAAGAAAAATAGCCAACACCAATGTGTTATTGAATACTATAACATAGTGGTTAAGAGCTTGGACTTTGTAGTCAGCAAAGCTGGGATCCATGTCCCAGATCTGTTGCTTTTGAGCTATGACTACCTTAGACAAGTTATTTCACCTTCCTGAGTTTCATTTACTCATCTGTAAAATGGTGCTAGTGATAACTAATTCAAAGGGTCATTGTGAGCATTAAATAAAATGATGTGTATAAAATGCTCAGAATCATATATGGCATATAGTAAACATTCTATGAATCGTAGCTATAATAATAATTTTGATGAAGATATTATTTGAAATGTTTGTTGTTTTTGGCTGTAAATTGTTATTTTTGAAGGAGGAAAGGAAAATTTGAATAAATGGTTTAGATTATAGAAAAATGGAAAGATTATACAAAAGTCTGAAAAAACTGAAAATTAATTGAAATATCCCACAGGAATAGAGGCACCTGAGAAGTCATTTAATAGGATTAAATAAAACATTACTCTTGTGAATTATATGGTGTCCTCAGGTCTGAAAGTGTTAACTGGATATTATCAAGGAAGTGCCTAATTTTACACAAGATGTATTCATTTTAATCACATGGCATAAGCTCATCTCATGTTTTAGGGAAGACGTTTCTCCTTAATTCATTACAAGTTTTAGCTGGGGAGCTATTTTTCATATGTAGTGGTTGTGTCACTGAGTTTTGATAGACAGCACTTGAGTCTCTTTGGAATTTTTTTTCAATTACAGGCTTCTGTTTCAATTTTCAACATGTCCAGACACTTTATTTCATTCACTAAAGTTCTTTCTAGTTAGTGGGGAGACACATTGTCTATAGTTTTGATTGTATTTAGATGCTCCTTTGTTCCTTCATTCAGAAAGTTTTCTTGAGTGTCCATGAGTTCCCACATTCTGAGTCCCTGCCCTCATGGACCTTATACAACCTTAAAAGTCTAAAGTTACTTTATAGGGACCCTGGCTCTACCTATCCATTTTAGGGGTTGGTAAATGACAGCACAGAGGGGGAAGTAGCTTGTCTGAGGTCATAGGGCTATTTAATGGCAGAGCTGGTGCTAGAGCCTAGGTCTCCAGATGTTCTGTCCAGTTAGTACATCTTCTGATAATGTTAGAAATTGAGGAATGATCTATTAGTTCCCATTACACTGACCTGTTTTTTGGTCAGTTGTTTCAGGTAGGAAATGCTACACTGTGCATATGGAAAGAAAAACCAGTTATATTTTTCTAGAGGGGCACTAATGACTCAGGTCAGCCTTGACAAAATGCTGGCACAGAGTTTGTAGAAAACAATTTGGTTGGATTAACTGGCATTACTACATATTATTTTTCAAATTAGAATTTAAACAAGAATTTCGTGTTAATAATGTTATGCAGATGAATGTGCAATTTATGGACAAGTATATGGTAAGAGTATAATATAAACACAATGTCCTCATAAAGTCACCAAGCCGAATTTCTGGTGATATCTGGTTTACTCATTCATTTATTTCTTCTTTCAACAAATAATTATGGAGCACCTACCATGAACTGGACATTGTACATACTGTGGATCTAAAGATTAGTTAAATTGGATTTGGAACCAAGATTTCAGGGTAAGATCTAATAGACAATGTAGGCTTGGGTTGGTGTTTTGTGATATACTGAGGAAAAAGTACATCACACTGTTCATGTAAAGGCCTGAAATGATTCCCATTCTTTATTCCTCTTGGAAACTCCTGTCTTCTCCAGCTAGCCTTTCAAATGAGGTAGGCCTCTTTGTGCCTTTAAGAGTTAAAGAATCACGGAACTATTAGTGTAGGTTGTGATTGTCAATAAGGGAATTATATATTCTCCTCTCCAGGAGCCATTATTCTTCCAAGGACTTCGTGGCTTAGCTAGGGACTGAGAGTTATCAGGCTTTCCATGGGTTTGGTGAAGACTACTTATGTTTCTGCCATATTGTGCTATACTACCACCTACCTACTTGGGCCTCTGCCTATTGTAGCATTCATCTGAAGCTAAATTACTCTTTTCTTAGAGAATCTTGCCTACCGCTGGATATTCTCCATGCTACAGACCTTTACCTGTTTGTTGTTTCTTGCCAGGCTTCCAGAGTGTTTCATCCTCTTATCAGTATTTTATGATTACTGTTGAGGTATTCCTCAGTGGTCTGCCATAGCCCAGGAACTCTGCATAGTCTCAGAATCTAGGCTTTCCTTGGATTGGCCAGCCTCACTGCCCAATGTACTCCTCACTCTCTAACCACAGTATCCCTAGTTGTGATTTCTGGCAGCAGCTACAACTACCAAGTGGCTGCAAATATTTGGTACTGTATTTTTGTTAATTGGCTTCACTGGCTGGGTTTTTGATTATATACTCCACCTCATCTTCAAATGAAATAATTTTTTTTAACCAATGGGAAGAAGTCCTCAACTAGTATAGAAAGGCACAAAGAAGGAACTGAAGATCACTTATAACTCCAAAATTCATAGATATCTACTGGTAACATTTTGTGTTAGTATGTGTGGATGTGCATATACACAATTCTATTGGCGCTACCTTCAAAAAGTACATCATATCTGATTAGTTCTTAGACATTCAAATAGCTTATAAAACAATTCCCCTGATTGCTCTTTTTCTCCTCTGGCTCTCCACCTAGCCATTATATTAATGCTGACTGCATGCCCTATGTGATGTTCTCCATCCCTGTGACTACCTATCAACTACTCATTTGTGCTTCTTTAACCCTTCACCCCATTCTCTCAGCCCTCCAACCCCCGTCCCCTCTGGCTATCACCAGAATGTCCTCTATATTTGTGAATCTGATTTTGATTAGTTTGTTCTTTTTGTTCCTTAGATTCTGCATATAAGTGAAATAATATGGTATTTATCTTTCTCTATCTGACTTATTTCACTCAGCATAAGAACCTCTAGGTCCATTCATGTCATTGCAAATGGTAGGATTTCATTCTTTTTTTTTTTTTTGATGGCCATGTAATACTGTATACTTGAAACTAATAAAATAAAATTTAAAAAAATCTGATTAGACCTCACTTCCTTGAACAATTCCACCTTTGTCCAAATCGTCATCATCTCTTGCCTGGAGCATATCGATAACATCTTAGCTCGTCTACAATCTATTCTTCACCCAACATCGAGAGTGAGCCTTTTTAACATTCATCAGATCATGTCATTCCCTTACTCAAAAATTTACAGTAACTTCCCATCACACTTTGAATAATTCGCCATCCTGTACATGGCCTATGAGGTCCACTTGGCTTCTGCCTTCTTCTATTGTCCCATTTATTATCACTTTTCCTCTTGATTACTCCATTTTATCCACACCGGCCACTTTGTTGTTTCTTAAACAACTCAAGCATGATGCTGCCTCGGGGACTTCTGTTTGTTCCCTGTGTTAGGAATTATCTATACCTAGATATTCATTTGAGTTGCTCTTTTATTTCATTGACATATCTGCATAAGTGTCATCCACTATTGTCTCTAAAATAGAACCCTCTCTTGATACTGCCTATTCCCTTACTTGCTTTATTTTTCTTCCTAGCACCTATCCTTACCTGACATCTTATATATATTTTTGTTTGTTTGTTTGTTTATTGTCTATCTCCTCTAATAGACCATAAGCATCATAATGACAGACTTTATTTTGTTTATTGTTTAAACAATTAACAGTGTCTGGGACATGGTAGGTGCTCACTAAAAATCTGTTGAAAAAAATTTTTTTGAAAAATGTAAATATATATGACATTTAGTAAATGACTTTTAAACTTAATTATATATTCTATATATTAAGGAGATTTTTCTATACCCCAAAACAATACTATACATTATCAATTCTATGTTTGCATATTTTAAATATTCTTAATAGTGATCTATCATTATCTTATGAGGCGATGGTAAGTTTGGCTGAGAAACAATAAAGAGATGTCAAAGCAGTGTCTTGCCACCAAACTGGAGTCAGAAAATAAAGAGGAAGCCATATTACTTTATAATCACGCTTATAAACAAAAGATGGAACTGAAAGTAAAGGAACACTTGACAGGTACTCTAAAGGTATATTGTCAGTGACAGATGCCAACACTGAAAGTCTGAGTAACATTTGATGTTATTTCACTTAATTTGGTATTCAATCTTTTTTACACCTTAAAATTTGTTTTGAAAAATTTTTTTTTATGGCATATGCCCTCCTAATGTCAGAAGGTAGGCTACATAGGTTATGTTGTTTGCTCCTTGCTGTTATATTTTAAAAGCCCAAGAGGTTCTGAGTCAACTCATATCCTTTATTCTATGTTTGAGTCTATGTGGGGACTCTGAAGAAAAGTTCTATGCCATAGCCAAAGACATTTTAATGAAGAAATTATCCTGTTGAACAAAATCCAGTCTAAAAGGTAATGTGCTCCCAAGTTAAAGTTTTGCCTTAACAAAAGTTTGCACCTCTGTTTCAAAATGATTTCTTTAATGTGTTTTGTAATTTAATAGCCTTAAAACAGGCTTTTCAGCAGACCCAAATATACAATGTATTCAATAAAATGTACACACACTTTCAAAACCAAAATTTATTTGTAAGGAATGTTATGATGTGAACATGCTGTAGCACTACAACTTAAGGAACCAAATGTTTACCATCAGCCTCTCCTACTCTTTGAGTCTGACCTTTTCTCTTATTTACCTTGCTATTTTACATGGGACTAGAGATACAGGTAATCTCTTCCTCTAATTTATGTTACCTTGAAATGGTTGCATGGATTAGTTCGATTTAAAATTCCTGTTTGCATACTGTTAATATCTTGGTAACATTTCCAAGTACAATTATCTTTTTTTCTTTTTATTGTTTTTAGTTTATTATAAAAGCACTACATGCTCATTATACAAATATTGGAAAAACAGAGAATATTAAACCTAAAATGTCCCCAAATCTGGTTTCTTCCCTGGAAAGAAATTTGGAATTTATGGGCTCATCTGGAACTTATCTGGAATTTATCTGAAATTTATGGCCTAGATCTCTGAGATTTTGATTACTTACTAGATACAGTAAATTTCTCATTTGAAGGGTTTAGAAAATACAGAGATGTTTAGGGAAAAGGATAACAATTGCTCATAATCACACCCCACTAGAGAGAAATATTGCTAACATTTTGACCTATGTCCTGACAGACATTTCTTGATAGAGTTCAGAAGCCAGTGTATATATAGTCTGATATTGAGCTTTTTCACTTAACATTGTATCATAAGCATTATCTATATTACCAAAACTTCTTAAATATATGGTAGCCCCCCGCCCCATCCATGGTTTTGCTTTCCACATTTTCAGATACACATGGTCAACCATGGTTCAAAAATATTAAGTGGAAAATTCCCGAAAGAAACAATTTATAAGTTTTAAATTGTGCACTGTTCTGAGTAGTGTAATGCAATCTTGTGCCTTCCCACTCCACCCCAGCTGGGACGTGAATCATCCTTTTGTTCAGTGTATCTACACTGTACATGCAGTCTTCCCATTAGTCACTTAGGAACTATCTTGATGATCAGATCAACTGTCATGTATCACAGTGCTTGGGTTCAAGTAACCCTTCTTTTATTTAGTAATGGCCCCAAAGTGCAAAAGTAGTGATGGTGGCAATTTATATGTCAAAGAGAAGCCTTAAAGTGTATATATGTATAATACAAACAATATGTACAGGCATGCCTTGTACTTTGCAGGAATTATATTTTTTACAAATTAAAGTTTTGTAGCAACCCTGCATCAAGAAAGTCTACTAGTGCCATTTTTCTAACAGCATATGCTCACTTCGTGTATCTGTCACATTTTGATAATACTCACAATATTTCAAACTTATTCATTATTAGTATATTTGTTATGGTGATCAGTGATCTTTGATGTTACTATTATAATTGTTTTGGGGTACCATGAATCACACCCATATAAAATGATGAACTTAATTGATCAATGTGTGTGTTCTGACTCCTCCACCAACCAGCCATTTGCCCATTTTTCTTCATCTCTTCAGTCCTCCCTACTCCCTGAGACTTAACAATACCAAAATTAGGCCAATTAATAACTCCACAATGGCCTCTAAGTGTTCAAGTGGAAAAAAAGAATTGCTCATCTGTCACTTTAAATCAAAAGTAGAAATGATTAAGCTTATGAGAAAGGAAAGTCTGAAGCCAAGATAGGCTGAAAGCTAGGCCTCTTGTGCCAAACAGTTTGCCAGGTTGTGGATGCAAAGGAAAAGTTCTTGAAGGAAATTAAAACTGCTACTCCAGTGAACAAAAGAACGATAAGAATGTGAAAACCTTATTGCTGACATGGAGAAAGTTTTAGTGGTCTAGATAGAAGATCAAACTAGCCACCACATTCCCTTAAGCTGCGAAAGCCTAATCTAGAGCAAGGCCCTGACTCTCTTCAATTTTCTGGAGGTTGAGGGAGGTGAGGAAGCTGCAGAAGAAAAGTTTGAAGCTAGCAGAGGTTGGTTCATGACGGTTAAGGAAAGAAGCCATCTCCATAACATAAAAGTACAATGTGGTAAAGCAGCAAGTGCTGATGTAGGAGCTGCAGCAAGTTATCCAGAAGATCTAGCTAAGATAATAAATGAAGGTGGCTACACTGAGCAACAGATTTTCAATGTACAAAAAACAGCTTTATATTGGAGGGAGATGCCATCTAGGACTTTGATAGGTAGAGGAGAGAAGTCATTGCCTGGTTTCAAGGCATCAAAGGATAGGCTGATCTCTTGTTATGGGCTAATGCAGCTGGTGACTTTAAGTTAAAGCTAAGGCCCATTTACCATTCCAAAAATTCCTAGGACCCTTAATAATGATGCTAAATCTACTCTGCCTGTGTTCTATAAATGGAACAACAAGGTCTGGATGACAGCACATGTGTTTACGAGATGGTTTACTGAATATTTTAAGCCCACTGTTGAGAACTACTGTTCAGGAAAAGAAAGATTCCTTTCAAAATATTACTGCTTGTTGACAGTGCACCTAGTCACTCAAGAGCTCTGATGGTGCTGTACAATGAGCTTGGTGTTGTTTTAATGCCTGCTCACATAACAATCCATTCTACAGCCATGGATCAAGGAGTAATTTCAATTTTCAAGTCTTATTATTTAAGAAACACATTTCGTAAAGCTATAGCAGTCATAGATGGTGATTCCTCTGATAGACCTGAGCAAAGTCAATCAACAACTGTCTGGAAAGGATTCACTATTCTAGATGCCATGAAGAACATTCATGATTCATGGGAAGAGGTCAAAATATCAACATTAACAGGAGTTTGGAAGAAGTTGATCCCGACCCTCAAGGATGAGTTTGAGGGTTTCAAGGTTTCAGTGGAAAAAGTAAATACAGGTGTGGTGGAAATAGCAAGAGAACTAAAAGTGGAGCCTGAAGTTGTGACTGAATTGCTGCAGTCTCATGATAAAACTTGAACTAGTGAGTTCCTTCTTATGGTTGAGCAAAAAGAGTGGTTTCTTTAAAATAATTAATTAATTAATTAACTAATTAATTAATTTTTGGTGACATTCGGTAACAAAATCCAATAAGTTTCAGTTGAACATTTTAACAGTAAGGCATATATATATATATAGATATTTACATTGTGTGTTCACCTCCCATAGTTAGATTTCTTTCTGTCACCACATATTTGACCCCTTTAACCCCATATACCTCCCCCTTCCCGCTACCCTCTGGTAACCACTAGTCTGTTGTCCATGTCCATGAGTCTCTGTTTGTTTGCCCTGTTCATTTGTTGTTTTTAGGTTTATATCCCACATATAAGTGATATCATGTGGTTTTCCACTTTTTCTGTCCAGCTTATTTTGCTTAGCATGATTATCTCAAGGTCTATCTATGTTGTTGCAAATGCAGAGTGATTTCTTGAGATAGAATCTACTTCTGGTGAAGATGCTGTGAAGATTATATAAAGGACAAAAAATGATTTAGAATATTACATAAATTTAGTTGATAATGCAGCAGTTGGATTTGAGAAGATTGACTCCAATTTTGAAAGAAGTTCTACAGTGGATAAAATGCCATTAAACAGCATCATATGCCACAGAGAAATTGTTCATAAGAGGAAGAGTCAATCAATGCAGAAAACTTAATTGTTGTCTTATTTTAAGCAATTGCTATGGCTGTCTCAACCTTCAGCAACCATCACCCTGGTCAGTCAGCAGCCATCAACAGCAAGGCAAGAACTTCCATCAGCAAAAAGATTACAATGTATTGAAGGCTCAGATAATGGTTAGCATTTTTTAGCAATAAAGTATTTTTAATTAGGTATGTACACTTTTAAAAAATATAATGCCATTGCACACTTAATAGGCTGCAATGTAGTGTAAACATAACGACATAACTTTTATATGCACTGGGAAACCAAAAATTTCATGTGACTGGCTTTATTTGTCATATTCTTTTTATTGTGGTAGTCTGAAACCAAACCTATATTAACTCTGAGGTATGCCTGTATAGTGTTGAGTACTATTTGTGGTTTCAGGCACCCATCTGAGATCTCAGAATGCATCCCTGTGGATAAGAGGGGACTACTATAATCTTTAAAGAATACATAGTATTTTATGTTATGGAAGTGCCATAATTAACTATTCTTTAATAACATTTAGGTTTAGAAAATTTATCACCATTTTAGTTAACGTTGAAATCAACATGTTTTCACATAAAGAAAATTTGAAAAAATACAGAAAAGTACAAAGAATGCAAAATAAAATCACTTGTAATAAACATTACTATAAATTTAATCTATTTCCATTTAGTATTATATATATACTTCCTTTCCCATTTTTATACAATTTGTAACTAAATAATTCTATAAGACAAGAAAATGAAATAATAAGTATACATATTGAGCAGGAAGAAATAAACCTGTGGTTCACAGATGACATGATTATCTATGTAGAAAATTCTAAAATATCTCTTGTAACTAATAAACTATTTATAGCAAGGTTACTGGATACAAGATTAATACAAAAGTCAATTGTGTCCCTGTATATCAGTAATGGAATTTGAAATTAAAACATGATACCATTTACATTTACATCAAAATGATATACTTAGGTATAAATATAACAATGTATATACGAGGTCTGTACATTGGAAAGAAGCCAATCTGAAAAGGCTATGTAGAAAACTCTAAAGCTGATGAATAAATCAAAGAAGATTTAAATAGAGAGATATTTTATGCTCATGGATAGGAAGACTTAATTTTGTCGAGATGTCAGTTGTTTCCAATTTGATCTATAGGTTCAAGGCAATTCCAATCAAAATCCCAGAAAGCTATGTTGTAAATATCAACAAATTGATTCTAAAGTTTATATGGAAAGGCAAAACAAAACAAAACAAATAGACATCATAATACAGAAAGAGTGGAACTTGGAGGATTAACACTACTCAACTTTAAGACTTACTGTAAAGATACAGTAGCCAAGACAGTATGATAATAGTGAAAAAAAATAGACAAATAAATCAATGGAACAGGATAGAGAGCCTAGAAATAGACCCACACAAGTATAGTCAACTGATCTTTGAGAAATGAGCAAAGAAAATTTAATGCAGAAAGGATAGCCTTTTAAACAAATAATGCTGGAGCAACTGGACATCTACATGCAGAAAAATATGAATTAGACACAGAGTTTACATCTTTCACAAAAAATAAATGAATCAGAATTAAATGTAAAATGCAAAACTATAAAATTCCTAAAAGTTAACATAGAAAATCTAAGCGACCTTGGGTTTAATGATTATTTTCTACATACAATAAGAAAAGCAGAATCCATTGAAGAAAATTTTGAAAATTTGGACTTCATACACCTAAAACTAATATAAAATTAAAAAAAAAAAAACTTCTGCTCTGCTAAAAACACTATTAAGAGAATAGAAAGAAAAGGCAGAGATTGAGAGAAAATCTTTGCTAAATACATATCTTATAAAGAACTGGAATGTAAAATGTGCGAAGACCTCTTAAAACTCAACAATAAGCAAATAACCCAATTAAAAAGTGGGGAAAAGATTTACAGAGACCCCTTACCAAAAAAAAATATATATATATACAGATGACAAGCATGCGAAAAATACTCCACATCTTATGTCATCAAGGAATTATAAATTAAAAGAAGATAACTGCATAAAAGAAGTACAAATTAGTAGTTGATAGATGGTCACAGGGATGGGGAGCATGGCATAGGGAATGCAGTTAGCATTAATGTCATGGCTAGGTGGAGAGCTAGAGGAGAGAAAAAACAATCAGGGGGATCTTTTCATAAATTATATAAATGTTTAACAAATGTACTGTATACTTGAAACTAATAACAAAATTAATTTAAAAAAGAACAATTCCCAGAACAGAAGCTACATACAAAATAAATCCATTTTTGTTTTTGAAATGACAACATTTTAGAAACAGATAATATATTCATGGTTGCCACAGAGTAGTGAAAGGGGAGGTGGATGTAGCTTTAAACAGGCAATAAGAGGGATCCTTGTGCTGATGATTCTATATCTTGGCTTTTTCATTTCAATATTCTGGTTGTAATATTTACTTATTAATTGCAAGATGTTACTATTGGGAGAAACATGGTAAAGAATTTTTCTGTATTCTTGTAATTACATGTGAATCTGTAATTATCTCAAAACAAAAATTTTAACTTAAAAAAGTAAAAAAAAAACTGCTACAGACCTAGTAAAATGGCTAAAATACAAAACACTGACAACACTGGATAGTGGTGAAAATGTGGAGTAATAGAAACTCTCATTCAGTGTTGGTGGAAATGCAAACTGGTACAGTCACTTGGTGAGAGTTGGGCAGCTTCTTACAAAACTAAACATCTTCCCACCATAAGATCCAGCAGTCACACTCTTTGATATTTATCTAAAGGAGTTAAAAACTTACATGTGCACAAAAACCAGCACACAGATGTTTATAGCAGTTTTTATTCATTTTTACCAAAATTTGGAAGCAACCAAATGTTCTTCAGTAGGTGAATGGATGAATTGTGGCACATTCATAAAATGGCATTATTTAATGATAAAAAATGAACTATTATGCCATGAACACATGCAGCAACCTTAAATGCACATTGCCTAGTGAAAGAAGCCAGTCTGTAAAGGCCACATGCTATATTTTTTTCAAATATAAGAAATGCTGGAAAAGGCAAAACTATGGAGACAGTAAAAAGATCTGTAGTTGAGAGGGGTTGAAGGAGAGGGAGGGATTAATATGTGGAACATGGAGTATGTTTAGAGCAGTGAAACTCTCAGCAAGTGGCTGCACCAGTTTGCATTTCCACCAACACTGAATGAGAGTTTCTATTACTCCACATTTTCACCACTATCCAGTGTTGTCAGTGTTTTGTATTTTAGCCATTTTACTAGGTCTGTAGCGGTTTTTTATGATAATATAATGGTGAATACACATCCTTCTACATTGCCAAAACCCATAGAATGTACAACAAATAAAATAAATCCTAATGTAAATTATAAACTTTAGTATAGTGATGTATCAAAATTGGCTCATTAATTGTAACAAATGCACCATACCAATGCAAGATGTTAATAATAAAGGAAACTGTGTATGGGGTGTGGGGAAGAGATTGAGAGTATAGGAACAGTGGTTCATTCCAGTCAATTTTTCTGTGAACCTAAAACTGCTCTAAAATAATAAAGTCTATTTAATAGAAAAGACTTGGTCCAGTTCTTATATTCTAGTGACAGAGACAGTTGTTAATCAAATAATCCCTTACATAAGAAAAGGCCTTATCATATATTTTAATATATGTTTATAAGTATCTCAACAACCAAGTTGTACATGCATTTCACTAAAATGTTCTGGGTATGCAAAGATCACTTCAGTTCTCCTGAACTGTTTGAGGTGGTGTGTTAATACAACTGGGGTCAAAATTACTCACTTTTTTTCTCCATCCTTTGATGAAGCAGAAGAGGCAATCTCAGGCTTTTTGGAGGGTAGGTAATCAAAGACATACATAGCCTAAGGGACTTGGAGCTTTCTAAAGGGCAGGAGCTTTCTAAGATGCCGCACTTAAGCTTTAATCAAACAGCTGCAAATGCATGTGCTGTTTCTTATTCTCCAGGGCCAACTGGGTTTTGGTGCTGAAATTACTTTGGCACTGTGAGCAGCTGGGGAATTGGTATATGAGACTTTGTTGGCTTAAATAGAGGAAAAAGAGGGATCATAAAGAAAGCCTTTGGTGGGTTAGTTTTGTTCTGGGTCACTTCGAGTCCTAGAGGTATCAATGGCTTGAAACTATGAATGACAATTCATTTTTCCACACTCCTAGCTCAGACAAGCGGTGGTGAATTAAGGGTTCCCTGATGGGGTACCCCTCTGTGTTTTGAAATTGTATTTATAACAAATAATCTGTGAGAAGTAATGAAAAATCCTCAGTAATGTAAAGGTGTTGTAAAAAGTCAAGGTTGTATTATTTTTCTTCATCACTCCTCAAAGGCAAAATGAAGGGAGCAGTGCCTGGGGTAACTGGATACTAACATTAAAAAAAAAAAATTGCTCCTGATTTTTGGTATGTGTTTTGTCTTTACTTTTGAGATATGCAAGGCATGTGAATGAGCTAATTAACAGATGCACTGTTAGATTATAACATAACCAACCAAACAGAAGTACAAGTAAATGCCGTGGAGTAGCTAAATCAAGGATGTAGACAGGGTGAGTCCAAGATTCAGTTCAATTTAGCAACCATGCACTAAGCACGTACTAGGTCTTCACTTTTGGAGAGGGTGACTTTTGCTACTTCATCTGGCCCCAGTGGTCACTTTGTTTTGGAGTTCTGAGTAGTTCTAACTCGTATTCCTGTTAAGCTTCCAGAATGTTTCTTAGGCAAACTGGTGATGTAATTAGTTTGTTTGTATGTCTCTCTTATCACTGGGTTCCCATACTACCTTTTGCTTTCCCCCTTTTGGCCTGATAGCTAGGCCTTTTCTTCTCTGGCTCTCCCAGATTCAAGGAGTGCTCCTGGAGGATCTTCCCTCTTATCTGCACTAGAATTTGTTACTACCATGTTTCTTGACTCCCTGAAATGTACAAGCTTGGTTCTCATATTCTGAAGACCAGACTCTCTAACTTCCTAAAGTGACAGCCAGCTAATTTAAGGAAGTAATGTGCAGTGATCTTTTAATAATAGAATCCTGAATAGAAATAGTAGGGAACCACCTTTCCCTTCCCAGGTAGTATGTATTCACTTAACCAATAATTTCCAGAGGGGGGAAAAATTCTGTTTCATTCCTTTCTTCCTTTCCTGAATCAAAAGAATAACTCTGATGTTGAGAACTTCAGAGGAGGTAGGAGGAGAAAGTGGTCAGCATCATAACAGTATAGTGAAAGAGAGATTTTAAGCAAGATGATGTTCTCATCATCCCACAATTCTGCTTATATTTTGAATCTTGTCTCCAGAGTCAGTGTTCATGGATAAAGTTAGTGATATTGTAAGTTTTAGGTGGGAATAAGGCTAATCCCAATAAATGTGACATGTCCAATCAAATAATTAAAGGAGACTTACAGAAACATAAAATTTGATGTCAGAAGTTATGCTTAAGTGTTGTTGCTCTACATGATAGACTGAATTATTCCACTTCACGCAAGATTTTGCATTTTAAAGCCTTAATTTCCAATATGTTAGTACTTGGGTATGGAGACTTTGTGAGGTAACTAGAGTTAAATGAGGTCATAAGAGTAGGGCCCTAATCCAATGGCACTAGTTTCTTATAAAAAGAGGAAGACACATGAGAGAGCTCTTTTACCGTGTTCATGCACAGAGGAAAAGTGAGGTCACACTATGAAAGCATTTGTCTACAAGCCA
Organism: Pteropus alecto; assembly: GCF_000325575.1. Taxonomy (NCBI): domain Eukaryota; kingdom Metazoa; phylum Chordata; class Mammalia; order Chiroptera; family Pteropodidae; genus Pteropus; species Pteropus alecto. Next base: position 46,067 of record NW_006441948.1, read on the forward strand.
GGTAGAAAGCCCTCACCAATAATAAAATTTGCTGCCAACTTGAGCATGGATTTCTGGCCTCCAGAACTGTGAGAAAATAAATTTCTGTTGTTTAAGCTACCCTATCTGTGGTATTTTATTATGGCAGCTAAAGAAGACTAAACTATAATACTCTTCAACTTACATTTCATATCATGGAACATTTGTACATTATTCACCTGCTTAAGGCAGTGTCTTCAGTGTTCCCTTCAGTCCAAGTATTTGTTCTACCCCAAAATACTAGGTATTGATAATTGTTGAGAGTTAGCAAAACTCTCCTTTTGGATCTATCAGACATCACGACCTCACACAAACCTGGCTGATCCAGGCAAACTAGACCAAAGGCCATGCATTGACTGGGTTTCTAAACTGACACACAAGTGAATGTGGTAAAAGTAGTTATTAACCCATCACTTTTCACAAGTTCCCCATAATTCTGATGCCAACTATTATCTGGACTTTGAATAATTAATTTTAGGACCTAGATATTCTTTTAAAGTGTATACTATTTCTCTAGGTGATTGATGGACCCTATTAAAGTTAACCAGTGGCCTGGGAAAGAGAGTATGAATGGGAAAAAGTGCCTACTTGAGTTTCATTGTCATGCCATGCTTTAGTATATGGTAGAGCAACAATAAAAATGGAAAATTTCATCAAAAACTATATATTGGCTCCGGATTGGGAAAAATGGCATAGATGATAGAAACTTTGCTCATCCCCTCTTGTGACCACATCAAAGTTGAGATGGAAACACGGAGCATACAGCAAGCAGAGTTGCCTGAGGGTCTAGATGAACAGAAGCCCTACAACTAGGGAGATAAATAAGAAATTACCCTGCAAATGTTGGAAGTAAAAGGGGGCAAAGACACGAGGCTGCCCAGTACCCAGCGGCTGAGTGGGACATAAGCTATGGCAGCAGCAGCTGGGAGCTGCAGAAGCCTCTTAAAAGGGGACATGTACGCAAGTAGACTTTCGAGGTGATGGACTTGCTCTCTCTGCGCATCAGTGCCAGATTAGATTGACTTCTCGAGGGGCACCAGACACTTATAGGGGAACACTGAGTTGTTACAGCAAGGGCTAGAAGAAGTGCTGATGGTATCCGTTGTTCCTCTATTGAGCCCTCCATGCTCCCAGTGTGTGGACGCAGTGCTGCCAGAGCTGAGAATTCATCAAACTAGATAACAGAGATTGCTCTGCCCAGAAAATTCCCTGAAACTTCACCTCCCTCAACTCACGGTCCCACCCAAACCACATTAAGTTGTGTCCTCGATGAGTCCTATGCTACTTGCTGAGCAGTGCCAAGACACACTGGTGGCAGCTGATCTTTTTCTGATGTGGCTTATTGAAGCAACTATAAGTACAACAACTGTAGATTGCTTGCTGAATCTTAACAGGTGGCCCAGGAGGGGCACAAGCTGGGGCTAAAGTTGGCCTGCAGCTGAATCCCTCTCAGGACTTAGTTGCTGGACACTTACTACACAAAGCCACACTAATAAGACTGGGAGATTTAGGAGCTTTGATTAGTACATTGAAATAGACATAAAAAGGAAGCCAAAATGGAAAGATGAAATAGCAGAAACCGTATGAAAGAACAGAACAGAGCTCCAGGAATAATGGAGTCAAGCAATCTAACAGATGAAGAGTTCAAAACACTAGTTATAAAGATGCTCAATGAATTTAGGGGAAGAGTAGATGAACTCAGTGAGAACTTTAGCAGAGAGATAAAAACATAAAAATGGAAATGGAAATTATAAAAAGGAACCAGTCAGAAGTGAAGAATACATTATCTGAGATGAAGAGTATATTAGAGAGAATCAACAGAGTGGAGGAAGAAGAAGATCGAACCACCAATATAGAGGAGAAGGCAAGGACACAGAATCAGAATGGCAAGAAAAAAATAACCAAGGATACAATAATAATTTAAGGAGCCTACGGTACAAAATTAAGGATAACAACATCTGTGTCATAGGGGTACCTGAAGAGGGAGAACAAGAAGTTAAATATATATTTGAAGAAATAATGATGGGAAACTTCCCTAATCTGGTGAAGAAAATAGACATACAACCCCATGAAGCTCAGAGAGTCCCAAAAACCAGAAACCCAAAGAGGCCCACACAAAGAAACATCATAATTAAAATGCCAAAGGTTAAATACAAAGAGAAAATCTTAAAAGCAGGAAAATTAAAGCCGATAGTTACCTACAAGGCAGCTCCCATAGGACTGGCAGCCGATTTGTCAAAAGAAACTTTGCAGGACAGAAAGGCTTGGCACAAAATTTGCAAAGTGTTGAAAACCCAGGATCTACAACCAAGAATACTTTATCCAGCATAGCTATCGTTTAGAGTTGAAGGACAGATAAAGAGCTTCCCAGACGAAAATAAGCTAAGGGAATTTATGAACACCAAGCCAGTATTACAAGAATTGTTGGAAGAATTTATTTAAGATAAAGCATGTATCAAAAACAGAAATAAAGAATGGTAATAACTACATATTTATCAACAAGTACCTCAAATGGAAAAGAATTAAGTGCTCCAAAAGATAGGAAAGCTGAATAGATGAGAAAACAAGACCCCTATGTATGCTGCCTATAAGAGACTCACTTCAGATGAAAAGACACACACAGGCTAAAAGGAAAGGCATGGAAAAAGATATTGCTTTTATGGGCCTAGAGAGTGCTATGCTGAATGAAATCATTCGGATAGAGAAAGACAAATATCGCATGATTTCATGTACATGAGAAATCTAAAGAACAAAATCAACAACAACAAAAGCAGAAATAAACTCATAGATACAGAGAATATTTTCAGAGCTACTAGATGAGAAAGGGGTTGGGGAACTTAAAAAAAAGGCAAAGGGATTAAGAGGTACAAATGGATAGTTGCAGAATAGACATGGAGATGTAGAGTGTAATATGAGAAAGATGGTTAATAATGTTGTAATACATATGTAAGGGGGAAGAGGGGTACTAGATTTAGTGTGGTGATTGCTTTGTGAGGTCTGTGATTCTCAGATCACTATACTACACAACTGAACCTGGTATATTATTGTATGCCAACTATAATTGAAAAACACTCATTGAATTGTACAATGTAAATACAAGCAACTAATTGTCTATTATACTTCAATAAAGCTTGAGAAGAAAGCAGAGAACTATACATTGATCATCTAATGGCTGGAAAAAATCATATATATATATATTTCAGTTTTTATCCAATAAATTATTTTCAGCTCTGACACTTTTTAGTCACATCTTTCTCAGAACCTCAATTCATAAAATAAATATAAATAAAACAGCTTTAATTAAATTAGAGGTGGGCTACCTGTGCAGCAATGACTTTTGAGATATCCTTTAGAGCACTGAGATTCTGAAGGACTCTGAAAACTTTTGCTAACTTAAAGTATGTTGCTTTTGATAAGATTTGATTCTTTTAGCAAAGAATGAAGAATTCTTACCCTGAAACATAATGAAAAGGGTACTAAGCTATTGCCAAGGCATTGCTAAGAGATATGTAATATTATTTTAAAAGGATGAAAAGAAAGGATCGATGCTGAAGATACTTGGAAATCAAGGCTTGCAGATTTACCTATGTTGCACAATATTTTAAGGAATAGGAACCAAAAAGTTGTGGCTTCCTTCAACAAGTTCCCTTCCCATGCATCCCAGTTTGAGGTAGAATTTTTGTTCTTAAAAGAATGCCTAAGGGGACAATAGCACACATTTTGGTGTTTAGATATAACCTTTCCTGGCAAGCAAGTAGGTGAGGTTGAGAGATTATTGACAGTATCAGTGGAATAGGCCAGATCAAAGCCCTTTTTATGCATAGTACTTAAAGTATTATTACATGAGTGCATATTTTTGTCACTTAATTGTCATTCCCTCCGTTCCCCCTGCCCTAAATTTTAAGTAAAACTAGGACTTGTTAGCCACTTCTAATAGAACCTACAGTTAGTCCTATTTGGAAGGATTATGGTTTGAAATCCTTATATAATATAAAATCCCTATATAAAAACTAAATTGGCAAGTGAGTTAATAAATTGCCAGTTTAATTTTCCTGTCTCAGTTTGAAGATGTGATTGGTAAATAAGCTAAAATGAAACTCATGGTGACATCCAAACCCTCAAACACAAAGGCAGAGCTAGCATTTGGGGGGTGGGGGGTCGGGAACTGAATCATACTGAAAATTTCAGAGTAGACTGCATGAGCTCTTTATTTCCCTGGCCCTTCTAGGATTCTACTCCTAGCCCTGATACTGGAATGAAAATGAGAGAAGTTACAAAAACCTTCCCATAAATTATATTGTTTCCACTTTCAAAAACATATATATTTAGCTGTCGGTTGGCTTTCTGTCATCCAAATTCTCCTAAGAAATGTAGACGTCCAGGAGAGAAACAGCAGAATTCATTATCAGTTGATATCTTGGGGGAAATGATGATAGCCAGCTGAAAATAATGGCCCATGGAAAGAGAGAATAGAATTGGCACCTGGGTAGAAAAGTGGAGCACTGATAGGGGATGGAGTGGAGGGTACAGTTGTTTCTATCTGTCTTGTTGGAAAGTGTGGAATTAGGAATGGAAGTGAATTCCCGAGTTATTCATTAAAATCATATAGAAGATATAAGTTGGCCTTGCACTGAATGCATTTGCTAAATGATTGAGCTATTGTTTAGAAAATCATTCTTTGAAATGTCGAAGATTTAATGATTCATTTGAAGGGAAGGAAAAGTCCATTTATGTCCTATTAACAGCTGATGATCCCTCTGCGTGCCTTATACTTATTATTCTCATTGAACTTTCATGACCACCTTGATGAGTGATTATTATTTTCCCTAGTTTATGCATGTAAAATGCCGGGCTCATTTATTCCATCAGTCCAGCTGCAAATTTGTCAATTTGAAAAAGTTTAATGCAACTTCTTATTAATATTGTATGTAGAATCATTTATGTAAATGATGTAATGCAACATTATGTAATATAAATGTAAATAGTTTTGGAAGTTACTCCTAGCATTTGGAAATTTTTGGCATTCTCTACTTTAAAGAGGAGCACATTTCAGTTCATAACCATAGTGGTCTTGGGTATCATTTTGGTCTTTTATTCCTCTATTATTGCTAAACCTGGAATTAACTTTATGGAGGTAATTTTCGTAAGGCATTTAGACCCTCTATGGCAAGGTGGAAATGATTATATCCTCACATACTTAATTGGAAAAACAAAATAATGCCCTTTTTTCTCAAATTAATAAAGGCATGTAATCAAACACACACATTATTGGTATGAATCTAGTTTCTTATTAAAATGAAATGTTTTATTTGTTCTTTCACCCTTGAATACTTAAATACAGTTCCAGCAAAAACCATAGAAATTCAGCAAGATCTTAGAAAACATTGGTGATTGTTCTGACTGGCTTCTGTAGCCATCCTGCAAAAGTTTTAACTTTAATCATTGTGAAATTAAATAAATAGCCAAAGTCATAATAAAGCTTTCTTACCTAGCTTGGCAAGGAAGCTCACAAAACTACTGCAACCCTAAAAGTAATCTATTATATTTCAGAGCACAGTGTAAAAGAGAGAGGCAATGGAAAGAACATCTCACTATGAGTATGGAGATGAACAAGTATATGAACTTAGAAGTTCTTAGACAAAGGTGAGGCTGATGTATGAGTCTACTCATTCAAATGACATTCTCTTATTCTCTCTATTAATACCTAATAATACCACCCCACTGATAATTATTTAGGAGATTAACAGCATTATTTGGAATTGAGTATTGTTTCCCTTCCAGTAGAACCTTTTTCTCTGTGAACTTTGGGGACCATACTTGGCTATCGCAGAGAGCGATTTATCATTAGCATCATTGGGAGACATTGCTTCACTAGAGGAAATGGGTAAAAATGAGGGAAGCAGAGGACACACAGGAAGAGAATTTATTGGTTTTGCCCAAAGTTAGAGAAGGGAAAAATCCTTGATGGTGTTGGGGAACCTCACAGTGTTGTTTTCTGCTCATAGTATTGGCCATTGTTAGAACTAGAAAGCTTTGCCATTATATAGGTTCCCAGCATTTTCCGTCAGTCAGTGGGAGCAGCTAATAGTTATTTTTAGAATTGTACTTCTAGAAATAGGTTTAAACTACCTTTGAGGTCAAGGAAATAACCATTTATTTTTGTCATCAGCTGCAAATTTATTATTTTCATCGAATCTTCCTGACCATTCTGCTATATAGTTATTATTGTCCCTAGTTTATAGATAAGGAGAATGGTGTTCAGCAATTGTACTGAAATTTTCTCACTTGTTTCCAAACTTGTATTCCTTTTAGGTGTTCTTCTAAAAATTTGATTTCATTCCAAATACAATCCTGTCTCTGACCTTTTGGACTTGGAGTTTAAATTCCCAGTGTCTGACTCCATTCACCAAAGGATTAGGTTTGCTTATCCTCTTGCATTTCCAATTATAGATGCCTTGAGTAAGGTACCATGCCTCTGATTATAGCCTCCTGGTAACAAACTTTTAATACCAGATACTGGCCTAAAACCCTAGCTGAGTGCTGCTATGGCCTTCATTTAGGCCCTTTCTATGCCTCTTGTAGAGAAACAGTAACCTCCTACCCATGCTGAACTAGCAATCTTCAAATAAAATACAAGCAAAGTTCTTGTAGAGACCTTGTCATAGACTCGTCCAAGATGTCACAACTGTAGACAATAGAGCCAGAATTCAAACCCAGGTTTATCTGACACCCAAACTGTTGTTTTTCTTCATTCTGTCATTATACTTTCTAACTGAAAATCAGTAATACTAAGGAACCCTGCTTACTGGGGATGCCTATCATACTTTGTCTTGCCTATTTGGTTATATAGTCTCCTGGATCCTATGAATGTGGTCTTATTGACTCCATATGAAATTTAGCCAGTTCCTGAGAGTAGGTGAACATCCTTTTGTGACTTAAAACTCTGTTTTGAGAGTGTCTTATATCTGGCACTGTGACTAATTTTACTATGCTAGAGAGCAGAGAAATGATAGCTATGTGCTGGGCTCTGTACTACATGCTTTTTATGTATTACATAAGCTCTTACATAAGCTCCGAGATAGTTCCTATTATGTATTTTATTTTACATATACAAAAATGAAGGTATAGAGAAGTCAAGTGACTTAGCCAAAAACAAGATATTAACTACATATCAGATGCATGTGCTCTCCTGCATTATCCAGGCCTTTTGTAGTTAAGGAGGACCATGCAGTTAATTGTGGTCTATGCACTGCAAATAGAAATGATGTCTGTAATTACCGTACTGAAGCAGTTAAGAGCTAGTGTGCAACTCTCCAGCTCTCTTGACCCCTGCCTGAGTGACATGGAAGGATACAGCTACAAAACGGTGGATCGTCTGTTGACTTGGCTCTCTGAGTGACTATGTGGAGTAGAACCTCCCAGTGAGCCATATTGGATTTGTAGCTTCCATGAGAAATAAGCCTATTTTACATTAAACCTCTAAGCTTTTGGGGTTAATTTGTTAGTATGGCTAAACAAGGCAATCTTGCCTAATACAGAGTCAGATCCAAGATTTGAACCCAGGGCTGTCTGCCTCCAGAATTGTTAAATTTTCAGGATAAAGTGTGAGGCTCCATGTTTAACTAAGTCTGATAACTTGTTAAAAGGGACCACACATTGGTTGAAACTTGGGGACTTTAGAACTGTGTCAAGCCCATCTCCTCCTGAGAAGTAACTGCTGACCTAAAACAACAATTAAGGCTGGAGGATTTTTTCACTGCATTATCTATCCCAACCCCATTATGAAAGGTTTTAGGAAAAAAGATCTGACTATCTGTCAGCATATTTTCACATTTTAGTTAAAGAAATATATTTTCAGGTCCCAAGCATTTTGCTTTTATATTATAAATATATTTGGACTACTTTAAGTTTTTAAAAATATTTTTAAACATTTGTTGCATTATGGAAAAGACTACTTTTCCTTAACAGCTTTAGGAAGCCTCTGATTTATGCATTTTGCTAGTTCCACTAGGTCTGAATTAATATATTAATTATTGGAGGAAGTGTTGCTTGTCAGAAGGATGAACTGTATATGGTAGTTAAAAGGCATCTTGGTACATTTCTAAGCTGTGTTCATGCATTGCTCTGGCTCTGTTAGATTGTTCAGAATCTCTTCTAATACTAACTCATTAGGTGAAAGTATTCCACGTGAAACTAAGATGTGCATTTGCATAATTTCCAGATCCACATTTGTTATTCACTAAATTATATCTTGGTTTAATTACAAAGTTATTTAACTATTTTCAGGAAATATTTGAGAGCTGTCTTTGTGATGTTTAGCTCAATTTTATTCTGGATAAATTCAGTTATACTGACCATTAGAACAGTATAATCCAAAATGGAAGTTTCCATAGTTGGTTGAAAAATAATTTTATTTTATTCCTCACTGGTGAATTGATAATTTGCTGGTATGCTAATTGAAGTCTCACAATTATCCTGTGAAGGGATAATAGTAAAATATGACACCCAGTTTTTTCTGGTGAAGAATATTGAATTAAGAAAAACTTAGAACTTAATAATCATTAGGTTTGTAGTATCTCCTGTGCTGTTCTTGCAGTTAAAAGGTGATGGCTATTATAGAGATGGGAATTTGATTTGATTATGGAAACAGAGCTATCATTTCACCTTACGTGGAGGAGATTTTTGGATAGTCTCTCCTCCCCTATAACTTTCTGTACATAAAGATCTATTAGAACTCCATAATTTAGGTCATCAAAAAACAAAAACAAAAACAAAAACAAAACAATTGAAATGCATTTTCTCAAGGCCAAACTACCAATCTAGTATAAGAATAGAAAAGCTTTTTCATCCTCTCATTGTGTCATCTACAAAGTCTTAGGTAATCATATTCATGAATATTTATTATTATGGTTAGCTTGCTTTATTACAGCAAGGATTCTCAAATGATGTGCCATATCTGACTCCTTTAAGACATGTTGAAAGAAAGAGTAAGTTAAGTGTAGATTTAAAACTTTTCATTTTTATGAGGGCATGTTTATGAACCTACAAATTTTAATCTAAGTTAGATGACCAAATCAATGAAAACTTGAATCAGTATTAAAACTATTCTCAAATCTTGCTCAGTCACTAACCAGCTATATGACTTCAGCAAGTCTTTCTGTATTTCATTTTAATCATTTGAATTATAAGAGAGTTGGAGGAAGATCATCTCTAGGATTACTCACAGCTCTAAAATGCTTTAATTCTCAGAAACACTAGTAGATCATCATGTTTTATAATTTAACTCTTTTGTATATAGTTCTGAAGATTTATTATTTTCAGTTTTAAAACTGAACTTGTTAATTGGAAACTGGTTTCTAATCAGATATTGTTCTGTTTTTCAAATCCTTTTATATGTACTGTCCTGACTTTTAAGACTTTTTTCTAGAGACATGTTTTCTTTATCTTAAAATCATCTGATCAGTGATGTTATTATAAATTCAGATTTGTGGCAGAAAATGCAAATTTTTTAAAAAGAAAGAAAACAGGAAAGGAAAAAAAGTTTAATTTAACCATGGTTGAGACAAGCACCATTAATAGCTTTGATTTCTATTGGGTCAACTCTAAGAGAACTTCATAGCTTGGTATTTCTGTTAAACCACATCCTCACAGTGTCCAGTTATAAGAAGTAGAACAACCAACAAAGGAAAGATGAATGAATGGTAGGGACAGAATTTGGAAATAAACATAAAAGGAACCAGAAGTATATTAATGGCTTCTAGTGAGTAGCCTGACCTTGGCTCATTCCCCTTGTCACTGTCCAGGTGTTATGCTAAACAATGGCAATATATTTTCACTCTGCCTAAGGACACAAACAGGTCTTGAGTTTTAGTCTGACAGGGAACAACTGAAATGAGATGTATCTTTTCTTTTTCACTAGACTTTGAAAAATAATAAAAATTTGACACTTTAAATGACAACTTTTGGGAGCTCTCAAAATATTTCACACATAGATGTACTATTACATACAGATTAACTAAGGAAAAAAATGTTAGGGCTTCTCATGACTTCCAGTTTTGTTTTGTTTTTGTTTTTGTTTTTGTTTTCCCTAGGAAAATAGGGCTATATTTTCTGGCTAAAAAGTCATTCATCAGTCTTTCAATCACCATGATTGCTCATCTTAAGTCTTAAATTCAGTTTTCATTCATTAATAAAGCCTAAGACTGCCAGAGCATCCTAATATCTCTTGTGCTACATCAATATTTTCCCAAAGTGCTTGCTATTGAAAAAATTCAGAAGAATTATGTGATTCATGAGATAACAAAAATTATCCTTTTGAAATTCTTATCTAGATATAACCTTAAAAACTCAGTAGGCAGGCCTCTGGTCAAGATGTCAGAGTAGGTAAACACTATGCTTGCCTCCTCTTACAACCACATCAAAATTACAACTAAACTACAGAACGGCCATCATTTGGAGTTGCCTCAAGTCTAGCTGAACAGAAGTACTACAACTGTGGACACACAGAAGAGGCATCTCAAGACTAGTAGAAGCTGGAGGAGATACAAAACTGGTTGGTCCCACACGTGCATGTGGCAGTTGAGAACTGGGAGAAATATCTTGTCTGTGAAGGTCCCCCTGGAGGAGCAAGGGCTCCACAGCCTAGGGTTCCAGTGCTGGGAAGGGACTTCCTCACAACCTCTGGCTGTGAAAACAAGCAGAGATTGTGGCTGAGTGAGATGGAGGGCTGTGGGAGTCACAGACATTCCTCTTGAGGGGCCCGCATGTTACTTACTCGCAGACAGTCTCAGTCGCTCTGAACTCCAGGGCTGAGGCAGCAGCTTGAGAGCACCAGGGACATATGAAGAGGAACTCAGTTGTCGGGCTTTAGGGCAAGAACTGGAGGGGCAGCTTTCTCCCAGACAGAAATGCTGGCAGAGAGCAGTGTTCCTTTGTTTAACCCTCCCCTGCTGGGCTTGCAGATCTGGGTGGCAGCCATATCTGAGTCTCCATTAATGTAGTTAACACTGTCTCCCTGCCCTGGTCATTCCCTGAGACTCTGCCCTTCTCAACGTGAGGGCCTGCCCAAGCTGCTTCCAGTGGATTTTCAAAACAAACGGCCTGTCTTGGATCAGACTGCAGACTTTGCTAGTCTCTCAAAGGTTCAAAACCTAAATAAGCAGCACTTGGCCTCAGCATGCCAGGTACCTCTTGCTGAGCAACCCTAAGCCTAGCACTAGCAGTAGCCAGCCTCGGTTTGTCGTTTGGTCTCTCGAGGCATATCCATGCCCAGCATCAGTCATGGCCATCTGCATATTTCTTGGTGGCTCATGCCAGGTGGCCCCAGGCAGAGCACAGGTTATAACTGAACTTGGCCTACTGCAGGGCCACTCCCAAGAGGATCCAGACTGCACATCTGATGGCCAACTTTGGTCTGAGCCAGAGTATCACCTGAGGCTGCTCCAAAAACAATACATACAAAAGACAGACAGGGAAGGCACCAGAGCCCTGCTAAAATGAATCCTGCTCTGTAGGGTCAGCTCCTACACAACAGCTCCTCCACTGGTCCCAGTCAGTCATCACAATCAATTAGCCTGAGGGCCAGTCTTCCCATTGACAAGCAAATAGCAACCAAGGCTCAACTACAACAGGATACATATGGAACCCACACAAGGGGCATCCCTGGAGCACCTGGCTCAGATTACCATGGGAGACTGTGCCACTGGAACCCACAGCACACTTACTTCATAAAGCTACTCTACTAAGACTGTGAGACACAGCAGTCCTCCCTAATACATAGAAATAAATACAAGTAGGCAGCCAAAATGGAAGACAAAGAAATATGTCCCAAATGAAAGAATATGACAGAGCTCCAGAATAAAGAATTAAACAAAATGAAACAAGCAATCTACCAGATGTACAGTTCAAAAAACTGGTTATAAATATGCTCAATGAACTTAGGGGAAGAATAGATGAACTCAGGGAGAACTTTAAAAAAGAAATAGATAACATAAAAATGAAAATAGAAATCACAAAAAAGAAATGGTCAGAAATGAAAACTACAATAACTGAAATGAAGAACACTTTAAGAGGAATTAACAGTAGATTAGATGAAGTGGAGTATCAAATCAATGGTTTAAGAGATAAGGTAGCAGAAAACACCCAGTCAGAACAGAAACAAGAAAGAAGAATACAAAATTATGAAGACAGTTTAAAGGGCCTCTTGGAAAACATCAAACATACCAATATTGGTATTATACAGATACTAGAAAGAAAAGAGAGAGAGCAAGGAATTGAAAATCTATTTCAAGAAATACTGACTGAAACTTTTCCTAATCTGGTGAAGGACATAGACATACAAGCCCAGGAAGCACAGAGAATCCCAAACAAGATGAACCCAAAGAGGCTTACATCAAGACACATCATCTTTAAAATGCCAAAGGTTAAAGACAGAAAATCTGAAAAGTAGCGAGAGAAAAGCAGTTACCTACAAGGGAACTCTCATAAGACTGTAAGCTTATTTCTCGACAGAAATTTTGCAAGCCAGAAGAGATTGGCATGAAATATTCAAAGTGCTGAAAAGCAAGGACCTATAACCAAGAGTACTCTCCCCAGCAAAGCTATCATTTAGAATCAAAAGACAGATAAAGAGCTTCCCAGACAAGAAAAAGCTAAAGGAGTTCATCATCACCAACAAGTATTACAGGAAATGTTAGAGGGACTTCTTTAAGAAGAAGAAAAAATTGAAAAAAAAGATTAAAAATATGAATAATAAAATGGCAATAATGACATATCTATCAACAATTACTTTAAATGTAAATAGATTAAATGCTCCAATCAAAAGATACGGTGGCTAAATGGATAAGAAAACAAGACCCTTACCTCGGCTGCCTTCAAGAGACTCACTTCAGATTAAAAAACACACAAAACTGAAAATAAAGGGATGGAAAAAGATGTTTCTTGAAAATGGAAACAAACAAAAAAGCTGGAGTATCAATACTTATACCAGACAAAATAGACTTTAAAATAGAAACTGTAACAGAAGACAAAGAAGGACCCAGGAATCCCACTTCTGAATATTTATCTGAAGAAATCCAAAACAGGGACATGTGAATCCATATGTCCATTGCAGCACTATTTACAGTAGCTAAGATATGGAGGCATCCTGGATATCCATCAATGGTGAATGAATAAAGAAGATGTGGTACACATATACAATGGAATATTGCTCAACCATAAAAAAGAATGAAATTTTTACATCTGCAACAACGTGGATGGACCTAGAGGGTATTTTCCTGAGTGGAATTAGACAGAGAAAGACATGTCATATGTGGAATCTAGAAAACATGATAAACAACAGAAACAAACTCATAGATACAGAGAGCATTTTGATGGTTGACAGATTGCACAGTGGGGGATCATTGTAGGGGGAGGGGATTAAGAGGTACAAATTCGTAGTTACAAAATAGTCATGGGGATGTAGAGTATAACATGGAAATATAGTCAATAGTATTGTAATACTTATGTATGGTGTCAGATGGGTACTGGATTTATTGGAGTAATCACTTCATAAGTTATATAAATGTCTAATCACTGTCTTATACACCTGAAACTAATATAATATTGTATGCCAACTATGATTGAAAAAATAAAAATATAAATTATTTTAAAGTAGGAAATTAATTTCTTTGTAAAACATATGATTGATCATCTATTATATGCCAGGAACTCTGTTAATTGCATCCATCTCAAACTTTCTACTGCCTGAAATGAATAAATACATTTAGGGATAAACAGGTTCATTTTTAGTCTTCTCAAAATACATTTATTTCTCCATTTTACTCCAAGATACATAGTCAGGCCTTCTCCATCCACCCCCAGCACTGGCAATAGGCCAAAGAACTATTTCATCTATAGAATGATTTTAAGTATGTATCTTTAGCTGAGACTCCAGTGTTCTTTACTTCATCAGTATTGAGTCAATCTTGCTACATATGAGTATATCTTGCTACATATACGTTAGGATTGTATGCCATATATCATTTCCCATAAGAGTGCACTGCACCAGGAAGATTTTGTAGTTGTTAGTAAAGGCAACAATATTCTAAATGATTGCCAGATCACAAAGTAGTCTTCATGCATTAGGTTCAAATAGACAGCCCAACACTTCTCAAAAGAGACCAATGGATAGTATTTTAGCAAGACAGAAACCAGGAAGGATGGTAATAAGAAAGGAGAGGAGGCATCAGAAAAATGCAAAGAAAGGACTTGCAGAAATGATAGACTCAGTCAGTTAAAGCCCATTCATAACTTCCCTCTCACCCCTCCAGGACTCGCTAGCTACCATGTTTTCCCCCATTGCTGACTTCCCCACCTCAAGGACTCTCCAACTCACATCTGTTGATTCATGGCTTGCCAACCAACTAATGTCCTTCCTTGTCTCTGTAGCTGTGTAGGAATAATAAGATTGTATAAAACTGCTTGTTATGTTACAATTGGGGCTCAGCCTTTGGATAGGAATTCACTGAGCAGGTACTGGCATTAATAAGTGTTGCTTCCTACTTATAGCCTCAATGCCCCATCTCTCTGTTTGAGAATCCTATAACAGTGCTGCTAACACCAAGGTCACGGGTTCTACAAGACAAACAACTTGTAAGACCAGTGGTCTAGAAATTCCTCCTCTTTTGCAGCCCCCACCTGAAGCTCCCCCTCCCATCCTGAGTCATGAGGCACATGTGAAACCTCAGACAAAGGAATCACGTGTCCCTTGCATGGACACTGCAGAGATATATAAACTGTAATAAATCTGACTAGAGCAAGCACGTGCTTTGGGTCTGTTGACCCATGCTCTCCGCCATCATTAAATTCTCCTTCCTCTAACAAAGTTGTCTGAGCATCCAATTTCCTCCATTGGGTGTCACTTCCTGAAACAGTAAGAAGGAAGAAAAAGTCTAGATACAGGTAGAAACAGATTCAGATATTGTAAATTTTGTTTACTTAAATTAGTCAAGTATTGCAAAAAAATTCTGATGCTGAATTCAGGAGGTATAGGTACCTAAATTTGTAGGAAGGTTGTGTGGAAGCCACAATCAAGTAGGGTAAACGGCAGTCTTAATGTTGAACTGACAAAGGGAGACTGAGTGGGACTAGCAGGAGACTTTTTTAGGATGGATTTGGCAACAGGTTATATATACCTAATCTAGGGAGCCAAGAACAAGGGCACAACCAATTAAGTAAGTCCTGGCACTTGGTATCCATTTATTTTCTTAATTTTTATAATAGTACTGTGAACTAGGTAGGTATTACTTTTATTTTATAGGTGAGAATGTGAGTTCAGGGAGTTGGGATAACTTATCAAAGATCACATAGTAAGTGGCAGAGTTGGCTTTTGAACTCAGTCCGTCTGGCTCCAGAGCTTGTGCTCTTAACCTCTAGGCTGTGTTACTTCCTGTTTTCATTACTACCATTTTCACATTAACACCCTGCTTCCAAGAAAATTTTGTGTTTCACTTCATTAAAATTCCTAGAATCATGAATTCCTTTAAATTTAGTGATAGCTGGGCTGCTCCTAGCCAGGCTAATGACATCAACTCACAGATGTTATTTTACTCTCAGAGTCTTTTTTGCAGGGAGGCAGTTTCAACATTGCATTCCCCACAATGTTTTAGATTTCTAAAACCCTCACAATCTGTATATTTTGCCTTTGGGATGTTTTTCAAAAGATGCATATGGAACCAGGACTTTCTTAGGAGGAAGCAGAGTAGAGGAGCACGCTATGATTTGAGAGTTTTCATAGCATGCTTGGGGAACTGAAATCCAATCAATAGAAACTTGTTCTTTAGATGGTATGAGGAAATAATGGACCTTAGTGAAGAGAGTGAAAAAGAAGAGAAGACAAACTTTCCCTTCTTTACATTTTGCCTGGGGATATCCCTTCACGGGAACCATTTGGTTTTCAGTGTCCCTTGTGGGATATCTGAAGAGATGAAAGAAACAAGAGTCAATGACACTGACGTGACTCACAAAACATATAGCTGTAAATAATGAGACCCTTTATCTTGGAGAAGAATCTAAAGGGCATGGGAAAACCCACATATAACTCACTTTAAAAAAATAAAGCTGTATAATTTCCTTTCCAAGGCCATAATCTTTTGGTCTTTTTCAGATGTTATGCCAAGAAATAAAAGCTGAGGGATTGGTAGAAATAGCATCATTTCATTAGTAAACCTCTTGATTGTATAAATATTTGCCATTAGCCTTCTGTTTCTTTTGCTGCTGGGGGCCAAGAACATTGGAAAACATTACGTTATTTTTAAAAAATTAATTAAATAAAATCCCTTCTGTTCAAATGTCACTACTTCTCTGGAAACGATATCATCTGTTAGTTAAAATATCGAGATCATTATGTGGTGGAAGGTGGTGGGGGGAGCAAAAGTGAGAGTGGAAGGTTTTAAAAGTTGTTGAGAGACTTCCTAGCATGAGAGCTATTTAACAGGCTTTGGAGTTGACTCATGCCCATCCTAAATAAAGAGCCTCATCTCACTCATCTGAGTCTTCTTACTCGGGACTTAACTATCTACACTGGTGGGTTTTCAAGTTTATATAAATCAGAGAGCCATGCTTTAAGTCACAAATAATATCCTGGGCAAAGTTGATGTAGTGGTGTTTTGTTGGTGGGATGGTGGGGGTAAGGTTGTTGTGGAGAGGGTTATGCCGGAATATACATTAAGGCCTAGTGTGTGCCTTCAGATAAAATGTTAAGGATAATGGGAGCCCCGACGCAAAAACAATGCCAGAGAACTGTGAATAAATCACTACCAAGGGAATTGGCCTTGGGGCTTGTCTTAACTTGGGGTCCAGATGGCCAAATGGTTGTCCTAGATAAAAGAAAATACCTGAGAATTGGTAGCCAGTTCCTGGAATTGGAGATTAGCCTTGCTGAGAACATGCTTTGAGTCCTGCTGTGCATAGCAATCTAACACAAGCTTGTAAGAGAAACTTCTAAGGATCATTTTTCATATACTATCCAGTCATCTTTATGTCCTGAAGGTAGTCACATTGCCCCCTTTATAATTATTTCTTAGGCTTTTCTCTGGGTCATATGTTAACTTTACACTAAAAGTAGACTAGAATATTTCCATATTTCATATACTACAGTCTCTCTATAGTTTCTTACTCAGCATTTTTGATATGGAAGTAAATCACCAGATTTGAAATTCTTCAAGTCTCCTATTGCGTCCTTGCAAACAGAAATTACATTTGCAATCAATCTGTCCCTCGGTATAGTGAACATATTAAAGAAAAAATCCAGATATGTGTGGATTTATTTCTAGGTTATTCTGCTCCATTGGTCCATGTGTCTGTTTTTATACCAGTATCAAACTGTTTTAATTACTATAGCTTTGTAATATAGTTTGTAATCAGGAAGTGTGTTACCACCAGCTTTCTTATTTATCAAGATTGCTTTAGCTGTTTGTGGTCTTTTGTGATTCCATACCAATTTTAATCTTGTTTCTTTTCTATTTCTGTCAAAAATGCCATAGGAATTTTGAATCTGTAGATGATGGCTTCTGATCTATGGACACAGGACATCTTTTCATTTATTTATGTCTCCTTCAATTTCTTTCATCAATGTATTATAGTTTTCAGTGTACAGATTTTCACCTCATTAAATTTATTCCTAAATACTTTATTGTTTTGATGCTATTGTAAATATTTATGTTATATTTATCCTTGGGATAGTTCATTGTTAACGTATAAAAATGCAACTTATTTTTGAATGTTGATTTTGTATCCTGCAACTTCACTGAATTATTTATTTCTAACAGTTTTTAGGTATGGAGTCTTTAGGGTTTCCTATACATAAGATCATATGATCTGCGAACAGATTTTAACTTCTTCCTTTCCAATCTGGATGCCTTTTACTTCTTATACTTGCCTAATTGCTCTGGCTAGACTTCCAGTACTTTGTTGTATAGGAGTGGTGTGGGCACCCTTGTCTTATTCCTGATCTTAGAGGAAAAGATTTCAGCCTTTCACTATTATGATATTAGCTATGGATTTATCTATATGATCTTTATTATGTTGAGGTATGTCCCTTCTATGCCCAATTTGTTAAGAGTTTCCATCATGAAAGAATGTTGAATTTTGTCAAATATTTTTTGCATATATAGAGAGGACCATATGATTTTTATCTTTCATTTTATTAATGTGATGTATCATATTTATTGATTTGGGTATGTTGAATCATCCTTGCATCCCAGGGATAAATTCCCTTGATCATGGTGTATTATCTTTTTAATGTGCTGTTGAATTCGGTTTTCTAGTATTTTGTTGAGGATCTTTGAATCTATACTCATTAAGGATATTGGCCTGCAGATTTCTTGTAATGTCATTATCTGGCTCTGTCATCAGGTTAATGCTGGCCTCATAACAATGTGTTTGGGAGTGTTTCCTCCTCTCCATTTTTTTGGAATAGTTTGAGAATAACTGGTATTAATTAATTTTAGGACATGGTCACTAGAACTGGGCCATGAATTCTTAGTTAAGCCCACAGCCAGTCTTCTTCAATGTGAAGCTGCCAAGTTAATTGTATAGAAGTGTTTAAATTTCCACTGATTAGAAAAAGACAGTGTTTGAATGCTTAGAATTAAAATAAATTTGTAGATAGGACCTAAGGAATTCTAACTGTGGAATAACTATGGAAAATAAGGCCAAATAGTCATTGTATATTTTTGGTGGGAGATAGTAAAGATTAGTGGTATTTGAGTCCTTAGCAAATATTTGCCCTAGATTTTAGACTTGGTATGTTTAAAGACTGTCCATTTTCCTTGGTTATTAACTTCCCCCTCCCCTAATTTTCATATTGTGTCTTAACTCTCTTTTACAAATTGAGCATGTGACTGATTTCATGGATTTCCTGTCTCCCACCAGAATGCCAAATTAAATACCCTGTGATCATTATTACCTAGTAGCCCATTCCCAATCACTTATGTGTTTAGAACCAATTTCAATATAGTTTATATTTTTCTTTCTCATTATTTTTAGTATCTCATAATGTAGATGCAGGCCTTTGCTTTATTAAAAAAATCTCTCTCAGATTTTCATCCTGATAAAGCATTGCTACACTTGTTTGAATAATTAAAATACCTACACATTTAGAAGTCCCTTTAAGTCCATTGAATGTTTATTTAATGGTCAGTAAGATCCAAATAGTTATTCTCCATCAGTCTCATCATTAAGTCAAAAACAAAGCTGGAAAATGTGGACACAAAGAGACAGCATGTTGACAACTTTCTCATAGAACTGAGAACTAGCACCTTAAGCACATGCTAGTATATACTGTAAAACTTTATTTAAAAACAAAAACGAAAACAAAAACAAAAAAACCCAAAAAACAAAAATCTAAAACCTCCCACCAAGGATTTTCTAGGAATTTTTTCTCTAACTCATTAATTTTTAATTTTCTCAGTGTTTTGGCCTAATCGATGTTAAAAGATTATTATTTCTTAAAGCATATACTAGTTTTCTGTGTATATGGCATTTCTATCATTAAAAGTGCTGGTCTCTCTTATAGGAACCTTGTCTTGTTCATATCCTACTTATAGTGATGTGTCCACACTAAGTCTCTGATGTAAAGTTGGGGCCATTGTTTGCTATCTACTCTTTCATTTTTATCTCCTCCCACTTTGGAGATTCAAGCAATGAGATAGAAGCTTTGATAACATCTCACTTGGTTTTATCATTCCTTACCATACACACTGATAGCCTTTCTCTATTTGATGAATCAGGTTTTTCCCCTTCTTTTCATTTGTATGCAAAGTTAGGACTACTGGACCTGTTGCTCTGATTGGCTTTCTTCAATCCAGCTCTTCTGCCCTTCTCTAGATCTCATTGGATTATGTGCATAACCATATTAGAGAACCTAGCTTAATGAGAGCTATGTATAAAAATTATCTGTTATATGTTCTCTATCCAATCCCCTAGATTTGGACTTTCCAGAGAACAGGAGCCAGCTATTCATTTTTGTCAGGATGGAGTTGGTAATTCAGAGTGCTTCCATACAAATCTGATGAATTTTTGTTCTATTTCTTTAAAAAATGCCAAAGAAATCAGGATGGGGATTGCATTAAATGTGTATAATGCTTTAGGTAATATGGTCATTTTAATTAT
>NW_006441948.1:67340-77880 GCF_000325575.1 Pteropus alecto
TTCTATGTATCTCTTGATCTCTCTTTTTATTTCTTCCCTGACCCAGTTATTCTTCAGTAGCATGTTGTTTAATCTCCATGTATTTCTGGTTCTTCCTGATTTCTTTTCGTGGATGATCTCTAGTTTCAAAGCATTATAATTAGAAAATATGGTTGGCATGATTTCAACCTTCTTATATTTTTTGAGGCTATATTTGTTTCCCAGTATGTGGTTGATTCTTGAGAATGTTCCATGTGCACTAGAGAATGTATAAGCAGCCGTTTTGGGATGGAAGGCTCTGTAAATACCAATTATGTCCAGTTGTTCTAATGTATCATTTAACGATGTTATTTCCTTATTGATTTTCTGTTTGGATGATCTGTCCATATCTGACAGTGGGGTATTTAAGCCCCCTACTATGATAGCATTTTGGTCTGTTTCTTCCTTAAGTACTGTTAGTAATTGCTTTACATATTTCTTGGCTCCCTGATTGGCAGCATAGATATTAATAAGTGTTATGTCTTCTTGGTACATAATTCCCTTTATCATTATGAAGTATCCTTCAGTTTCTTTCTTTACCTTTTTTATTTTGAAGTCTATTTTGTTCGATACTAGTACCGCTACTCCTGCTTTTCTCTGAATGCCATTTGCTTGAAATATCATTTTCCACCCTTTCACTTTGAGTCAATATTTGTCTTTGGAGCTGAGATGTGTCTCCTGGAGACAGCATATGATTGAGTTTTGTTTTTTGATCCATTCTGTAACTCTCTGCCTTTTTATTGGTGAGTTCAGTCCATTTACATTTAGGGTGATTATTGACATATGAGGTCTTCTTATATCCATTTTATCTTTTGCTTTCTGGTAGCTCAGTGTTTCCATTTTTTCCTTCTTCTTGTCTTTCTGTTTTATTTATTTTGGTTTTCTTTTGTGGATTTTGCCTCTCATTCTTCTTGTTTTATGTTATTTACTTCAGTTCTGAATCTTTGGTGTGTGGTTACTATTACGAATATGTAAAGGATTATTATACGTATACAGTCATCCATTTTCTTCTGCACGTGCCTTATCTGCATTATCTTTTGAGAATTTCGATGTTTGAATCCTCCCCTTTTCAGTCATTGTTATCTCAATTTTTTCCCATATATGCTGAATGTTCATTACTATCTTGCTATAGCGATTCTATTCTTATTGTTTATCCTTATAATGCTCTGTTCTTAGCAAGGATTGCACTCTTCTGCTTTTATTTGCCTGATAGTCACTTTACTCCTAATTACATTTTTTTTTTGTCATTTTGTTTTAGGTGAGGTGATCACTTTCAGTATTTCCTGCTTTGCAGGCCTCATAGTGGAGAATTCCCTCAATTTTTGTATGTCTGGAAAGGTCTTAATTTCTCTTTCATATCTTAATTCATATCTAAAGGAGACCTTAGCTGGATACATTATTCTAGGCTGGTATTTCCTTTCACTTAATTATTTAAATATTTGATTCCATTTCTTTCTGGTTTGTAAGGTTTGCGCTGTGAAGTCCGATGATAATCTACTGGGTTTTCCTTTATAAGTTACCGTTTTCTTCTCCCGGGCTGCCCTGTGAGTTCTGTCATTGTCATTGATTTTTGATAACTTTACTAAAATGTGTCTTGGAGAAGGCTTTTTTGGGTTGAGATAATTGGTATTTTGTTGATTTCTTGAATTCCAAGCTCCAGCTCATTTCTTAGATTTGGGAAATTCTCGCCAACTATTTGTCTGAAAATGTTTTCTAGTCCCTGCTCCTTTTACTCATCTTCGATAATGTCCATTATTCTTATGTTTCCTCCCCTTATGATATCAGCTAGTTCTTGAATTTCTCTTTTATTATTTTCGGTCTCAGAGGGTATGGGGTGAGGGACCCTCTACATTGGGAATTGGAGACTGCAGTTCAGCCTTGGTTTTGCAACTGCGGCCAGCAAATATCAACTGTTGTTTCTCTGTTGTCCTGTCCCGCTTCTCTGCTTTCTGCCCTAATGGCTGGGTCCTGCCTCCAGCTGCATGGAGCTCACAACTCTCCCATGCAGGGCTGTTCAGGAAAGTCGCTGCACCTTCTCCCTTCTCTCTCCTTTTGCAGAGAGCTCCAGAGACTGCAAAAGGCAGCTTTTATTTCTCCCAGTCCATCGACCAACATCCGTGGTTCTGACCTGTGGTAGCTCTTATGCACAGATCCCATGCTCAGATATGCTGGTGTGTAGTTTTTGTGTTTTTGTTGAGTTTTAGATGTTCAGCTTATTGTTGTTTCAAGAGGAGAAATCTGGGATGTCTCTCACTCTGCCATGTTTCCACCTGAATCTGCATATCTTTAAAATATGATTAAGTTGAACTTCTTTTCATGTGCTTATTTTTCATTTTTTGCATTACATGAAATTTTCCTCAGGTTTTGCTGCTTTAAAAAATAGAGTTGACAGTTTATTTTTTGAGTTTTAGTTCTTAAAATATATAATCGTATGTGTTTTGCAAATATTTTTTCTGGTCTGTAACTTGCCATTTCACTTCTTAACAATGCCTTTTGAGAAGTTTTTAATGTAGATAAAATCTAATTTTTTTTATACTCCATGCTTTTTGGATCATATTCAAAAATATTTCTCTGAAGTTACAAAAATTTTCTCCTATTAGTATTATACATAGGGATTCCTGAAGATAAAATGGATCTATGATCCATTTCAAGTAATTTTTTTATACAGTATTAGATATAGAGTTATGAATCAAAGTTCTTATTTTTCTTTTTACATATAAATGTTCAATTGTTACAGCGCTGTTTATTGAAAAGTTTATCTTTTATCTATTGCATTGCTTTGGCAACTTTACAGACAATAAATTGATCATTTATGCATGAGTCTATATCTAGACTCTATTCTGTTCTATTCATTTATGTTTTTGTCCTTTCACCAATATACCACTCTGTAGTAATTCATATAGCTTTATAGTAAGTCATCAAATCAGATGATAGGAGTCTTCCAACTTTGTTTTACTTCAAAATTGCTTTTGCTATTTTATGTCCTTTGATTTTCCATATAAATTTTAGAATCATCTTATTGATTCATTTTTTAAAAGCCTGCTGGCATTTTGATTGAGATTGTATTGTAATTATAGATTAATTTGGGATAATTGACATCTCAACAGTATTGGGTCTCTGGAGTCATTTTATACCTCCATTTATTTAGGTCTTTGCTTTATCTCATCAGTTTCTTTGTTTTCAGCTTATATATATATATATATATTACATATATTTTCTTGGATTTATATCTCTATATTTCATATTTTCTAGTGTTATTATAAATGGTACTTAGAATTTTAATTTTCTAATTGTTCCTTTCTTGTAAATAGACATACAATTGATTTTGGTATGTTGACTTTGTACCTTGTGACCTTGGTAAACTCACTAGATCTTATAGTTATTTTTGTGGATTTCTTGAGATTTTCTAAGTAGAAAATTATGACACTGGTGAATAGGGATAGTTTTGTTTCTTCTTTTCCAACCTGTATGTATTTTATTTCCTTTTATTGACTTGTTGCACTGATCAGGACTTCCAGCATGATGTTGAATAGGAAAGGTGAGAGTAGACATCCTTGGAGGATCTTTAGGTAGGAAAACATTCAATCTTTCACTATTATGTATGAGGCTAGCTGTAGGATTTTTTTTTTTTTGGTAGCCATCATTTATCTGATTGAGTAAATTCACTTTTATTTCTCATTTGTCAAGAGATTTTATTAGGAGAGGTTATTGAAATTTGACAAATTCTTCTTTTTGCCTGTTGATATGGTGAAATAAATTGATTTTAAATACATTGAATTTGCATAATAAAAATATATAAGAACTAATGATAATGACAATAATTACTTCATTTATTGTGTGCATTCCATATGCTAAGTACTTTGTAGTAGGGAAATGCTGATTTCTTATTCTACCTGACTCATTTCTGTTTCCATGAAAAGTAAACCTCCTAAACTTCTTAAGTGAAGAACACAATTTTGGAAGAGAGTAAGGAATCATTATAAATACGTTAAATAGAACACATTATAGTGAACTATATATATCCATTAGAGACTAGAGATTAGAGGTAAACAAAACAATATTCTATTCTAAAGGGGAAAAGTAGAGGTGGGTTGGTGAACACATGGAGATTTGGGGAGAATGACACTGCTCTGGAAGCTTTGCATCCCTTCTCACATACCTTGCCCATGCATCTCTTCCATCTGGTTATTCCTGAATCATATCCTTTTATAGTAAACCAAAGATCTAGTTCCATAGCAAAGTGAGTACAACAAGAAGAAACGATGGTGGTAATGACAATGATAAAGATGGTGAATGCTGGATTGGAAGTGAGGGGCATCAGGAGTGATGCTTTGTGATGTCTAAACCATACCAGGGCTACCATTGGCTAGAACAATGCCTTGATGACCAAACAAAGTACAAGGGTGAGACTCCTTATTGCCCTTAGTAAGGTACATATAGGGATATCAGGACCCCTGGGGCAGACCACTCAGAGGGTTTAACATGGCTGAGATTACCAGCAAAGCCTGGGAGTTTCACACAGATATGGACCAACCAACCATAAGTGGGAAACGACCAACCACAAGCATGAAACAGCTGACCCCCAAGTGCTCACAAAAGGGAGGAGAGGATGACCCTTCCCTCAAAATAAGTACAGAGACACGGGCAAGTTGTGGAAGGCAGCCAAATAAGTAGAAATGCACCTGTAAGAGAGTGTAGCCAAATGATCCTCTGAAACATCTATCACCTGCTCATTCAAGAATGCTCAAGAGAGAAACAAGACCAAAAATATTTGTCAGTTACCACAAACTGATGAGAATGAATCAAAATAAGAGTCAAAATAAGCTAGTGCAGAAAAAAGAGACCTTAGACAACTTGCAGATCCAAGTAGTGCACTGTGTGTAGAGAGGCCTGGAAACATATAACTACCTACTGCATCTCCAGGGGAGCCTGTGGAGAAATTGTCAACTACATAGACATTATACCAACAGAGTACAGAGATGGTGATCATTAAAATAAAATCAACAAGATATTTTTTAAAAGAGATAAAGGACATCCCTTTTTTTTTTCTTCACCAATGTTCCCATAGTCAATCAAGACAAATATTTTGAACACCCTTCTATATACCAAGCACTGTGCTAGGCATTGCATATAGAGCAATAAACAAGACAGATAAGGCCCTCACTTTTATAGTCTATTGGGGAGGGAAAATCTAATCAAGTAATCACTAAATGTGAAAAATAAAATCATAGTGAGGTTGGGGAAAAAATGGTGTGGATGATAGAGGCTTTGTTCATCCCTCTTGTGACCAAATCAAAGTTGTGACAGAAACATGGAGCAAACAACAAGAAAAGTCACCTGGGATCTAGACAAACAGAAGCACTATAAATAGAGAAAAAAATAAGAAATCACCTTGCAACGGTAGAAGGTAGGAGGGGGTGAAGATGCTAGTCTACCTGGTCCTAGCGGCTGAGTGGGACAGAGGCTGTGGTAGCCAGCAGCTGCAGATACTTCTTAAAGGGGCCATGTCTGAGAGCAGACTTCCACAGTGAACGGCCTGCTCGCGCTGAGAACCAGTACCAGGCGGGCTGCTAGGGGGGCACCAGGGACTTACAGGGGGACACTGAGTTGTTGGAGTGAGGGTTAGAGGTGAGGATCTCTCCTGGACAGAAGTATAAGCGGTATCCATTGTTCCTCTGTTGAGCCCTTCTCCCCCGCAGTGTGCAGACACAGTGCAGCCATACCTGAGACATACTCAAACTGGATAACAGAGGTTGCTCCACCTAGAGGACTCCTTGAAATTCTGTGTCTCCAAACTCGCTGCTCTACCCAAGCCATATTTAATTGTGTCCTCAGCAAGTTCCATGCTCCCTGCTGAGCAGAGCCAAGATTCACACTGGTGGAATTTGGCCTCAGCTTCTGGCATGGCCTCTTGAAGAAACTCTAAGCATCTATGGATTGCTTGCTAAATCTTAACAGGTGGCCTTGGAAGGACGCAGGGTGGGGCTGAACCCCTTTTAGGACTATGCCACTGGACACCTACTTCACAAAGCTGCACTAATTACACTGGAGATTTAGGAGCTTTGTTTAGTACATGGAAACAGATACATAAAGGCAGCCAGAATGGGAAGACAAAGAAGCAGAAATCATATGAGAGAACAGAACAGAGATCCAGAAATAATGGAGTCAAGCAATCTAACAGATGCAGAGTTCAAAACACTGGTTATAAAGATGCTCAATGAATTTAGGGGAAGAGTAGATGAACTCAGTGAGAACTTTAACAAAGAGATAAAAAAATACAAAAATGGAAATGGAAATTATAAAAGGGAATCAGTCAGAAATGAAGAACATATTATCTGAAATAAAGAGTATATTGGAATCAAAAGAGTGGAGGAAGAAGGGGATCGAGCCACAGATATAGAGAATGGGGGAGCCAAGGACACTCAATAAGAACAGCAAGAAAAAAGCCAATAATATAATAATAATTTAAGGAATCTATAGGACACAATTAAATGTAAAAATATCTGTATCATAGGGATACCTGAAAGAAAACAAGATGTTGAAGATCTATTTGAAGAAATGATGGAAAACTTCCTTCACCTGCTGAAGGAAATAGAGAGTCCCCAAAAAGATGAACCCAAAAAGGCCCACACGAAGACACATTATAATTTAAATGCCAAAGCTTAAATACAAAGAAAGTATCTTAAAGTAACAAGAGAAAAGCAGTTAGTTACCTATAAGGGAGCACCCATTAGATTGGCAGCTGATTTCTCAAAGGAATGCAGGACAGAAGGGATTGGCACAAAATATTTGATGTGATGAAAATCCAGGATCTACAACCAAGAATACTTGATCCAGCAAAGCTATCATTTAGAGTCGAAAGATAAAGAGCTTCCCAGACAAAAAGAAGCTAAAGGAATTTATCAACACCAAGCCAGTATTACAGAAAATGTTGGAGGGATTTCTTTAAGAAGAAAAAACATGTATCAAAAATATGAATAAAGAATGATAACAACTACGTTCCTTTCAACAAGTACCTCAAATTGAAAAGAATTAAGTGTTACAGCCAAAAGATAGAGTGGTTGAATGGATAAGAAAACAAGACCCCTACATATGCTGCCTATACGAGACTCACTTCAGATTAAAAAAAGACACACATGCTAAAGGAAGGGGATGGAAAAAGATATTGCCTTGATGGATCTAAAAGGTATTACACTGAATGTAAAGAGTTGGATAAAGATAAATATCACATGATCACACATACATGTGGACTCTAAAGAACAAAATCAACAACAACAACAACAACTGTGGATATAAACGCAAAATAAAAAAATAAAATTGTAGTAAGTAGAAAAACTACATGGTTTTATAAGAAGCTTTCCCTAAGAAAGAGAGGAAGAGTAGAAATCAGGACTTCTATTAGCCTGTGTACTTTACAGCTGCAGATACTGTCGTTATAGACTACAAAATGAGTGGTATCCCCAAGAATTGTGCAATTTGAACTGAAGTAAGTGATTGAATTGAGATCAGAAAGATAAGTAAGGGTGATAATATTATAAGGGTTTCTTTCCAGGAAAAGTATGTAAAAAGTTCCTGTTGTAGAAGGAAGAAAGCATGATAAGTAGGATGGTTTATTAAAAGGCTAGTAAGGCCAGAGTACAAAGAAAATGAGAGGGAAAATATGCAAAATAAACCTGAAGAGATGGGCAGGGAGAGCCAGAATACTCAAGGCCTTACAGATTTTGTGGAGAAATTTGTTTTTATCCTAAGAGCCATTGGTAGCCAGTGTCTATTTAAACAAGAGAGAGGGGAGGGCATGATTAAAAAGGTTTCTCCACTGCATATAAAAATAATTTGAGGTCAAGGAGTGGATGTGGTTAGTCAAATTAGCACCTTATTTCAGACATTTACATTTAATAAATGTAATTATGATGGCAGTAAAACTGGAAAAAAGTGAAAGGATTTAAGTGCTTTGAGGAGGTAAATTTTATTTTAGTTGTATATGGTAGAAGAGAAGAGATTATAGGATGACACCTAGTTTCTATCTTGCATAAATGGATAGTTAGTTGTTTCACTCACTAAAAGAGGGAATGCTGAAAGCAGACCAGGTAGGGGTGGGGTTGGATGCTGTTACTATCAAATCTGTTTTAGAGACATTGAATTTAAAAAATCAAAGAGATGTCATGTAGGCAGTAGTTATAGTGGTTCAACTAAAAAAAAAAAATAATAGCTTTGACTAGGATGGTCATGAATTCCAAAGACATATAGAAGATAAAATCAACACAAATTAGAAATGAGTTGAACATTGGGAATGAAGGAAAAGGAAATGTCAAGGATGATTTAGAAGTTTCTGACTTCTGTAACTATATGGATAACCAAGATAAGTGATCTTTGCTTGGATTAAAAGAGCATACACGACCCTTCAACAACATGGATTTGAACAGTGTGGGTCCACATATACATGGATTTTTTTCAGTAAATACTGTAAATGTTTTTTCCTTTACATTTGATTTTCTTAATAACGTTTTCTTTTCTTTAACTTACTTTATTATAAGAATAGAGTATATAAACCATATAACATGCAAAATATGTGTTAATTGACTGATTATGTTTTGAGAAGACTTCCAGTCAACAATAGGCTATTAGTAGTTAAGTTTTGAGGGAGTCAAAGTTATACGCAAATTTTCAACTGCATGGGAGTCAGTGCCCATACCCTTACATTTATTCAAAGGTCAACTGTATATATGGATAGTTTCCTTTATGCTGTAGCTCTAAGAAGCTGAGTGGAAGAAGTGGAAGAAGGAGAAGAGCTGCAAAATAAGCATATGTGATAGCAATGTGTGTGCACTTTTGCTGTTTTTCAGCATTAATTAGGTCCGAGATGGATTTTCAGTTGCTCATTACTTGTTTCCCCACCCCTTTGGTTGAATAAGTAATCATTTCTAAGGCAAGCACTTCAAAATTGGAAGTCATCACTTTACCAGGAGGTGTTTGTATATATCCTTTCAGCACAGATACATATACTTCAGGGGCAATTATGTGATCTGAATTCATTTTAATAAGTAATATTCTTTGTTGCATTACCAGGGCTGTGGTTCTGCTTTATCAAAAGCAAAAAAAGGAAGATCTGTCTTGAAGTTTGGAAATTACTTTGACTAGACACCTGTTACAGCTTTTGATTTCTATACTAGTCTACTAGAAAACTTGAGTTATTTTCCTTAATTTTGCATCACTGGCAATTGTATAATGATTCTTCCTTCATAATGAAAACCCACTTGAGTTTGCCATGTAGACCGTGGAGATAATTAGATTAATCAAAGGCCTGCATGATTAACAGTTTTTGACATACCCACAAATCTACTGTAGGTGTCAGGTGATGACTGCTGGCAGAAATTCTGTCTCCAGGATTGTTACCTTTTGAATATTGATGAAAGCAGGTTAAAAATGATTCTTTGTGAAGGAGCATCTTAAAGAAATCTGTATATTTCATTGAAATCTTTTTTATGAAATGGAGTAATCCTTTTAACCCCTCATGTTTTCAACAAATTACCGAGTGATTGGTTTCTTCTACGTCCCTTTTTCAAATGTGGACAGAAGTGTCTACCAAAATCCTTCTGTACTTTTCAACAAGTTATATTGGGAATGTGGGGGGAAGAAGCATGGCTGTTTAAAGGTCTTACTTGAATAGAGGCAGATGCAGCAGCTGGCTAAAGTGACTGCTTTTGTCTCAATATAGAGAATCCCTTTACTTGGGAGCATTCTCTACCAGGAAAGAGCTACTGCTAGAACTCATGAATTAGCTTTTCTAAGGTAGTGATCATTTTATAACAGAAGCCTGAGAGATGAGTATAACCTTTGGAGACTTGCATACAGCAGGGATTGCTTTAGAGTGTCTGATATCGAATTTTTGAGATACGTACTTGGGGTTTTAGTTTTGGTGCCTTTCTGAAAATATGCCAGTGGTATTAACATAACATATCCAAGAAATCTGATTTTAGGGCATGAGTTGGGTCTCTCTGATTAGGAACATGACATCGTGATGGAAGAACAAGCCATTACCTTTTCCTCTTTAAAAATAAAGAAGGAACTGAGTACAGTGCGCCAGAAACAGCCACAATTTGTCTGACCTCCACCCTGTCTCCAAAATTCATCTCGTCTCATTCCATCCCATTCCTATGTTTCACTTTATTTCTCATGCCATCCCTGATCCCTACCTCAAAAATTGTCCTTGTCAAAATGCCCTGTGTTAATCTTGTTTCTAGCTGTGGCTCATTTGTCCTGACAATCTTTCTGGTAGAATGTACTGTCAGGCCTTAACTCCATCTCTCCTTCTCTATCATCTGTACTTGTCTAGTACAGTGGGACTTACCCTTTCCCAAAGCCTGGAGCCAGGAAGGCACTTAAAAATGTCTTTGATTAGGTAAAATTATAAACTCCTATTCACAATTTCAAATAATATGACAGAGTACAAGAAAATTAAAATACCCATAATCCTACCACCCATACACAAATACGCCATTTTATAACCTATCTTCACCTAAAA
>NW_006441948.1:77959-112948 GCF_000325575.1 Pteropus alecto
TAATAATATATATATAAATATATATATTATATTTAATTGTGTTGGCAATGTGAATAAGGTAAACATTTCAGGTAGATGAATTATGTCTTTACTATCTTACTATTCTCATTTATTTGCTCCTATCTCCCCTTCCTTTTGTTTCCTTTCATTCCTGCACTACTTAGCTCCCTCTAAGCTAATGAAAGCTTAAGAGCTTACTTAACTCCATTGGGACCTTTTGTAGCCTGAAAAAGTGTCAAGCCCCAAATACAGAAATTTCTAATGATGTCCAGATGGGCAGGAGGACATATTATTCAGCATTCACTATTTGTTTTTCCTCTTTCCTTTTATTACCAACATTCTGGAATGACTGATCTTTCTGTTATTTTTTTCTACTCCGCTTTTTAAATCACCTCCTATCTCTTCTAGTTCCCCAATATGAAACTATATTCTCAAAGGTTACTAGTGATTTTCCGATCACTAGATCCAAAGCTATGTTTTATTCCGTACCTTTATGCCATATCACAAGGATTATCCTCTCCTTAGACCTTCCTTGTAGATTTGTCCTCCTACATTTCTGATTGCACATCCTCTGTTCCCTTTGATGTCTTTTCTTTCAGCTTTCTTACAATAAGGAGCCTAGAGACTTAATCTTTTGGCCTTTTGTTCTTTTATCTTTACTCTCTTTTATTGTTTTTCCCTTCAATCATGCTTTCTTCAAACTTCTCTGTGTCTGTCAAAGGTGACATCATTTTTTTTTTTTTACATCATTCAGACATAAGAGTTTAAAGTTGTCTTTAATAGTGCTTTCCCCTCCTAATCTAGCTAGTCCTCACATCCTGTCAGTTATTTATTCAAAATAACCCTTCAGGCACTTTTATGCCATAAATTGGTACAACCACTTTGGAAGGCATTTAGACATTATGTATTAAATCTGAAATCAATGGAAGTACGTGAGTTTTCCAACACATGTGACCAAGTTTATACTTTGCAACAGTATTTATAATAGCAAAAAAGCAGGAAACTACCTCTAAGGAGTTGGGGAACTGATGGCATATCCATTTTATAGGATGAGCTATTAGTAGGGATGGGGTTTATCTAGAGTAGTGCCATGGGAAGATGTCCATGGCATATTGTTAAGATAAAAATATTAATTCTTTCTGTATAATACAGTTTTATTTTTTATACAGACCTATACAGAGTGTGCACGTGCACACACACACACACACACACACACATATTAATTGTGTAGGAAAAAAATACTGTTCAGATATATACCAAAGTGTTCAAACTGGTTATCCACAGGAAGAAAGATTTGGAAGGAGGGTGGGGTCTGCTTTTCCTTTCTAATTTATACACTTATAAATTGTTTGGATGCCTTAAAAATATGCACATATTGTTTTATAATGGTTCAAAATATTTTCTATTTTCTTTTCATTTCTTCTGGCCTAACCTTAAATTTGTATAACCTGCAACAGTCTCTTGAATGCCTCTGACTGACTTCAATTACTTTACTAGCCCTCTGACCTTCACTTTGAGAACCTCTAAAATGAGAGTACCTGCCCTGGCTATCCCAGTCTAAAGTTTCAAAGGAAATAATGCATATGGATGAGCTTTGAAAAATTGTCAAATACACCGTTAACATAGGCATCGCCTCTGACAGTGACTGGCAATGCAGCTTAGGGCCTGAGGACTGAGATTGGTCTGGGAAATGATACAATTAGCATGACCGAGATAACAGAACTAAAGCCCTAAGGGTGAAACATTGATACAGTTAAATTATCCAAGGGAATTCTTCAGCTTTAATGTGTGAACCTCCCCAAACAAACTTTAACATCCACATCATCTTTGATTTTAACTAGATTGTCTGGGAGAGTAGCCTTTTAAAGCAATTTATCTTTGCAATGATAAACAATGTAAGCAGTTTGCTAGAGCTCTGCCGTTAGACTCACATTTACTTGTAAGAATAATTGGTATTATTAACATTCCAAGGACAAGGGAGTCTATATAATAATGTGGGCACAGAGCTAGGAATGTATTCTAAATAGTAAGAAGTGTATTAGTTTTCCTTTAAATGAGCTACTTTAACAAAAACATATGGTTTGCCTAATGAAAAATCTCATTACTTACATTGAGCTGTAGCTAAGAAATTGCATCTAGCATATATGTGGCGCAGGTATAAAACATGTTTACTGCTGCCTCCCTTACTTATGGAGTCTATGAAAACATCAAAACATTTGTATTGGTATTATTGTTCACTTGCTATATGAAGAAAAATTAAAGGATTAACTGGAAGATTTATAATATTGCCGTAGTCTTGCATTCTTATTTCCTTGAGTCCTTGGGCAACATTGTCACAAGCTCCTTTTCTCTGTGGCCACAGCATACTTATTGGATGGTACAGTGGGTGTGGTTAATATTACTGACAAGTGAAACTATGGACTTGAGGTTAAACAATGGCCTCAAAAGAATTTCAAATTTTGTCAGCCACTCCACTCCATTGCCACTCCCACTCTCTTTGAGCTAAATATCAGAGGGATGAGTAAGAACAGTCAAATATTTTTCCCACTAAAATCAGTAATTAATAATCACTATTGATACAGGAGTAGACAAAACCCTCAAGAATTTTAGTATACCAAATACTTTGGATATTCCTGTCTAAGAAATGTGCCAGTGTTGGTTGTAGTTGGTGACTAAATTGAGGGAACAAAAAGGCCCACAGTGCTTTCCATACTAATGAGATAAATTCTAGACAGAGATGATTAATGAAGTTTAGAACTTGTAAAGTATAGTTTATATTTGTGGGTGTATTTATGGGTGAACCACATTCTATTTTAAAGTTGACAACATCAGTACTATGACAAGTCTATATGTACTCCAGCATATTTACTATGTTTAACTATGATGACGTAGGAGAGAGGTATACCTTTTTAAATTATTTTTTTATATTTTAATTACAGTTGGTATACAAGATTATATTACTTTCAGGTGTACAACATGGTGATTAGACATATATATAACTTATGAAGTGATCACTCTGACAAATCTAGTATCTATCTGACACTATACATACTTATTATAATATTATCGACTACTTTCCCAATGCTATACTTTATGTTCCCATGATTATTTGTAACTACTAATTTGTACTTCTTAATATCTTCCCCTTTATCACCCCCAAAACTTCTTCTCATCTAGTAACCATCAATGTGTTCTCTGTATTTATGAGATTGTTTCTATTGTGTTTATTTACTCTGTTTTTTAGATTACACATTAAGTGAAATTATGGCATTTGTCTTACCCTGACTTACTCCACTCAGCATAATACCCTATAGGTACATCCATGTTGTTGTAGATGGCAAGATTTCAGTCTTCTTTTTTTTATGTTTGAGTATTATTCCATTGTATATATGCACCACCTCTTCTTTGTCCATTCCTCCATTGATAGACACCAAGGATGCCTCCATATCTTGGCTATTGTAAATAATACTGCAATGAACATAGGGATGCATATGTCCCTTAGAAGTAGTGTGTTGGGTTTCTTTGGATAAATACCAGAACTGGGATAACTGGGCCCATTTATATCTCTTGTTATAAACTTTGTCCTAAAGTTTATTTTGTCTGATGTAAGTATTGCTACTCCAGGTTTTTTTATTTTTTTCTGTTTTGTTTCCATTTTCATGAAATGTATTTTTCTATCCCTTTACTTTCAGTCTATGTGTGTCATTTGATCTGATGTGAGTCTCTTGTGGGCAGCATATATAAGGGTCTTGTATTCTTATCCACTCAGCCATTCTGTCTTTTGATGGGAGATTTAATGCCTTTACATTTAAAGTAATTGTTGATAGATATGTACTTATTGCTATCTATCTATCTATCTATTTATCTATCTATCTATCTATATATCTATCTATCTATCTATCTATCTATTTATTGTGGCATTAGTTAACAAAATCCAATAAGTTTCAGTTGTACACTTTAACAGAAAGGCATACATATATTTACACTGTGTGTTCACCTTCCATAGTTAGATTTCTTTCTGTCATAACATATTTGACCTCCTTTACTCAGTCCACCTCTCGTTTCTCCCCACTCTCTACCCTCTGGTAATCACTAGTCTATAGTCCATGTCCATGAGTCTTTGTTTGTTTCTCCTGTTCATTTGTAGCTTTTAGGTTTATTACCCACATATAAGTGATATCATGTGATTTCCAACTTTTTCTGTCTGGCTTATTTCACTGAGCATGATGAATTCGAGGTCCATCATGTTGTCAAAAATGATGTATTTCATGTCTTCTTATGGCTGAGTAATATTCCATTGTATATATGTACCACCACTTCTTTAGCCTATCATCTGTCGTAGGACATTTCAGTTGCTTCCATATCCAGGACACTTAATAATGCAGTTATAAATATCAGTGTGCAAATATCTTTTCAGACATGGGTTTTCAAGTCTTTAGGGTAAATACCCAGTAGAGGGATTGCTGGATCATATGGTAGATCAATTCTTAGTTTTTTGAGGAAACTCCATTTTGTTTTCAATAGTGGCTGTGCCAATTTGCAGTCCTACCAGCAGTTTATGAGGATTCTTTCTTCTCCGCATCCTCTCCAACATTTATTACTCGTCCTGTTGATTATAGCTATTCTAACAGGTGTGAGATGGTATCTCATTGTGGTTTGGATTTGCATTTCCCTAATAGCTAGCAACATTGAGCATCTTTTCAAATATTTGTTGGCCATTTGTATGTCCTCTAAGGAGAAGTGTCTGTTCAGGTCCTCTGCCAATTTTTTGATTGGATCTTGTTTGTTTGTTTGTTTGTTTTTAAATAAATATTTATTTAAATTAGTTTCAAGTATATAATACATTGGCTAGACATCTATAATGTTCATAAAATGATTTCCCCAATTTCTCCCTCTCTCCCCTGGCCCTCCATTTAGCCATCATAATAATGCTAACTGCATTTCATTTTCCATGGATCATTTGTTTTATTGTTGTTGTTGTTGTTGTTGTTGTTGTTGTTATCTAGTTGTATGAGTTCTTTGTATATTTTGGATAATAGGCCCTTGTAGGAGGCATTCCTTGCAAATATACTTTACCATTTGAATGGTTGTCTCTTTATCTTGTCGATGGTTTCTTTTGCTGAGCAGAAGCCTTTTAGTTTAATGTGTTCCCATTCATTTATTTTAGCTTTTACTGTCCTTGCCTATGAGGTCACATTCATTAAATCCTCTTTAAGTCCAAAGTCCTTGAGATTAGTTCCTATGTTACCTTCTATGCATTTTATTGTTTCAGGTCTTATATTCAGGTCCTTGATTCATTTTGAGTTAATTTTAGTGTGTGGTGATAGACAACAGTCTAGTTTCAATCTTTTGCAGATGGCTATCCAGTTTTCCCAGCATCATTTATTGAAGAAGCTTTCCTTTCTCCATTGTATGTTTTTGGTTTCTTTGTCAAAAGTTATTTGCTGATATGAATATGAGTTTACTTCCAGACATTCGATTCTGTTCCACTGGTCCGTGAGTCTTTTTTTTTTTTTTTCTGTCAATATAATACCATTTTGATTACTGTCATTTTGTAGTATAATTTGAAGTTGGGCAGAGTGATGCCTCCAGTCTCGTTCTTTTTTCTCAGAATGGCTTTGGCAATTCGAGTCTTTTGTGCTTCAATACAAATCCGATGACTTTTTGTTCTATTTCTTCAAAAAATGCTGATGGGATTTTGATGGGGATTGTATTAAATCTGTATAATTTTAGATAATAAGGTCATTTTAACTATGTTTATTCATTCAATCCAAGAACACGACATATCTTTCCATTTCTTTATATCTTCTTCAATTTCTTTTAATAGGGTCTTATAATTTTCATTGTGTAAGTAGTTCACATGTTTCATTAGATATATTCCTAGGTATTTTGTTCTTTATGTTGCAATTGCAAAAAAGAATTATTTTTCCACTTATTTTTCTGACACTTCATTGTTAGAGTATAGGAACATTACGAGTTTTTGAACGTTGATTTTGTATCCCGAAACTTTATTGTATTTGCTTATTATTTCTAGTAGTGTTCTTGTGGGATCTTTAGAGTTTTCTATATAGAGAATCAAGAAATCCACGAATAGTGACAATTTGACTTCTTCGTTAGTTATTTGGATGACTTTTATATCTTTCTCTTGCCTGATGGCACTCGCTAGGACCTACAATGTTATATTGAATAACAGTGGTGATAGTGGACAGCCTTGCCTTGTTCCTGATCTTAGAGGGAAGGGTTTTAGTTTTTCATCATTAAGTATAATGTTGAGGGTTTGTCATATAAGGCCTTTATTATGTTATGGTACTTTCCTTCTATATCCATTTTGCTAAGTGTTTTGATCATAAATGGATGCTGTATCTTGTCAAAGGCTTTTTTGGCATTTATTGATATAATCATATGATACTTATTTTTTAATTTGTTTATATGGTGTATCACATTAATTGATTTGCCTATGTTGAAACATCCCTGTGATTCTTGGATAAAACCCACTTGATAATGGTGTATAATCTTTTTAATATGTTGCTGTATTCGGTTTCCTAGTATCTTATTTAGAATTTTTGCATCTGTGTTCATGAGTGATATTGATCTGTAGTTTTCTTTTTTTTGTGTTTCCTTACCAGATTTTGGTATCAGATTAATATTGGCTTCATAAAATGAGTTGGGAGGTATTGTCTCCTCTTCAATTTTTTTGGAAGAGTTTGAAGAGAATAAGTATTAAATCTTCTTTGAATGTTTGGTAGAATTCAGTCGTAAAGGCCTCTGGTCCTGGACTTTTACTTTTTGGTAGGTTTTTGATGATTGTTTCAATTTCTATACTGCTGATCGGCCTATTTAGATTTTCCAGTTCTTCTTAATTCAGTATAGGAAGGTTGTGTTTTTTGAAATACTGGTCCATTTCTTCTAGATTATTAAATTTGATGCAATCTACTTTTTCATAGTATTCTTGTATAATCCTTTGTATTTCTGTGGTGTCTGTCATAATTTCCCCTCTTTCATCCCTGATTTTGTTTATTTGTGTTCTTTCATTTTTTCTTTAGTGAGTTCTTTTTGGGAGTTTCCATCTCCTTGCTAAAGAACTCATTCTACTCATCTAGTTGTTTTACAATTCCTAAATTTGTTGATATGACTCGTTTTGGAACTCACCGAGTTTTTTAAGAAATATCATCCAGAATTCACTGTCATTTCAGTCACATATTTCTATGTCTGTAAGCCTATTTTCTGGAAAATTTTCTCTTTCTTTCTGAGATGCCTTGTCACCTTGGTTTTTCATGGTGTTTACTGGACTATTTTTTCCACCTGGGCATTAATGAAAGTGTATTCTGCTTTTTTTCCCAGAAAGAAGATTTATTATATAAAGTTCTCTCTGGCCTGTTGCAAAGAATACGATTTACTTTTGGTTTCCAGTAGGTAGTGTCAAATCCTCCTGGATCCTGCTTTATATAAAGTCTTAATAATGCCTTTTTTTCCCTTATAGATGTTTAATCGTGCTCACTTCTCTCAGTCTCAGTCCATGTCAGTATTAGCGCCAGTTTTTGTAGCAATTTCTCAGATTACCCTGGGCTCTGCGGTATTTGCTCTCAGAGGATATGGAGTGAGGTGCCCTCTGGCTTGAGGGTTGGGGGCTGTGGCTCAGCCTAGGCTTCGCGACCGCGGCTTGTAAAAATCAGCTGTTGTTTCTTTGCCATCCTGCTACTCTGCTTTCTGCCCTGATGACTTGGCTCTGCCACCGGCTGTGTAGAACTCAGCACTCCCAGGCAGGGCTGTTCAGGGAATTCGCTGTACCTTTCCTCCTCTTCTTCCTCCTACAGGGAGCTGCGGTGTCTGCCAGATGCAGCTTCTTTATTTCTCCCAGTCCACCACTCGGTACCCAGAGTTCTGACCTGTGGTAGCTGTTACATACAGATCTTATGTTCAGACATGCTGGTGCGCAGTTTGGGTGTTTTTTTGTTGAGTTTTATATGTTCAGCTTATTGTCGTTTCAAGTGGAGGGATCTGAGAAGTCTCTCGCTCTGCCATGTTTCTCCAAACTCTCTTGTTTTCTATTTAGAACTTGGCTCTTCAAGTTCTATGCATGGAACAAAGTGGGTCCTAGGAGGGCATGGAATAGGTGTCAAGGCTGCACACAGCCACTGCTCCTGGTGCCACCATCAGTGCCAGTTATTGCAATTTCATTATTCATATTTTTTATCTTTTTTTTCTCCTTTAAGAAGTGCATCTAAATATCCTCTAATACTAGCTTGGTGATGATGAACTCCTTTATCTTTTTCTTATCTGGAAACTCTTTATCTATCCTTTGATTCTAAATGATAGCTTTCTGAGTAGAGTAATCCTTATTGTAGGCCCTTGCTTTTCAGCACTTTGAACATTTCAAACCAATCCTTCTGTCCTGACAAATTTTTGTTGAGAAATCATCTGACAGTTTTATGCGAACTCCCTTATAGTTTACTGACTGCTTTTCTCTTGCTGCTTTTAAGATTCTCTGTCTTTGATCTTTGGCATTTTAATTACAATGTGCCTTGGTGTAGGCCTCTTTGGATTCATCTTGTTTGGGACTCTCTGTGCTTCTGGAGCTTCTGTGTTTCTTTCCTTTGCCTGGATAGGGAAGCTTTTCATTATTATTTCTTGAAATAGTTTTTCAATTCCTTGCTTTTTCTCTTCTCCTTCTTGTATCCCTATGATATGAATGTTGTTGGTATGCTTGATCTTGTCCCAGAGGTGCCTTAAACTAGCCTCGTTTTTTTGGATTATTTTTTCTTGTTGCTATTCTGATTGGGTGTTTTCTGCTACATTACTTCTAAATTGC
Organism: Pteropus alecto; assembly: GCF_000325575.1. Classification (NCBI taxonomy): domain Eukaryota; kingdom Metazoa; phylum Chordata; class Mammalia; order Chiroptera; family Pteropodidae; genus Pteropus; species Pteropus alecto. The sequence continues at coordinate 86,769 of NW_006441948.1, forward strand.
TAATTCAATCCTCTGTTTCATCTAACCTACTGTTGATTCTCCCTTGGTATTCTGGCTGATTGATTTTGAGGCCTGGGCATTGAGGGGCTGTCCCTATGAAAAAGGATTCACTTTAGCAGGGCTTTGGTGCCTTCCCACTCTGCTTTATAGATATGTCATCTTAGGGCAGCCCCAGTTGCTACTTCAGCTCTGTCGAAGATGGCCACCAGGCATGCTAGATCCAGGGCCCCACTGTAGGCCAAGCTCAGCTGCAGCCTTGGCCCTCCCAGAGACAACTGACAAGAATCACCAAGCAATCTGCAGATGGCCAACACATGCACTGGGCTTGGAGATGTCTTGAGAGACCAAGCTGTGAACTAAGTCCAGTTGCCATTAGTGCCAGGCTTGGGGCTGTTCAGCAAGAGATATGGAACATGATGAGGTCAGGTGCCGTTTGTTTGGGTTTTGTGAACCTTTGAGAGATTTTAAGAAAGTCTGAAAAATAAGCCAAGACAGGCTTTTTGTATGGAAGATCCACTGGAAGCAGTTTTGGTGGGCTGGAAAGTTGTGTGGGGTGTAGTATCAGGCAATCACCAGGGCAAGGAGACTAATGTTAATTGGGTTGATGCAGACTTTGACATGATGGCCTGCCTGCATGAGCACACTGGGAGTGGAGGAGGGTGCTCAACAAAAAATAAAACAATGTTTTCTGCCAGCACTTCTGTCTGGAAGAAATGTGCCCCTCCAGCTCCTGCCCTAAAGCCAGATGATTCTGAGCTTCCTAGTGTTGTATGTCTATTTTCAGTTAGAGTTAGCATACAATGGTATATTAGTTTCAGGTGTACAACATAGTGATTCGTCATCTATATAACTCACAAAGTGACTACCCCAATAAATCTAGTGCTCCTCTAAGACCATACATAGTTATTACAATATTATTGACTATATTCCTTATGTTATACTTTCTATCTCTATGACAATTAGTAACTACCAATTTGTACTTCTTAATCCCCTCCACTATTTTCACCAATCCCCTCAACCCTCCTCCCATGTGGTAAACCTCAATATGTTCTCTGTATCTACAAGTTTGTTTCTGTTTTTTATTTTGTTCTTTAGATTCCACATATACATGCAATCATGGCATTTGTCTTCCTCTATCTGACTTACTTCACTCAGCACACTACCCTCTAGGACCATCATGCAATATCTTTTCCCATCCCCTTACTTTTAATCTGTGAGTGTGTTTTAATCTGAAGCGAGTCTCTTGTAGGCAGCATATGTAGGGGCCCTGTTTTCTTATCCATTCCGCCACTCTCTCTATTGAGCACTTGAGCACTTAATTATTTTTCATTTGAAGTACTTGGTAATAGATATGTAGTTATTGCCATTCTTTATTCTTATTTTTGCTACATATTTTTTATTCTTCTAATGAAATCCCTCCAACATTTCCTGTAATGCTGGCCTGGTGATGATGAACTAACTCTTTTAGGTTTTTCTTTTCAGGGAAGCTCTTTATCTGTCCTTTGACTCTAAATGATAGCTTTACTGGATAGAGTAATCTTGGCTGTATGTCCTGGGTTTTCATCACGTCAAATATTTTGTGCGAAGTGCTTCTGTCCTTCATAGTTTCTTTTGAGAAATCAGCTGCTCATCTTATGGGAGCTCCCTTGTGGGTAACTAACTGCTTTTCTCTTGCTGTTTTTAAGATTCTCTCTTTGTATTTAAACTTTGGCATTTTAATTATGATGTGTCTTGGTGCGGGCCTCTTTGGGTTCCTCTTTTTTGGGACTCTCTGAGCTTCCTAGTGTTGTATGTCTATTTTCTTCACCAGATTAGGGAAGTTTTCCATCATTATTTCTTTAAAAAGCTTTTCAACTTTTTGTTCTCCCTCTCCTCCTTCAGGTACCCCTATTGCAAGGATGTTTTTATACTTAATTTTGTCGAAAAGGTTCCTTAAATTATTATTATATTCTTGGCTTCTTTTTTCTTGCTATTACAATTGGGTGACTCTGGCTTCCCCATCCTTTATATTGGTGGTTTGATCCTCTTCTTCATCCACTCTGGCAATTCCCTCTAATATACTCTTCATATCAGATAATATGTTCTTCATTTCTGACTGGTTCCCTTTTATAATTTCCATCTGTGTTTTTATGTTTCTTTTTTTAAATCTTTTTGTTAAAGTTGTCACTGATTTCATCTACACTTCCGCTAAGTTCATTGAGCATCCTTATAACCAGTGTTTTGAACTCTGTATCTTGTACATTGCTTGTCTCCATTTTAGTGAATTATTTTTCTGAAGCTTGATTCTGCTCTTTCAAATGGGACATGTTTCTTTGTCTCCACATTTTTGCTGCCTTCCTGTGTCTGTTTCTATGTATTAGATAGGGCTTCTAAGTCTCCCATTCTTAGTAGAGTGACTTTATGTAGTAGTTGTGCTTTGGGGCCCCTTGGCACAGACCTGAGAGGGGTCCAGCTGCAGGCCAAGTTCAACTTCAGCCTGTGAATCTCTGGGGCCACCTGGTAATGGTCACTAAGCAATCCACATATGACTACCACCCGTGCTGGGCTTATAGGTACCTCAAGGGGTTAAGTTAGAAACCAAGGCTGGCTGCCACTAGTGTAGGGTTTAGGGCTTGTCTGCAATAGGTACAAGGCCCGCCAAGGCTAGATGCTGCTGCTTTGGGTTTTGTGAGCCTTTGAGAGATTTTATGAAAGGTTGCAGCAGGAGCCAAGAAAGCCCACTTAAACAATAAACCACTGGAAGTGGCTTGGGTGGGCCCATGATTTGAGAGAGGAGAAGCCTCAGGGAATCCCCTGGGTGGAGCAACCTGTGTTATCCAGGTTCATGGTGTCTGCATCTGCAGGCTAGAAAGGGGATGGCTCAACAAAGGAACAATGGCTTCTACCTGTGCCTCTGTCTGTGTCAAAACATCCTTCCAGCCCTCACTCTGAAGCCCAACAGCTCAGCGTCTCCCCCTGTATCCTTGGTGCCCTTCAAGTTGCTGCCCCAGTGCTGGAGCTCAGAGTGAGTGAGTCTGTCAGCGACTAAGTGCCAGCGTGGGCCCTTAAAGAGGAAGGTCTCTGCTTCCTGCAGCCCTCCCTCTCACTCAGCTGCAACTTCTGCTGGTTTTCATAGCCAGAAGTTGTGGCGACTTCTCTTCCTGACAATGGAACCTTGGGCCGGGGAAGCCCAGTGTGTAGCTGGGACCCCTCACTCTTTAGGTAAGGGAAGGGGCTCTGCATCCAAGATAGCCCTCCTAATTCTCAATCACCACTCACAGTTGTGGGACCTTGGCATTTCACATATCTGCTCCTCCTACCATTTTGAGGTGACCTGTTATTTGAAGTGACCTAGTTGTATGGCTTCTGTTCAGCCAGATCTCTGGTGACTCCGCATACTGGTTGCTCTGTAGTTTTGTTATAATTTTGGTGTGGTCACTAGAGGAGGCATGTACAGACATTACCTTCTATGGCATCATGAATTCTAGTCTTCCTACTCCACCACCTTGACCAGAAGCCCCGAGAGATATATATTCTTAAGGAAGTCTTCACATTCCTTTGAAATGAGATATAGAAATAATACAAGGTTTCACATTTCATAAAGAAAACACATATTTTATGTGATAAATGTCTTATTCTTTTTGGACAGCTATTACAAAATACTTTGGACTGAATAGCTTGAAAGAAATTTATTTTCTACTGTTCTAGATGCTGGAAGTCTAAGGTGAAGGTAATGACAGATTCTTGGTTCATGGATGGCGACTTTTTACTGTGTCCTCACGTGGTGAAAGGGGAGAAGAAGCTCCATGGGTTCTTTGTTTTAAGGGCTCTACCTTCATAATCTAATCACCTCCCAAAAGCTCTACTTTCAAATATCATCAGAATAGGCTTCGACAGATGAATTTTGGGAGGACACAAATAATCTTCAGAAGGAAAATAATATTTTAAATCATTAATTGGTGTGATCTAACCTACCCACCCCCCCACACACATGCCATCAATTATGCTTCTTAGCTCAACACACTTTGTAACTAACAAAATGTAATTGGGAATTTCTTTCCTGGGTATTTGCAATTCAATCTAGCAAGGCTTTATTGCTTCCTACTGTGTACCACAAGCACTCTTCTAGGCACTGGCTGGGGTTATAAGGATGAATAAGGCGCAATTCTTTCTTTCACATAGCTTATTGGTATGGTAAGTGGCTGAAGTGGCTAAAATTCAAGATATGTGTTCAGATTATTCTTGTGCTAACAAGAGAACTATCAGTATTCTGGAAGGTGGTAAATCAAAAGCAGTTGGAGGGTAGGGGAGGGCTAGTAGGGAGGTTGGTATGACAAAGGCCAAGTGATGACTAGGGACTTATTTAGCAATCCATGGATGTTGGAGAGTGATCCATTCAAAATAAGATCTCCAGCTATCTTGTTTTTGTTACTTTCTGTGTTACAGTCTAAAGAGGCAAAGTTGTTTGTATCTTGCTTAAGAAAAGGAAGTAACTTAAATGACTCAAGCATATGTACTATTATGAGAAACAATAACAACTGAATTAATAAAATAACAGTTTCAAAGCATCTTATTTATAGTTATCACCTTATTATTTTGCAAAAAGATATCAATAACCTTTTAAAATAACACCTAGGGAATGACAGACTACTGAAGTTGGATCCAAAAAATGACAAATTTTAAGGCGGTAGACGATATTTCCACTGCAATAAAATGTCATGGTGCCCATGGGCACTGATGAGTTTCTGGGCGATTACACCATAATACCATCTTTCAAAATGTCACCTTTTCTTGCATGTAGTGAGAGGTTTGCAAAGCATGTTCAGTGTCCCTGACAGAGGCCACCAACTCATGGTATGTACCATGACAACTGTCAACTTCTAACCTATTGAATCAAGTGCACAAAAAATTTCTTAATCACTAGCTTATTTTACCAGAGGATCACGAGAGTCCAAAAAAGCTTTGCTAATGTACTGAGACTGCCTCTAATTGATTCATTCTTAAATATAGCTTAATAAGTCTTAATATTTTGCTTATTCAAGTGGGTGATCTAATAGTTGTGGAATGCTGGCAAGAATAGAACTGACAGATGCCTCATTGATCCTCAATCAATGTATAGAATGCATAGAAGCTGTGCACTTTGAGGATCATGTTATGAATTTGGTAGGTAAATATATTCCAGAATTTCTAGAGAAGAGGTTTAAAGTTTCAGATTTACAAACATACAAATAGTCTACTACTATAAAAATGGTGCTTATAAAGAATTTAAAATAGCATGGAGGAATCCTAAGAATAAATGAATAAAAGCAAGCAAAGTATATATTCAGTACCATCTCAACTATGAAAGGACAGATGAGGAACACAGAAAACTATAATGAAAGGAATTATGACAAAGAAGTTTATTGTAGATTTTTCAGGAAGATAGACTATGGATGATTTTTTTTTTTCGTAGAGTATTTTGATGTGCTTTACAAATATTCTATAATGAATGTATGGTTTAAAATTAATATGAATATACATTACTTGTCAAGAACTGGCAATATAGGAAAGCAGAGTGAACAAAATTAAAATCATTCATAAAGCCAATACCTATGGCTTTTCCTATTATAAACCATATATACATATATACTTGCATTTTTTACCCAACCTCACTTTTTGTTTCTTTCTTTGTTTTTATTTATATATTTTTATTTTTATTATGGTGGCATTGATTAATGAAATCCACTAAGTTTCAGGCATACAAGTCAACAAACTTTAAGGCATATATATATATTGCATTGTGTATTCACCTCCCATAGTTAAATATCTTTCTGTCACCACATATTTGACCACCCCTTTTACCTCATCTACTACAACTCTCCCTGCTCTCCTCCACTCTCTGATAACCACTAGTCTATTGTCCACGTTCATAAGTCTCTGTTTGTTTGTCCTGTTTGTTGCTTTTAGGTTTATATCCCACATATAAGCGATATCATATGGTTTTCGACTTTTTCTGTCTGAATTGTTTTGCTTACCATAACTATCTCAATGTTCATCCATGTTGTCACAAATGGCAGTATTTCATCTCTTCCTATGGCTAAGTAATATTTCATTGTGTATATGTACAACCACTTCTTTAGCCAATCATCTATTGTGGGACATTTTGGTTACTTCCATGTCCTAGCTACTGTCAATAATGCTGCTATGAATATTAGTGTGAAAATATCTTTTCAGATACCTATTTTCAAGGCTTTGTGGTAAATATCCAGTAGAGAGATTGCTGGATCATATGGTAGATCAATTCTTAGTTTTTTGAGAAACCTCCATGCTGTTTTCCATAGTGACTGTACCAATTCGCAGTCCCACCAACAGTGTATGAGTGTGCCATTCTCTCTGCATCCTCTCTGCATTCTCTGTAACATATTTGTCCTGTTGATAACAGTCATTCTAACAGGTGTGAGATGGTATCTCATTGTGGTTTTGATTTGCATTTCCCTAATAGCTAGTGATGTTGAGCATCTTTCCATGTGTTTGTTGGCCATTTGTATGTCCTCTAGGGAGGAGTGTCTGCTCAGATCCTCTGCCCACTTTTTAATTGGATCGTTCGTGGTTTTTTTGTTGTTGTTATTGAGTAGTATGATTTCTTTGTATATTTTGAATATTTGGCTCATATCAGAGGCATTGCTTGCAAATATATTTTCCCATTTGGATGGTTGTCTCTTTACCTTATTGATGGTTTCTTTTTCTATGCAGAACCTTTTTAGTGTGATGTAGTCTCATTCATTTATTTTTGCTTTTACTCCCCTAGCCTTTGAGGTCAAATTCATAAAATCCTTTTTAAAGTCCAAGGTCTATGAGTTTAATTCCTATGTTTTCTTCTATACATTTTATTGTTTCAGGTCTTATTTGGGACCTTAATCCATATTGAGTTAATTTTGGTGTGTGGTGATAGACAACAGTTTACTTTTATTCTTTTGCAGGTGGCTTTTCAGTTTTCCCAGCACCATTTACTGAAGAGGCTTTCTTTTTTGTATGTTTTTGGCTCTTTTGTCAAAAACTATCTGCCCATATAAATGTGGGTTTACTTCTGGACTCTAGATTCTATTCCACTGGTCTGTGTCTCTGTTTTTCTGCCAATACCATGCCGTTTTGATTATTGTCGCTTTGTAGTATAATTTGAAGTCAGGCAGAGTGATGCTGCCAGCCTTGTTTTTTTGTTGTTGTTTTGTTTTTTCCTAAAGATGGCTTTGTCAATTCAGGGCCATTTGTGCTTCCATACAAATCTGATGATGTTTTGTTCTATTTCTTTAAAAAGTGGCGATGAGATTTTGATGGAGATTGCATTAAATCTGTATAATGCTTTGGTAATATGGTAATTTTAAGGTTTGACTATATCATTAAACTGAATGGGCTCATTCATTTTACCTGCCGTGTTGTATTCCATTTTATATCTTTAGCATACTTTATTTTCACATTGTATTGTTGGTGAGCATTGAGATTATTTCTAATCTTCCACTATTATAAATATTGCTGTAATGAATATTCTTCTTTTTGTCTCCTTCTTTCTTCTTTGTGTATATATGTGATCATTTCTCTAGGCAGAGATCAAGAAACTATGTACTATGGACTAAATCTGGCTTGTTGCCTATTTTTTATAAATGTTTTTTAAATAAACTCCTGAAAATATTTTTGAACAATTATTTTACCCAGATATATTTCTTACATACTACAGAGTTTTTTGCTAGTTTTTTTTTTAGGCTTTATTGAAATATAATAAACAATTATTTGCTTGTATTTACATTATACAATTCAATGAGTTTTTTTTCAATTACAGTTGGCATAAAATAATATACCAGTTTCAGTTGTACAGCATAGTGATCTAAGATCCACATAACTCACAGAGTGATAATCCCACTAAATCAAGTACCCCTCTTCCCCCTTACATATGTATTACAACATTATTAACTATCTTCCCCATACTACACTCTACATCTCCATCTCTATTCTACAACTATCCATTTGTACCTCTTAAACACTTTGCCTTTTTCTTTTGTCTCCCAACCCACCTCCCATCTTGTATCCCTCAAAATACTCTGTATCTATGTTTATTTCTGCTTTTGTTGCTATTGTTGTTCATTTTGTTCTTCAGATTACACATGTATTTGAAATCATGTGGTATTTGTCTTTCTCTATCCAAACCATTTCACTCAGCGCTATACCCTCTAGATCCATCAAGGCAATATCTTTTTCCATCTCTTTCCTTTTAGTCTGTGTGTCATTTAATCTGAAGTGAGTCTCTTGTAGGCAGTATATGTAGGGGTCTTGTTTTCTTATCCATTCAGCCACTCTATCTTTTAGTTGGAGCACTTAATTATTCTCCATTTGAGGTACTCGTTGATAAAAACGTAGTTATTACCATTTTTATTCATAATTTTGATACATGTTTTTTCTTCTTAAAGAAGTTCCTCCAACATTTCTTGTAATACTAGGTTGGTGTTAATAAATTCCTTTAGCTTCTTTTTTGTCTGGGAAGCTATTTAACTGTCCTTCAACTCTAAATGATAGCTTTGCTGTAGATCTGTGTTTTCATCACATTGAATATTTTGTGCCAAGCCTTTCTGCCCTTCATAGTTTCTTTTGAGAAATCAGCTACCAATCTTATGAATGCTCACTTGTAGGTAACTAACTGCTTTTCTCTTGCTGCTTTTAAGATTCTCTCTTTGTATTTAACCTTTGGCATTTTAATTATGATGTATCTTGGTGTGGGCCTCTTTGGGATCTTCTTTCTTGGAACTCTCCAAGTTTCCCATGGTTGTATGTCTATTTCCTTCACCAGGTTAGGAAAGTTTTCCATTATTATTTCTTCAAATAGCTCTTCAATGTTTTGTTTTCATTTAGGTACCCCCATGATATGAATATTTTTACATTTAATTGTATCTCATATACTTCTTAAATTGTTATTATAGTCTGGGCTTCTTTTTTCTTGCTATTCTGATGGAGTGTCCTTGGCTTCCCCATCCTCTATATAGGTCATTCGATCCTCTTCTTTATCCACTTTGTTAATTCCATCTAATATACTCTTCATCTCAGATAATGTGTTCTTCATTTCTGACTTGTTCCCTTTTATAATTTCCATTTTTATGTTTTTTATCTCTCTGTTAAAGTTCCCAAAAGCTTATTGAGAATCTTTATAACCAGTGTTTTAAATTCTGCATCTGGTAGATTGCTTGACTCCATTATTTCTGGATCTTTGTTCTGTTCTCGTGTATGGTTTCTGCTTCTTTGTCTTCCCATTTCACTGCCTTTCTGTGTCTGTTTCTATGTACTAAGCACAGCTCCTAAGTCTCCTGGTTTTATTAGTGTGGATTTGTGTAGTAGGTGTCCAGTAACACAGTCCTGTGAGGGGTTCAGCTCCAGGCCAAGTTTAGCTCCAGCCTGAGCCCCTCCGGGGCCACCTGTTAAGATTCAGCAAGTGATCCACAGATGCTGTTCTTATAGTTGCCATAAGAAACCACACCAGAAGCTGAGGCCAGCTGCCACCAGTGTGAGTCTGCTCAGCAAGGAAGACTGGACTTATTGAGGAGACATTTGGATGTGATTTGTGTGGGGCAGCGAGTTGAGAGAGGTAAAGTTTCAGGGTATCTTCTGGGTGGAGCAACCTCTGTTATCCACTTTGATGGCATGTCAGCTATGGCAGGGCTGTATGCACACTGAGACGTAGGCAGGGCCTAACAGAGAAACAATGGATACCGCCAGCACTTCTGCCTGGGAGAAAGCTTTGCCTCTGGCCCTCACTCCGACAACTCAGTGCCCACCTGTAATTCCTTGGTGCCCAGCATGCAGCCCACCCGGCGCTGGTGCTCAGAGTGAGCAGGTCCATCACTGTGAAAGTGCTCGCAGATTTTTAGAGGCATCTGCAGCCGCTGCAGCCTTTTTCCCACTTAGCTACTCCTGACTGAGCAGCCTCGTGTCTTTGCCCCCTCCTACCTTCTACCATTGCACGGTGATTAATTATTTCTCTCCCTATTTATAGTGCTTCTGTTCATCTAGATCCCAGTTGATTTTGCTTGCTGTTTGCTCCATGTTTCTGTCACAACTTTGATTTGGTTGCAAAAAGGATGAATAAAGCCCCTATCGTCTTCACTATTTCCCCCTGTCTCTTGTTGCCTATTTTTGTAAATAAAGTTTTATTGGGACACTGGAACACCCATTTTTATTTATTTTCTATGCCTACTTTCATGCCTCAGTGATAGAGTTGAGTAGTTGCAACAGAGATTATATGGACTGCTAAACCTAGAGTATTTACGATATGGTCCTTCACAGAAAAAGTTTGCTGACCTCTGATCTGGGTTGTTATCTGGCTACAAGGCATATGCTTTGAACTTTAAAGATATAGCCAAATTACTCTGCAATATGGTTATATAAAAATGATACTGTTTCCCAATGCGTGTGTGATTTTCTGTGGTTACATATTTTTGTTAACATTTGGCAATGTCAAACTTAAAAATTTAGCCAGTTTGTTGGCTGATAGTGATATCTCTTTGTAATTTTAATTTGCATTTCCCTGATTACTATTGAGGTTGAGCAACTTTTCAAATATTTATGGGCTATTTTTTTTTAAATCTGTGAATAACCTGTAAATATTATTTGCCCATTTTTTCTATTGGGCTGCTTGTGTTTTCTTATGTTTATTACTATTATTTTTTTGTATAATCTTGATCATAATCCTTGATTGGTATCTGTGGCTCATCTGATTACTTCATTGTATAGATGTTTCCACCTTTTCATTTTTATTTTATTTTTTAAAATTTATTTATTTTACTTAGTTTCAAGTATACAGTACATTGGGTAGACATCTATATTGTTTGTAAAATGATCCCCTCAATTGTTTCCTCCCTCCCTGACCCTCCACTTAGCCAACGTATTCATGCTAACTGCATTCCCTATGCTGTACTCCCCATCCTCGTTCCTATCCATCTGCTACTAATTTATATTTCTTTAACCCTTCACCCTATTCTTTCAGGCCCCCAACCCTCCTCCCCTCTGTCCATCACCAAATTGTCCACTATATTTGTGAGTCTGTTTTTGATTAGTTTGTTCTTTTTATTCCTTAGATTCTGCATATAAGTGAAATCATATAGTGTTTATCTTTCTCTGTCTGACTTAAAAACTTTCTAGCTCCATCAAAGCAGTATTTTTTCCATCCCCTTCCTTTTAGTCTGTGTGTGTCTTTTGATCTGAAGTGAGTCTCTTGTAGGCAGCATGTAGGAATCTTGTTTTCTTATACTGGCTTGGTGATGATAAATTCCTTTAGCTTATTTTTGTCTGAGAAGCTCTTTATCTGTCCTTCAACTCTACATGATAGCTTTGCTGGATAAATTATTCTTGGTTGTAGATCCTGGGTCTTCATCCTGTCGAATATTTTTTGTCAAGCGCTTCTGTTCTGCATAGTTTCTTTTGAGAAATCAACTGCCAGTCTTATGGGTGTTTCTTTGTAAGTAACTATCTGTTTTTCTCTTGCTGCTTTTAATATTCTTTTTTTTTTTTTTGTATTTAACCTTTGGCATTTTAATTATAATGTGTCTTGGTGTGGGCCTCTTTGGAGCCCTGATTTTTGGAATTCTCTGAGCTTCCTGGGGTTTTATGTCCATTTCCTTCACCAGGTTAGGGAAGTTTTCCATCATTATTTCTTCAAATAGCTGTTCAATATTTTGATTTTCTTCAGTTATGCCAATTGGATGGATATTTGGACCCTTAATAGTGTCCCATATGCTCCTTAAATTATTTTAATAGTCTTGGCATGTTATCTCTTGCCATTCAGATTGAGTGTCCTTGGCTTTCTCATCCTCTAGATAAGGCATTCGATCCTTTTCTTTATTCACTTTGTTTATTCCATTTAATGTACTTCTCATCTCAGATAATGTGTTCTTCATTTCAGACTCATTCCCTTTTATAATTTCCATTTCCATTTTTATCTCTTTGTTAAAGTTCTCACTGAGCTATCTACACTTTCCAAAAGTTCACTGAGCATCTTTATAACCAGTGTTTTGAACTCTGCATCTGTTAGATTACTTGACTCCATTATATCTGGATCTCTGTTCTTCCACATAGTTTCTGCTTCTTTGTCTTCCTATTTTGGCTTCCTTTCTGTGTCTGTTTCTATGTACTAAGGAAAACTCCTAAGTCTCCTGGTCTCATTAGTGTGGATTAGAGAAGTAGGTGTCCAATGGCATAGTCCCGAGAGGGGTTCAGCTGCAGGCCAAATTTAGCCCAAGACTCTGCCCCTCTGGGGCCACCTGTTAAAATTCAGCAAGCATTCCACAGATGCTATGCTTATAGTTGCCTCAAAAGGCCGCACAAGAAACTCAGGCCAGCTGCTTCCAGTGTGAGTCTAGGCGCTGCTCAGCAAGGAGCACCTGACTTGCTGAGAATATACCTTGATGTGGCTTGGGTGGGGCCTTGAGTTGGGGGAGGCGGGGTTTCAGGGAATCCTATGGGCAGAGCGACCTCTGTTATCCAGTTTGATGACATCACGGCTATGGCGGCACTGTGTCTGTGTACTGAGAGCGGGGAGGACTCAACAGGGAACAATGGATACTGCAGGCATTTCTGTACAGAGAGTCTCTCCTCATCCCTCACTCTGACAATGGCTCCCTGTAAGTCCCTGGTGTCCCCCACACGCAGCCAAATCGGCACTGGTGCTTAGAGTGAGCAGATTCGTTGCTGGGAAAATCTGCTTATGGACTCGACCCCTTTAAGAGGCTTCTGCCACTGCCGCTGCTGCTCCCGCAGCCTCCATCTCAGCCACTCGGGGCTGGGCAGCCCCATGTCCTCAACCTGTCCTACCTTGTGCCATTGCAGGGTGCTTTCTTGAATTTCTCCTCAATTGTTTGGCTTGTAAAATGATCCCCTCAATTGCCCCCCCCCCCACCTCCCTCACCCTCCATCTAGGTCCAAGGCGATTTTTCCTTGCTGCTGCTTCTTGTTTCCATCACAACTTTGATTTGGTTGCCAGAGGGATGAACAGAGCCTCTATCATCTCCGCCATTTTTTTTCCCTTCTTGCCAAAATTTCTACCTTTTAATGGAGTCAGATTTACAGTTTCCATTATGGTTTGTGCTCGTTTATGGTCTTAATTTGAAATTTTTTCTATCCTGAGAATATTCTTCCACTTTCAAAATTAAAAAAAAAAATAAAGTTTTCCTTTTCATATTCATACCTTTAATTCACCTGGAATTTATTTTTGAGGTGTGATAGATTGAAACTTCTTTTTCCACATAGATCATGAGTATATTCCCATGTCACAGAGAGATCTAAATCATTTTAGTGACTGCATAATATATTGCCATAATTCATTTAATGAATATCTGCTTGTTTTACACTCAGGTTGTTTTGTATTTTACTTCTTATAAATAATGTGAAGGTAAGCATTTTTTTCTAAAATAAATAATTTTTGTAATCAGAAAAACAGAGAAAGCAAGAAACAGAGACAGCTTAAAAAATACCTACAACCTGATAATATTTTTGCATTCAGAATTCATGTATTCAACAAGTGTTTATTAAGTACATTCTATGAGCTAGAAACTATTTCCAGGTGCTAAAAGTAGATTGTCAGTTAGTGTCTACTCCCACTTCCTTCTGGTGTGCTTTTCTATATTGCCAAATTTTGAAAATTACAAATATATATTTCAGAGTCTCTTATAGCTAGGGAATTGCTTCTATCCCCAAATATGTGTAGTCACATGGGATTTAGAAGCAGAAATGAGGCAGTGGCCATCTCACTGTCCTACCTGTTGCTCTCAAGAACAGCTATGGAGATAACATTTCTGAAGCAGCCTCCTTGAGTATAGTCTGCTATATGGGGCCTAGAGGCAGTATGATGGTGACTATGCATCTCGTCTGGATTACATGTAGTGTAGTAGTGTGTTCTATATCTCAGTTGTGGCCTCCTGATTCTCTAGTTTCCTAATACTGGCAAATGTTCTCTGAGAGGCCAGCCAGATGTGGTGTTCTGGTAGTCATTTATGGAGGCCCAAATCCAGAACCTACTCTTCCATCACTTTCAAGGATTTGATGAGTACCTAATCCCTTGTGTTACATTACTTTCTGCTTAAAAATGCTAGAGTGGCTTCTGTCTTACACAACTGTTTGAACAGAGAAAGATGGAATATAAGCAAATAATTCCCATATAGTTTACTGAGTGCTAATCTAGTTATTCGCTAGGTGCTATGGGACCATAAAGGAAGGACTATTTTTGCCCACAAGTGTCAGAACATTTTTCTTTCTAAAGTCATTTTTGGCCAAGTCTTAAAGGAAATATGGACAGAGGGAACAGCATGGGAAGGTCCAGAGACATGTAATTCTGACATTAATTTGGTGTCACTGAATCACAAAGTGTGTGTAGTATAAAGATTATTGTGGCAGATGTGTATAGGACAGCTTGGAAAGGCATAAAAATGTAGCCAGGGTGAAAGTTATGAAAAGGAGGTGACAGATTTTGTTTAAAGGAGTATGATTGAGAGAAAAGTCAAGGACTTTTAAATTTTTGTCCTGTAAATCCCTCCTCTTCTTTCCTCCCTTACTTCCTTCCAACAAAATCTCCCTACATAAAAGTATAAGCTAATTCCTAGGTGTGTTATTTTCTCTTGTGTCCTCTATAATACCTAGCACAATGCTTTGTACATGATGTTGCTCAATAAATATTAATTGAATGTTTGATCTGAACTATTTGATTGTACCTTTAAGAGCAGTTAACAGGTATAAGAAAATCAATGTGCTAGTCTAAGTCATTGTTTTGAAAAGGTTTACACCCTTGCAGTGGATTATTAAACACTTCATGTTAGTTTATCTTAATCAAGACAAAGCTCCCTATTTCTTCCTGACTGATCAGAAAAAGAAGTACCTTATATCTCTAGATGTCTCTCTCAGGTCAAATGGTCTATGACCTTCCCAAAAGCCTTTGCCAAAACTCTCACTTCTGCAGCAGAAAATCTAGAATTATTTTGTTTTTAACAACAGCATCTCTAATGATACTAACAGCATCGATACTAACACTACTACTATTAATAAGAATTATAAAAAGAATGCCAGGAAACATCAGGATCCCTTCTTCAGAGCACTTCCAAGCCCTGTTTTGAAGTTTCTGTAGTCAGAGCTGGGATTTCTTTTGAGCTAAATCTACTTTTAACATTTTTTTTGGAGTAGAATAAGAAACCTTTTTGTTCCTTTATCTTAATAAATATGAAGGGACTTTATCATTAATTAGAAGACTTGTTTTACTTCAGAAAAGTCTTGGGTTACAATCAGAAAGACCTTTTTAAAATACCCAACTGATACATAGAACACATTTTGAACAGGCAATTAAACAAAGGAATTATGAGTTTTTTTCACAGTGCTATTGGAGTTCAAAGGAGGGAAAGATCACTGGCTGGCAGAAATTAGTAAAATCTTGGTTTCGCAAATATTGGGCTATGCTTTTAGGAAGGATAGAATTTGGGTAGAAAAGGGAAGAACTACCCAAAGGGGGTAATATTGTGGACAAAGATGTGGAAGTGGGAATGAGTGATGCAATTCAAAGGGAAAAAGTTAGACTACTCTGACTGATAGGAAGTATTGGGAGAAGACTAAATATATTGGTGTGGAAAATTATTATTTTTTCTTTTTTTTTTGCATACCAATTAGTGTTTTGAATATGCCAGGCTAGCAGGACAAGTTTGGGACCATTGTCCAGGTGCTGGCCATCATCTGAACTGAACTTTGGCTTTGTCTTCCCAGTTGTTGAACTATTATAATGTCAGAGCAGGCATGGCCCTTAGAGATCTTTAGTGAAATTAACCTGCCAAATACTAAAATGAGGAGAAGTATCAACTGGCTGAGTACCTTACTGTACTACCTTTCTCGTAGAAATTCCCTGCATCTGGAAAGACATTCCTTTCCTCTTGTGTCAAAGCTGTTCTACTGACTGTATACTCCTGAGGGATAGCATGAGCATATTTGTTGGCTGGGTGAGCATTTTCCACTCTGTAGATTACAGACTTTGTGTGTGTGTGTGTGTGTGTGTGTGTGTGTGTGTGTGTGTGTTTGTGTAGTGAAGAAAGGAAACAGTAACTTAGAAGCTTTAAAACACTGAGAAGGGCCTTTATTTTGGAGAAGCAGTGGTTAGATTTTGAGTTGCAGTTTATACATAAGTGGGCGTTTTGTTCTGTTACCTGCAGATGGAGGAGAAAAGAAACAGCTTCAAATGTGGAGCAGTTTCCAAAGGATAACATTTCCCTAAGGCCTCTTATCCAGAACATCTTTTTTTCCTCTTGAAACCATAAGACCATGATAACTCACACTGATAGCAAAGACTAGGCAACCTTGACATTGAAGTTTCAAGAGAGAGCATTGAGGAAGATATGTTACAACTGCTCAGTATGTCTTGGGTGGTGAACTATGCCAGCATGATATCACCAGTGACCACAGGGGAGATTTTTAAAATAACTAGGAAGTATGAGACCTAACCTTAGGGACAGATGGCCAATTAAAAAAAATTAATCCCTGAGACACTCATGCATAGATGAACACAAGAAGCAAGGGCAGTTTTGCATAACATGACTCAGTTACTTTAGGAATCAGCTCCTAGTGCACACTAATGCAGTATTCTAAATGGATACTACAGGTAGGCTTGATAGTTCTCATGAGACTGGAAGATGGATTTCCACACGTTTCCACATGGAGTAAGGGGCATATATGAATGTGGAAATGGGAAATGACAGAGATAGCTGACATCTAAGAGGAACAGCCGTACAAATAAAACAAAGAACAACAACAACAAAAAAGCAAAAACAATCTCAGTTGATATAGTAAGTATTGGCCTTTAGAAATGAGACTTAGTAAATACAAAATCTTCCCTAAAAATAGCATTTATTTAAACATGTCACCATGGCAGTAAGTTAAGCAGTCTGGAGTCTCATGAATAAAAGCTAAATTCTCTAGTGGAAGTGGTATAGTGTAGTGGTTAAGATTCTAACTTTAGTTTCATCTTTATATCAGGCTTCCAATCTTGTCTCTGCTACTTCCTACCAATGTGTCTTTGGACAAGTTACTTCACTTCCCTAATCTTTACTTTCCTCATCAGTGAAATGGAGATAATAATAGGATCTATCTTTCAGACTATCATGGAGATTGAATTGGGAATATACATATATGATATTTAGCATGGTATCTGGCATATAGAAAACAAAAATACTAAACTATTTTATTTCTCTTCTTCCTTATATTCACTGCTTTAGACCTTGTCACTTTTTAAATAAACTTTTTATTTTGGAAGAACTTTAAAGTTACAGAAAAGTTGCAAAGATGGTACAGTTTTTCCCAGGTTCCCCAAATATACATTTGTCAAAACTAAGACAACATTTGTATTATACTATTAACTAAACTCCAGAATTTACTTGGATTTCCCCAGTTTTTTTTGAAGTATTTTATTTTATTATTAGTTTCAAGTATACAGAACATTAGTTAGACATTTATATGGTTTATAAAATAATCTCCTGATTACTCTATCTTCTCTCTGGCTCTCCACCTAGCCATTACAATACTACTGACTACATTTCCTATCCTGTGCTCCTTATCCCTGTGACCATCTATTAGCTTCTAATTTGTACTTCTTTAAGCACCCTTCACCCTTTTCTCCCAGCCCTCCAAATCCCCTCCCTTCTGGCAGTCACCAGATTGTCCTCTATCTATGAGTCTGTTTTTGATTTGTTTGTTCTTTTTGTTCCTTAGGTTCTGCATGTAAGTGAAATCATATGGTATGTATCTTTCTCTGACTTATTTTACTCAGCATAATAACCTATAGGTCCATCCATGTCATTGCAAATGGTAGCATTTCATTGTTTTTATGGCTGAGTAATATTCCATTATATATATGAACCATAACTTTTTTATCCAATTGTCAGTTGAGGGACATTTAGGTTGCTTCCATATCTTGATTATTGTGAATAGCACTGCCATGAACATAGGGGTGCATAGATCTTTACAAACTATTGTTTTGGTTTTCTTTGGATAAATACCCAGAAGTGTAATTGCTAGGTCAAAAAGTATATCAATTTTTAATTTTTTGAGGAACCTCCAGACTCTTTTCCATAGTAGCTGTACCAATTTGCAGTTTTTACATTAATGTCCTCTTTCTGTTCTAGGATCTAGTCCAGGATACCATATTACATTGAGTTGTCATATGTCCTTAGTTTCTTTTCATATGTGATCATTTCTAATAATAAAAAAAAAATGAAAAAAAATTTAAAAGAATTCACCATGTGATCTCTTTAAATAATAACTACAACAAGTAGAAAATAGATGGTTTTGATATCCTAGGAAATAACTGAATTTAGGATGAATGATGTTTAGACAGTTGTTGGAGGACTCTGACTATAGATATAGTTGCTGAATTTAAGTATGTACAGTATGTGCAAATGTCTACCTGTTGCATTTAAATTATTCAGAGAGCTATATAGGTTTAAGAGAATATCAACTGACAATCCAAGTTACCTCATATCATAAATTTTTAAGTGCTCTCAGAGATAATAATTAGACAGATAGCTGAGACCTTTCCCAAATCCCATCACTGAGACCTTCTCTCAGAACTGTTTCTACAAAGCCTCATATATGGTAAATGGAGCCCACGGCTGGAATATGTGTTTGTGAGGGCATTTGAACCCATTTACTGGTTATGTGCATAGACTATATGGAGAGAAGCCAAAAGAATTTGGTTTTTATTGCATTTTGTCAGTGGTGCTGACATGCAGTGTACAGTCAAAGAGAACACAGCAACAGTTATTATGCAACCCAAAGCCAAAAACAATGTGTTTGGAACAATTAATTCTACTTCGGGGTAATTGTTGATTTTCCCACTTGCTTTCTCTTCCTGCATCTGCTTTCTTCTTTCTGTGCCATTGTTAGACATTTTGTATACAGAAGGCAATTAATAATGGAAGTTATGGTTAATACAAATAGCTTGGTAAATGATAAGCTAGTGGTTTATTAAATCTAGTTCCATTTTTTGATTCTTAAATAGCCATAAGTGGATGAAACAAGGCAAATAATTTATAAATCTGATGAGTTTAGAAGTTCATTGATTCATTAGACATTTATTGAGTGCCTGTTATGTCCCAGGCACTGTGTTAGATGTGACCAGAAAAACTAATGGAAATATCAGACATCGCAGCATCTGGAGCACATTCAGAAATGAAGTAATCCTAAGCACTGTGACCATTGGTGATACCAAGAAAATGGACAAATAAATCTTTCACATTAATTTAGTTTTCTGAACAAATAATAATTTGATTCTGGGAAATAAAAGTTAAGACAAATATAGCCTTAAAAAGTAAATCAAGTTAAGTATAGGATAGTTTGGTACGATTTGGTTAGTTAAATAAAATTCTATACAACTGATCTAGAAATTCCAAATCTTAATATAGGTCGTGTTCATCCAGCCTCCGAATCTACTCCAGATGTTATTTTACCCTTCATACTTTGCTTATGAGCTGGCGCGTTTCAATACCCGGTACTTATTTTTGAGAGATACTGACTATACCTACATGGTGCTTGAGACTCATGTAATTTTAGTAAAGTATTTGGAGAATAGAAAGCTCTCTGCTTGCATACTGGAGTGGGATTCCATTTAGGTCCAGCTATTTGAATAGTTTTGTGATTATTAAGTAAGATTATATTTAAAAAAAAAACATTTTAATGATCTCTAGAGCTCAATAAAATGCAAGGGACATTAACCCACTGCAAAGTCAGACTTTCATCCAGTAGCCTTTTTTTTTTTTTCTGGAATATTGAGCTTTAATCCCTGAAGTTAGCAAGAAAGAATTGTGAAGGCCAAAAGCTATGCACTTAACATGGGAAGGTCAGAGTGCCAAACTCAGAGACTTTTTACTTCTTGTTAATGCATACTTTTTAATAAGCTGGTTATCTGGTTGAGATGCAGCAGTTAGGAGCATACAGGTAGGGCAAAGAGAACTATCAGAGGCAGGTTGAGTGACAGCAGAAGAATAGACAATTGACAGCCTTTCAGTGAGAAGGAAAAAGAGGAACATCAAGAGAGACAGAGCTGTATTACAGCAGAGCACAATAACTACAGTTCATAATGATGGTCTTGAGTCACTGAGGAAAGGTTAAATTATGTTTTACATCCTTTGAGGTTACAAAGAAGTGAGTAATACAATCTCCTGCCAATGTACTTCAAATTTCTGAACTTGAGATGAAAGCTTCAGTTATCTGAAAAGTGTACCAAGGTAAAACATTTCATTTTTCTATTGCTATGGGAATATTATCATAAACTGCTCCTTGGAGATGATGGATCCTATCAGATGTTTATAAATAAATGAAATCAAACTCTTCCTAGCCTGATTTTGTGACACCCCACCATACTTTTAGTTAGGTCATCGGGGTAAGAGAGTTATGGAGCTCAAACCAATAGACAATAAGCAACCATGGATATGGCATACCCTATGTCTAACACAGTGCCTGGCACTTGAAGTTTTTGCTGATTATGTGTGTGTGCCCATGTGTCTCTCTGTGTGTGCACATACAGACATATAATTTATATATATAATAGAAAAAAAGGGCATGTTGTAAAATCAAAGATGTTAGTATATTATATTTTTTAAATGTCATATAAAGTCAGCTATTGCTGTATACCAAACAACAACAGAATATCAGTGGCATACAATAGTAAGCATTCATTTTGCTCACATATATATGGTTCAAGTGAGGGGTCAGGTGATCCGGGCTGGGCTCAGCTGGGCAGTTCTTAGATGAAGATTGGGTCTGAGTCTTCTCTGTATGTCTTAGATAAGCTGATTATTCAGAGATGCTCTTCTCACAGTGATAACAGTGGTAGAAGAGGGCAATCAGAAACATGAGAAACATGAGGTCTTTTATAAGGCTTAGGCTTGAAACTGGAATCCTGTCTTTACTATCCACATTTCGTTGGACAAAGCAAGTCACATGACCAAGCCCAAAGTGACATGCTGCTTTTAGAGAGAGAAACTGTAAAGTCACATGACAGAGAAGTGGATCCAGACAGGAGTGATGAATTAGAGTCAATAATTCAATCTGAGACACTTTAAAATCACTGTAAATCGGTTAACAAGACTTGAGGACAGGAACTTGTGATTACTCTTGTGGGACTATGACTGGGTCTTTTCATTTCCTTTCAACAATAGCATTGCACTGAGGTACAAGGTAGGTTCCAAAAATCAACTACTCATATAGATTTGAAAATTTTCCTCCCAATTCTTGATCTTCCAAATTTTTTTGACAAAGTTTTTAGTAGAGCAGTAATAGATTGCCAAGAAAGAGGGGCCTTCAGCCACATTTTCTCTGTGCCTGATGACTAGCCATAGCAAAAATATTATTGTACCTAAGAAAATAAATGACCCTAAACAGATTATTATTCAACCTGTGATTATATCTAATTTAACTTTAGCATCCAACAGGGAATTAATGTTCTCTATTCAATGGAAATTAGAACACCAGAAAACACTTCTCTCATGGGTGAAAGTGTGTTAGATTGCATGACTATATCTTTTCTGCTTGACAGCTTCTCATGCTAAGAATGAATCATAATCCTGCTGTTTAACATGTATCATCTGAGATATTACCTGGAACTGGTAGGTGCATTAGTGTGAACTGGCACTTGGAGGGTAGTCACAATGTTTGCTAACATATCTCTTAACTAAATTTAGTTATGTAAATAGGTAGGTTAAATAATTTTATAGTTAAATTCCTACAAGTATCTTGTTAAAAATACCCAAAAACATGTATAGCAATTATATTAGTTCTCCCACTACAAAATTAATGATTTCTATCCCTTTACTTGCTTTAAGAGGATGAAGATGGCACTTTATTTAAGTAGAATGTAGTGTAAAGATCATCATAAACAGTAGCCCTACTGTGTTCTAGATATACCTAGGATAGGGTTTCTTAGCATGAAGTCCAGGATGAGCATCAGGGTGTTTGCGAAACAATTGATCACTTACAAAATATGAAAGAAAAATATATATGAACTTCTTTCATATATAAATATGAAAGAAAAATATATATGAACTTCTTTCTCTGAAGAATGTATAGCTTTCATCAGAGTCTTTTAAAAGTCCAAGACTCAAGAAGCACTAACAAAATATTGGTGCATGACTAGTAGAGTTTATGTTCAGTTCTCTGTAGGCCCATTTTAAAAGAGTGATGACCAAATTGTAGTATGTGCAAATGAGGGTGACTTGGGTGGTAAAGAGTCTGAAAACCATGCGATATACAGAATAGTTGAAGTCATTGCAAATGTTTGGCCTGGAGGAAAGAAGGCAAATTAAAAGATGTAACTGTCCTCTACTCTTCAAAAGGCAGCCACATGGAGAAAGATTTGCCTTGTATTTTTCTAAAAAGATGAGGAGAGATGTGAAACACCAGGTTTCAACTCAACCTAAGAGTGAACTTTGTAATAATTTCAACTTTCCAGGAGTATAATGGATAGCTTATTGTTTACTTTAAAATTTTTTCTGAGTGTAAAACTAAAATAACTAGATATTAGAGTGTTACTGTTGTCATATAACTATTCATGCTCTTCTATCAGAAATGCTTCAAATATTTCTATGGGGGCTTAATTTTTTTATTTTTGAAAGATATAATAATAAATGCATTCACTTCAGGTGTGGAAACTGACATGTTTTTATTTGTGGCATTATTAAATTTAAGCACTAGAAACAATTTAAAGATATGATCTAGTTCCCTCATTTTATAGATTAGGAAACTCAGGTGTCTAGAGTTTGTATTAAATTAATGGTTACATAGTGAATAATAGAAAATGGCCTTGATCACTGCTCTAAGTGCTTTTGCTAGACCTCTTTTGGCTTTCCACAATGTTAAGGTAAACTGGTTCTGTTAAATGGGAATGCAAAGTGAGTATTGTCTGTAAACAGTGATTTATAAATTAGCACTATAATATGCTAGTATATAGTAATAATAAATCTGAATAGAATGTTGGAATACAATTAAGTAGTAGAAATAGGGACTAATTAGGAGGACACAGAACAGTCTAGAATAAAGAAGTAAGTATCATCTTCCTACTAACTCCTCCAACCTCATCCTTCCTGGAAATCAGGTATTTTACCTCCTACATTTTACATAATTGTGCTCTTCCCTTTTATAAGAATGTATATTTGTTGGGAATTTATAAGTGATTTGCAGTTATAAGTATATGCAAATGCAGAAGTAGAATTAACATAGGGGAAGGATTCTGCCAATATCTAAATGTTGCTTCACTGGATTGTGAATTTGTTAATCTTAAAAAGTTAAAATTTAAGGGAATTGACATGGATTCTTGACATCATGAGAAGTCAAGACCTGATCTTGGCAATGAATTATGTTAGCTCTGATTGTGTTTTAGGTAAAGTGTACTTGGGAGCTCCTACACATATCTAATGGATCTACCTGAAATAAAATTTCTAAATGCAGCTTATTTGTGGATTAAATGGTGACTTCAACATTATCCACTCAACATTGCTTAACCTGCAGACTTTCAAAAGAGGAATATAATTTTGTACACTTTGCAGGTTTCTAAATGGCTTTACTATTAGTGAACTCACTTGAGGATTTTTGTTCGGAAAACCAAACCTGAAAATAAAAATCAAGATACCATGTAATAGGTGTCATGGCTTAAAAATATTCCAGAGAGATTTTATTTTTATCTATACAATTGGGACTGGAGGTAGGAAGATAAACATTTAGGAAGCACTTGCAAAAGTTCAGGTGAGAGAGCGGAGAGCTCAAACTAGGGCAATGTTAATAATAGTCATAGAGTATTGGAGAGGAGAAAGGTCTAGGAGATAATTAGATAGGAAGACTTGATAGTATTGGGTGATAATTCAATAAATAGAATTAGGGAGAGAAAGGAATCTAGAAGAAAGCCAAGGTTTTCAACTGGTAGCTGATGTTGTTCTTATGCCTTAGTAATAGTTATTCCTCTATACTTCCAGTTTAATGAATCACAAAAAGGCATCATTTTTGCAACCTAGGAGCACCAGGACCCAAAACAGGAGGCTGAATCTCATAGATGGAAGTGGGGAAGTTCAGACCACATTAACGGAGCAAGACCACACAAGTTGTTAGAAACAGTTTGTTCTCTTAATCATTCTGCCACCTCTTTGGGGGGTACTTTGCTCCTCTCAGCTCCAAGCCCCTATTTGGCAAATACCCAGAAATCTGCACCATTCCACATTCTAACTGTTGCTTCTGAAGTCTGAGGGCCTCACTTACCTCTCACTTGAGTTAGTTAGACTTCTCCTAAATGGAAAGCCACTCTATCTCTGCCTCAGAGAAAAAGGGTGACTTCCAATAGCCTGTTCAGAGCATCAACCCTAAGGAAAATTAGCACTATCCCAGATATGTCATGCCTACTTTTCACAATAGAATATATAGTCTTTTTACTAACGCACAACCCAAGTCCTCTTTGAGGGGACCTTCTGAAAGAACCAGCTCAGCAGCTTGCTAATAATGGTCATGTCTTCTTAATTCTGTGCCATCTAAGTCATTGAAGGAAAGGGTGGTGTGCAAGTAATATGGAGAACTATACCATCTCAACCTGACCTCTTGTTTTAGGCACTCCTCTTCATAGGTGGCCATTGTATCATGTTATGAATGTCAAATCATTTTTAAACTTTGACAGTCAGCAATCATGTGTGTAACCAGGATTAGGACCAAGCTAAAACCTTACTCTTTCTTTCACATTCAAAATGTACATTAGAATAAAAGTGAAAGTCTTGTGATTATAATTTTGAATTCTCTTTAAATTATATTAAAAATAAAATTGTTGACACACTCTGGTAACTCATTATTAATAACAAATGATCTCATCTTATACTAACACACTTATCCCTTAGAGTGCCTTTGCTGCTCTATAGTTCCGAAGTTCCAGTTATTAAGGATCTTAGTTCTTACATTTTGTATCAGGTTCTTTTCATACTCTCATTTTCATAATTCAAATCTATTATGACCTCCCCTTGAATTTTCTTAGAGAAAGAAGGTTATAAGTGTAGTTTTTGCATGTCTTAGGCTTCATGGCTTCCATGTTACACGACATAAGACAGTTATGTGGCAAATTATGTTACACAGCCTACAGCTGCTCTAGGAGTCCATAGAAGTGAGGGATTAATGTGGATTGAGATTTTTTTTGGATAATTCTGTTAATGAGCCAGGGATGCTTTCCTATTGAAATCACATAGCAACCTTGTAAAGCAGGTTCTTACTCATCCCCGTTTTATGGAGGAGGAGCCTGAGACTCATCAAAGCTAACAAACTTTGCAGTGGTCACAAAGACGGTGAATATTAGATTTAGAATAGAGACTCAAGGGTATATATTTTTGACTACATGGTACTATTTGCTGGAAAGTGGGAGCAATAGGATTTGAGATGAGCCTTGAAAGACAGGATTTCAATAAGAAGAGGGGAGGGGGAAGGGAATTCCCAAAAGAGAAAGCAAAATAATCAAGGGCACAGAGATGGGAGTGATAATGACTCTGCTGGTTGGTCATGAGACCAACCTAATTAATGGTTTTAAGGGACAGTCTGGGTTAAGGACAGGAATAAAAAGGTAAAAAATAGGGCTGTTTTGAAAAGTAAGCCATGTAGTTAAAATTTTATGCCAGAAACCACAATGAAACTTTTGTTGTCTGATTTCAGAGGTGGGCTAGAGCACTGTGAAATAATTAAGTCTTTTTTTATTTGTTAAATAAATTACATGAAGCTTTAAATTATTCTACACATTTAAATGCAAAGGAAATTGATATATGACCCTTTAGGATATTTTTTTGCGGGGGGGGGGCTTAATCATTTTGTGATATTTTGTGAGACAACTAGCCACTACATTGAACAGAAACTCTGCCTAACAAAGGCTGATCTTATTTTTGAGAAAATATATCTCTAATTTTGTTTCATTATTGAATTTTAATCAAACAAAATCATTGAATCAACCACTTCTAAGCTACCACTCTCTTTTAGGATGACCTGGTTTACAGCTAGATTTTAAAATCGAATCTAGGGAGCAGTGGCTCTTAATATATCAGAATCACTTGGAGATATTAAAACACAGATATTTGTGTCCCACCCACAGTGGTTTCCAGGCAGGAGGTCTATGGTGGGTCCTGAGAACTTGCATCTCTAACAAGTTTCCTGGTCTGGTTGCT
>NW_006441948.1:112975-133496 GCF_000325575.1 Pteropus alecto
CGCTCTTCTAAGCTGATATATCAAAGGGTACAACTCAGAATCAATCAGATGAAGCAAACAACTAAACCCTTAGTTGATTTAAGGAATGAGTGGGTGCTTTGATAGAAAGGTCCTGTGTTCAGTAACTTGATAGGTAGGGACTAGTAATGAGGAGCTCATATCATGCATTCTTAGGGAGTGCAGTTTGTTAAAATAGAAAAAATTCAAGGTTTCAGAGTCAGATCTGGATTCCAATCCCAGCCCTGCTTTTTTACTAGATGTATAGTTTTGTAAATTTCTCAACAGCTCTGAGCTTCAGTGTCCTAAATTCTAAAACAAATTTAATAATATTCAGTTATGTTAGGATTGCTGGGAGGATTAAATGGAACAATCTAGGTTACACTTAGATGTCTGCTTTGATACGTTAGCTATTTGACAAATGTGTACTTTATTGAAGAAAATTGTTCCTAAGTAGTTATTTTGAAGGTATAAGTGGAGTTGTATGGCTTCATCTATGCTTTAACTCCTTAAGTGTGAATATTTATTAGTTGCCCTGAAAGTTGCTCCTTTGTATCACTTTGAAATCTCTGTAATGTTATAGCAGAGTAAGACTGTTTTCCAATTAGGATCTATGATTAGGAAAGGAATGTTTCTAAAATTCCACTGCTTCAGGTTAGACTTCTTCAAATTGGAATAAATTTGAAGTATAAGAAAGGCTGCTGTCATCAAGTGTCAAAGGAATCTCTTTATTTTATGTCATTCCTGCCCTTTTTAAGAATAAATTGAGAGATATAAAGGTTCTTGTGAGCCTGTGAAGGCCTAAACTCTTAGGTATAAGATTTACTTTTGTTCAAGGGCAAGTAGCTAGAGAAAGAGCGATCACAGTTGAGTGGTCTGACAAGCTATAAACTACCCTAGGTATTGATTTTGACTCTGCTGTCCCTACAGTAAAAGCTTAGGTTTTGGTCTCTGGATGGATTGATGTGGTCTTTGATCTGCCTTTGCTTTGGTATACCTCAACTTCGATAATTACCTTGGCAAGTCAGTGTTCTTCCCAGAACACCTAAAATCTTGCTACTTAAAATGTGATCTGTAAGCAGGGTTGGGCCTGGTTAGTACTTGGATGAGAGAACACCTAGGAAAACCTGGTGCTGTAGGTGTAAAAAATAAAAAAATAAGGGATCGTAAGCTGACAAGGTCCTTGCAATCTGTGAGGTCAACCAAGGGTTGCCTAACTTAAAAAAAATAATAATAAAATAAAATTAAATAATTAAAAAAAAAACAGTGTGGTCTGTGGATCAATAGCATATGCATACCCTGGGAGGATGTTAGAAATGCAAAATCTCAGACTCCACTTCAGACATACTGAGTCAGAATCTGCACTTAACAAGATCCCCAGGTGCACACTGACGTTTGAGAAGTACTCTTCTAGGTGACCTCTAAGGTTCTTTGGGGTCTAATGTTTAGGGTCCCAAGGAAACTTATATAGGCATACCTTGTTTTATGGAGCTTTGCTTTATTGTGCTTCACAGATGTTGCATTTTTTTTTTTACAAATTGAAGGCAATGCCCCTCACCCCCAGCAAAAAGATTACAATTGGATTTACTGTGGTGGTTTGAAACCAAACCCACAATATCTCTGAGGTACTTCTGTAGTTTAATGGCAGGTGAGAGAAGACATTTATACACAGATAACTATAGCGTTTGTCCCCTCTCTCGGTAGATTGTGAGCTCTACTTCTTTGTCATTTTTATCCTCCTTGCATCGTGCTCTAGGACATAGAACATGGTCAACAAAGGCTTGTGGAAAGTGAATGAATAAATAAATCCCCGAATGATTGAAAGATACAAAAATGGTAAGTACCACAAGAGATAACATAATAATCACAGAAAAAAATATAATAATATATTTTTTTTTTTACAAATTGAGGGGAAGATCCTCCACCAGCAAAAATATTCCAACTCAGTTTATTGTGATACTTGCTTTATTTGAGGTACGTCTGTAAATATTTCTACTCTTATTGTTCTCCTTGAAGTAATTACTTGCACTGGTCTTTCTTTTGTCTTTTTGTTACTTTTTTCATCCTCCCTACCTAACATATCTACTTTTTAATAACCAGCTCAAATTTTGCTTCCTTTGTGAACATGTTTTGTCCTTTTGATTGCCATAACATTTCATTTGTTCTTCTAAAATATGTTATTTTAGTATGTTATTACATTGTGTTCCACTAGACCAGTGATTTGCCAGTCTGGCTGTGAATTCAAATCAGCTTGCAGCTCTTAAACACAGATGCCCATTTCAAACCCATTGAATCACAATCTTTTGCTCAGGCATAAACTTTTTTTTTATTACCTAGGTAAATTTGATATGCATTTCTGATGGAGAGCCACCATGAGTGAAAATGAGTCCTCTGTGGGCAAGGATTCTTTCTTTTTTCTAGTCTCTTGTCTGAATTGAGTACTTATTGGATTGAAGGATGAATGATTTGCTTGTTTGTCTTTTGCAACAAATTAAGCTCTTCAATGACAGGTCCTTGTCTTTGTCATCTCTTTGCATCCCAGGCCTTTCAGAAGTTCTGGCAAACGATAAGTATTAAACACATATTAGTTCCTACAATTGTACTCTTTCTGAAGGCTTTGGAGTCAGAAACAAGCAAACAAACAAACAAACAAACAAAAAAAAAACAAGTTTAAGTCCTACCCTGCCGTTTTGTGGCTGTATGACCTGAACAAGTTACATGATCGTTCACTCAGTTCATCTGATCCATGATTTTGGATATTTATTGACTGCCATGTACTATACTAGATGCTTGGCATACATTGGCAAACAAGACAGATAACTTCATATTTTTTAGAGCATACATTCTAGTAGAAGAGATAGAGAAAACAAAACAAGTAAAAAGGCCAATAATAAAATGAAAAATTGGAATAAGTGTTTTAGAGGCAACAAAAAAGGGGCTGAAAAGTGAATAATGGCAGGGGCGGTGAAGGAATTAATTTATGTGCAAAGTAATTTAGTTTGATAACCAAAGGATGAGATGGATTTTGTGATATAAAGTTGGAGATGTCCTGAAGAGCCTACCAGGTGAAGAAAATGAGGTATGCAGTGGGTCCAAGGTAGAAAATGTTCATTGTGCTTGAAATCCAGAGAACAGACCCAATGTGTCTGGAGCTCAGTGAGTAGGGAGTAATTAACTCTATGTTGTATTAATATTAACAATGGGGAAACAGGAATGTCTAAAAATTGCTTTTATGTAGTCATCCTATTCTCTAAGAAACAAGGTATGCAATTTTTTTTTTTTTTAGTTAGTCTAGTGCCTGATAATCCCCAAGTAGTACTAAGGAAAGCTGGGTTCAAGCTTCTGGTGTAGCCTAGAGGACCTCTACCTTTCAGTAAACTCAAATCTAATTCTGGGGATCTCATGGCCTCTGAGAAAGGCAGAAGACATCAACAATACTTGGTCTTGTGAGTATCTTGGCTAGCTTACCAATGCCAAGGAGTGCCATAACATGTATGTGACCTTTTTATACAAAGTTACCCCACTTACATTATGAAATGCCCCTCACATAGTGTCATGGATACTGACCAATCAAAACAGCAGTTCTTTCGAGGGGTGAGGGAAGAAGAAAAGCTGTGGAGAAAACCTTCCCCCTGGCATTATTTAATCTATTTGAACATCAATTTCCTTACCTCTAAGATAAGAAGGCTTGTTATAACTATATCACATAATTAGTGTGACTGTAAAAGAAGATAATGCATGTATAGCCATTCACAGTGCCTATAACTAAATTAGCTATTCTTATTCTTTGATTATTAGGATTGAATATAAAACTATGAAAACACTTTACAAACTCATCATTCACAAGATATTTTGTTAAGGTCACCAGTTAATTCTTTATCCCTCCCACCTGGCATCATCACATATGTGGTGGACATAAAGCCTTAGAGCTAAAATACATTTGAAAAATGAACTCAATTCAAAATGATAACAAGTGAATATAACTCACCGTCCCTGGTTTGTGGTGAATTTTTACCTAAAAGACATAGAAAAGAGAACAACTTTCCTTCTCTTTCCTTCTTTTCACCCACCTAAAGCCCCAACAGTCAGCCTGTGGCTTATAAATTTGGCCTCAGAGACAGGCATGAAGAAGGTCATCAGTAGTAATGTACATCTGTAAGTGTAAGCAACCAAAGAAGATTCTAGAGGTGCAATAAACAAATAAAGTCAGAGAGGAAAAATGCTGAATTTGATAGAAAATGTGAAATACGCTCTATGAGTCTGTGTGAGTGTGTGCGAGTGGTGTATAGGTGTGAATGAGTGTGAGTGTGTGTGAGTGAATATGAGTGTGAAAGCATATGATTCCACACATTTGTGTGGTTCAGTGTGAGTGTGTGTAGTTGTGAGAATCTGTGGTATTTGTGTGTATAGTTGTCAGTGTGTTGGGTGTGAACAAGTCTGAGTGGATGTCAGTGTGTGAAAATATGAATAATATGTCTGTGTATGTGGTGTGTGTATGTGTGTGATGAGAAAGGAGGAGAGAGAAAGAGAAGAGAGAATGTATGAATCTCAGGTGTCTGTTTTTTTTTTTTTCTTCTAATCCAAGAGGCTGTTGATCATTTGCCTTCTAACCAGGTGTGGTGGGGAGTGGGACATTCTTGAATCAACCTCTTTATTGGGTGACATATATTCCTTTTGCCAAGGGTAAGTCATTTTTGTTGAACTATAAATTGGGTCATTCATTAGTATGGAAATAAGTTTTTTTTTTTCTAGGACCAAGAACAGCTTATGTGTAAATACTCTTTTCTTTCAGCTCTGAACAAAGAAATGATTGTGGCTTAAAATGCAGTCAGAATCACGACTACTGTATGCCAAAATGGTTGATAGTCTATCCTCATCAGACTTTGCTGTTGGTATACATTTGGTTGAGGAGGACTTTATCAGTTGATGCTAAAAAATACATGAAATGAATACACTCAGTCTGTGTGAGTAGTTGACAGACATCTTTATGCCATCTCTGGTTGTACCTTTCTTGTCTACGGGTGAAGAAACTATACATAATGATAGGAACAGGCACTGAAGAGTTGAAGTTAGGTGTAATTTATTCTGGACACAGAACACGTATACAGATGACTCCAAATACTTGTTTTCTTTTATAGACCTTTTCTTTTAAAAATCTCTAAAATACCGAGGAGTTCTTTCAAATGGAACCTACTATTAGATCATTTAGATTCACCATAGGCTAAGCATCCAGGAAAATCCAGCTTTTATTGTCACTAAGAGTTTGTCCAGTATATATAAGGCCTGTCCATTTGACTGAGAGACTCCTTTTTTGGTTGGAAAAAGAAAACTGGCGTAGGCAAGGATATCTATTTCTGTATCAGCAGTGATATTTTTTGATAAAATGAAGCTACCTCTCTGATCCATAAACGTAATCACATGGTCAAGAAACTCATCTTTGATCTGCTGCTTGAGTAAAATAAAATGAAAACATCCTTCTATCAACTAAAAATTAAATGGTGGGTTGTGGCAATTAGCTAAAGGTTTGGCACCTCATGTACTGATTTATTTAGCATATCCATTAATTCGTAACTAGCAGTTTTAGAATTATCTGAGTAATAATCCAGTAAAATATCACCCCAAATATTTTTTTCACATTCCACATGAATAATTATTACCAATGCACAATTACATATAACATCAAAACATTCTGTTAACAATTACAGTGTTCAGGCTTTCTAAAATGACTTCAGTAAATTAATTATCTGGAGAGAGAGAACAAAGAGCCAAAATATGATTTTCCTGGTAGCCAACATTTGTGACTCTTTAATCTCTATAAAAGTTTAGTAAAATGCATGGAAAATGAAAACATTGTCATATTTGGTATAGATTTTTTTCAATTTAGATGTTAGTGTTAAGGGATATATACTTACTGTATTTTACAGAATCCAGTTAAATTATTTCTGCCTGGATATAATGGAGGAAATTTCAAATGGGAAAATTCCAGGTCTTATAAAGAAGAGGAGAGATATGAGATAATGTCAGAATAATGCCAAGCTTATCAATATTTATTTTCAATGCTGCAATTAGTATTATAAATGTATGTACAGTCTAGAATCTAGACAACTGGATTAGTTCCCAAATTCAAACTGTTTCCTCTGATGAACTGGCTGCTTAGAACTTGGCACCCTGGAAGGCTAGTGCTATTTCCTAATGTGTGTGTGTGGGCACAAGTGCACATGCACATGAGTGGCAGTATGTAGGGGAGAATTTGTGTCTTCAGAGGGCCCTATCTCCAATATTGCAGATAGTTTTGATGCCAGCATATCCAATTCTGTATCAGAGCCAAGGTATCTAAAGCCAGTATTATGAGTAGAGACAACCATTTGTGTAGTGCAAATGAAAGGATGTCTCTAATTGACTGTTACACACTCCTCAGTCTAGTGTAGTCCCTGAGGAGGCATGCACTTGAACTAAGCATCTTATGTTACCTTTCCTCCCAAGGAAATAGTGTGGAGTGATTGTCCCCTGCCCCCGCTGTATTCAGACACAAGGGCTCTAAGGATCAGGCACAAATGAGGGACAGGAGCCTAGAGGACTAACTGGGGACACTGGGGCATCACATATGGTGGCTAGGTATCTAGAGAATTGAAACATAGTGTAGATAAGGAAGTACCTATTACACATTTTTTTTTTTTTGCTTAGAAGGAAGCTTAGTAGGGTAAAAGAGACAAACGCAGCTTTAAACTCTAGCCTTACCATTTACTAATTTGTGTGACTTTAAGCAAGTCATTTAACACTGACCTTAAGTTTTCTCATATGTAAATATGAGAAATCTCATATGTAAATATAGAGATTACTATGCATATATTTGTATATTTTTTGGAATTATTCAACAAATGATAATTGTATTAATATTGACTCATTTGCTTCAGGCTGGCTTTAATTTTATGACCCTTGTATATGGGAGTGACTTGATTTAAAGGAGCTATGATCTTGTGGGAGCAGAAATAACAACTGACTTAATGCTCTTGTCCCATACTATTCTGCTATACTTATAAGGTATATTCCTTGTTATCCTCCTGGTTCTATGAAGCTGTTTCCAGAACATGCTCTGCTGTCCTCATTCATTCATCACTCTGCAAATGAGACTCATGTCATCTGAATATACCATTTTCTACCTGTCTTTTTTGACTTTATAACTAATATTAGCTAGGTCATATTATGCTTTTTTTGTAAATCAGAAAATATACTCCTTCAAAGCTCTTTCATGTGCTGGAATGTTATTGTAATAAATAATAAAATATATGTCTATTATGCAAAAGGTGCCATGTGGATTTGTACAGTGCACATCATGCACAACTGTATAATGTTGTCCACTATTTCAAGAATGTCTACCCCTACATCATTCCATTAACCTAGAACTACTACTCTACCTCTAAATATTACATTCATAGCTTACTTCTAGACTGTAGCCTCCTATTTTTATCATTCTTTATGTCAGTCCCAATACAACTGCTCCTACCCATGATACTTTGATGTCCATCCTTCTCTCCTGATCTCATATTAGATTTCTATTGCAATGTAACAAATTGCCAAATATTGGGCAGTTTTAAACAACACCCATTTATTAGCTCACACTTCTGTAGGTCAGAAGACTCAACTGGGTTCTGTGTTCTGAGTCTCACAAGGCTGAAATGAGGTATTGGCTGGGCTAGAGCCTTGTATGGAGACTCTGGTCTGCTTTCAGGTTCACTTCAGGTTTTTGGAAGAATTCGATTCCTTGTGGCTATCAGACTAAGATCCCATGATCTTGTTTGCTATTAGCCAGGAACCACTCTCAACTCTAATAGACTGCCTGTATTCCTCAGTTTGTGACCTCCTCCCTCTTCAAAACCAGCAACAAATCCCCTGTGTGCTCCAATCTCACGGACCTCCATTTCTGTCACCGGCTTTGACAAATCTCTCTGCTTTAACGGGCACATAAGATTAGTCATGCCCAGATAGCCATCCTTTTGCCTTGTAAAATCATAAGAGGAGTAATACATAGTAGTGGGAGTTACACCTGGGGTTCCAAAATCTGTCTACTACATTTCTCATTTTTCATTTTATTTAACTTAATTTCATAACCAGTCTGACCCCATAAGTCATCACTTCAATCACATTTTGCTATCCTCCTTTATTTTCTCGCCCCATTGTTCTACTGATCCATCCTGGTAACTTAACTGTGGGCCAATACAACAACCCTTCTCACTCCTACCCCTAGGCTGCTGAGAAAAGTGGGAATTCATGATAACATACAGTTATGGCTTTCACTGCTGTCACTTTCTGTTTGGATTATTACAGTAGTTCTCCAAATACAAACTTAATGCCCATCTCTGCCACTGCTGCTAGAACTATTTTTCTAAAATGTAATTCTGATCACGTCAATCTGTGTTGAGAATCGGGTAATGGCTTCCCATAGCTTTCAGCGTGAAGTCTTGACACCTTATGATGACATAGAGGGGCCTTTTGGAAATGACCTACACCCATCTTTCTACCTTTATTTCTTCTAGCCCCCATATAGGAAACTCACCTACAACTCTACCACATTAGTAATTCTACAGTTCTTTGTTTATGCCATGCTTTCCCATGCTTCCATGTCTTGTGCACAGCTCTTGTGTTTACCTGACACACCTCATCTATTGTTTTCTTCTACTCATCCTTTAAGGCATAGTTCAAATATCGCCTTGTGAAGACATCTCTGTACCATCCATTTGTTCACCTTATGCAAATTTATTTACCCCTTCAACTTAAAATCTTTATCTGTCATCAAATCACATTGCATTTAAGACTAAAAGCACTCTGAGGAAGGGGACTAAGTCTTATCCACTCACTTTTTGCTTTCCTTTCTCCTGATTTGGAAAAAGAGGTCAGCACATAATATGTGTTTGAATCATTGGAGTTATTCTAAATGAGAAGATATAAGCAAACGGGGCTATTGGGGCTATTAATCAGCGGAACTAAATCTTCAAGACTGAATTCAGTTAAAGGACTGATTGTAATTAAGAGCTAAAGCTACTGTGATTTTTAGCCCTATGAAATTTAAGCTTTTCCCCAAGATTGTATTCGTCTTTATTTTTTGTACCTAGAATGTATCAAGTGCTTATAATAGATGAAAACAAACTAAAAGAGCCTATGTTATATTTTTTGGTCTTTAGTCATAGTTAAAATTTTTAACTACATAATCATTCTACCATCTGGTATTTCAAGTTGTACTGAGGAATGCTGAGATAGAATAAATTTTGTGAGAAGAATCAATAGAAATTTGTTTTTAATTCTCCTTGGCTTTTTTGCTTATGCCATTCTTGACCTCTAACATATTTGTTTTATTAAGTTTTTCTAATTTTCTTTATTGTCCTAAGATTGTATCTTTTCATTTGTTTGATATCTGAAAAATGATTGAATATAATATATAGAAGATCTGAGTATGAATTATCTCTGTTCACTTTAGAACTAACAATAAATCCTTGCCTTCCAGTACAGTATGTAACACTGACAGAAACCAGAAAGCTAACTAAAGGTGATAAATGGGAAGTCTCAAGGAATTTTGCCACCATTAATTCAGTATATTAACTGTTGTTATTTGGGATCCTGTATTTTTCTTAATGCAGTTTGATAAAAAGTGTCATGTCTCCAAATATAAGACATTCAACTTATTTCACTTATATTAAATGCTTATATAGTCTGAATATGCTCTTCTAATAGCAACACATAGATGTGACTTCTGTTATACTTTAAAGATAAAGAGTTTTTAAAACATCTTTTTGTTGAAGAATGTATGTAGTTTTATTTTATAAAAATGAAATTAAATGTCAAATATTAGGCTAGATAGCTAACTCAATTATTCGCATTTTAAAAAAGAATGATGAGCTTGCTATTCATTAATTCCCAAAGATATTCTTAATTTAGAATGCTTTTCTTTCTGTGGATTTATTTCTTCTTTGTATATATGCACAAGAAGCTTCTACTGTTAAAGTCTCAGTGATCTCTGATGAGTACAATGTTCTCACAGCTTCTAACAGCTCACAGTCTGTCTTTATTGAATTCCTTATAAGCTAACTTTTCTGGAATGATTCACCCAAAGCTGGGAAATGTACTGTTGACATTATCAAAAGGAGATTTTGTATAACCAATGTTATGAACAACTCTTCTTTGAAAGTCAAGAATTGCTCACCAGTACTGGATATTAAGAATACTGGTTAGAAAATGAATTTAGATAAGGTACAACAGCAGATCAAGCACTGTACACGAAACTTTTTTTTAAAATCCAAAAGAAGATGAAAATAATAGTATAAAATTAAAACATAGAGTCC
The DNA here is from genome assembly GCF_000325575.1 of Pteropus alecto. NCBI lineage: Eukaryota > Metazoa > Chordata > Mammalia > Chiroptera > Pteropodidae > Pteropus > Pteropus alecto. The sequence goes on from NW_006441948.1 coordinate 123,307, forward strand.
TTTTTCCATTGTGTTATATTACAACTTGAGTGATAAATTTGAGAGAAAACATAGAAAGTATTTGGTCCACCTTCTCACTTCTAAACGTAAAGTAACGGAGACCCAGAGAGATGCAGTGACTTGCCTAAGATCATATAACTAGTTAATGACAGAACAAGGACTACCCTTCTATCTTCTAGGCCTGTGTACTTTTTGCTGTACTAAGCTGATTTTCTATATTTGATTTTCAACCTCAAACATTTTAACTATAGTAGAACCGTTTGAATGAAATGAAAAATCACTTTCTTATAAAGATCATTGATATTTTTCCATCCAACTTGGGTGTACCCCAACTGTAACAGCCAAATGGATTAGCTAGTTACATGCTTGGTTCTTAAGAGAGTCTTGCTACTTTTCAAAAGGAATGATTTGAGAAATGCTTTAAACATGCTTATAGTGTGGGCAACTCTGGTATGTGAGAAAAACTTCTTTCTTACTGTATGAGAGCTCCTTTGTTGCTCTACATTGTAGACCTTTTTAATGGAATTGAGGGCAAAAGGAGTCTTTTATACTGTTTTGCATTTACAATTCAGAATTATGTCCTTGGTGGTGTTAAAAGAAATTTCACAGTGGGAAATTAGGAAGTGTTAGGCCTTTGGGGGCAATTATTTATCAGGCTATTTCAAGGCTTTCCATGTTAAAAAGAAAAGTAATCGAATAGAAAATGAAATAGTGTACAATGAGTTTGATGAAATCTTGTAAGTACTTTTGGTTGCTATGGCAACACCTCCTTTTGTCTCTGTTTAATGTGACTTCCCTCTCAGTAGCTTAACTTCTTGCAAGTAGCTGTTTATTCTTAAAAAGAAACAAAATTCCAGGCTTATGTAAAAAAAATAAGCTCCCTCACTCAACCTTTTTTTTTTTGAATAAAATTCAGATAAAGAGGAAACAATGTGTTTAATTGTGTGAATCACCGGAGGCAAAGTGGTTAAGAGGTCGAACTTTAGCTTTGGAAGATTTTGTCCTCTTCAGTTATCTCAGCCCCACCTCTCAGTGTCTTTGAGCTGCTTTCTGGAGGCCCTTTTTGATATCCCTATCAACCTCCATGGTAAAAACGCACCTCAGTACCCACCTGCACTCTCCATCCCAATCACAGTTTAGTCATCTGTGGCCATTCTTGAAGATATTGGTCGCTGTTTTCTAAAGGGACAGCTAGCTGAAATGATTGGTTTTAACAAGTGTTGATTTATTCACATACTTCTCCTTAGTTTAATCATTACATATCAATTTATTTTGCTGTAACAATACTTTGTCTGAGTTTTTCAACTCGGCACTATTGGCATTTTAGGCCAGATAATTTTTTGCTGTGAGTGTTTGTCCTGTGCATTGTAAGATATTTAGCAGCATCCCTGTTTCTAGACACTACCAGCAATCCCCTAGTTATGATAATGGAAAATGTTTCCACAAACTGCTGAAGGTAAACTGGGGATCCAAAGAGTCCCAGGTAAGAACCATTACTTTAACCTAAGGGAACCACTCCATTTTGACAATTTCACAGTGGCTGTAGGTTGGACAATGAGAAGATAAATATGTGAAGATGAATATATTTACATATTTTAAAGATATATATTTGGGGCCTTGTGATGTTACTTAGTTGGTTCCCTATTCTTACACACATAAGATTGAAGTGCTTATACTGTAATAGCCCACTGGATTTTGCATTTAATTTGATATAATTTTAAATGTATAGCTCAAGGAATTTTAATGAATGTGTACTCTCATGTAACTACCATCCAGTTCAAGATAGCTAACATTGCTAACATTGCCATTATCTTATAAAGTCCCCTTTCCAGGTAATGCCCTTGACCCAAGAGGTGACCACTTACCTGTTTTGTCTTTTCTAGAATTTTCTATAAATAAAATCATACAGTATGTATTTGTTTGTGACTGCCTTCTTTCATTGAACATAATGTTCTTGTTATTCATCCATGTTGCTGCATGTATAGATACTTTATTCTTTTTATTGCTGAGTATAATAGAATTTGTTTATATGCTCATGTGTTGATGGGTACTTGAGTTATCTATTTTTTTTTTTTACTGTTGTGAATATATCTGCTATGGGCATCCATGTAAAAATGTTTTTGTGGACATATACACTAATTTTTCTTGCACATATACCTAGAAATAGAGTTCTTATGCATCTCATGTCTTAAAAATATTTTAGTAATTAAAAATTATATTCTAGTCTACAGAGAAAGTCATTCTCTGAAATTTTAGCAATGAAATCTACCTGTAAGATAGCTAAAATGAGGATAACGGAAACTGAATGGAAAAAGAAATTTATAATAGTGGTTAAGCACATGGGTTTGGGGGTCAACATTCTTGGATACAAGCCTAAGCTCTGCCATTTAACAGTTATGTGGTCTTGGGCAAGTTACTTAATGTCTCTGCATCTCAATTTCATAATCTGGAAAATAGAGATAACAGTAATTAGCTGATAAAATTGTTGTGAGAAATAAATGTGATAATGTAGATAAAACACATTGTAGAGAATCTGGTATATATTAAGATTGTTGCTATCATTGAATTGTAAATGTTACCAATGCTATTGTTGTATAGTTTTTCTAATTAGAGATTGTGTTTCAGAAATGCAGAACACTAAGTGGGAGGGAAGTTGGGAGGCCAAGAAGTGAGTATAAGGAACAGGGCTGTTAAATATTCCATGCAAACAAAAGAAAAGAATAATTAAGAAGAATCCAAGATGAACTGATTCAGATGAGTTGGCGAGTAATTAGTCTACTGAAAAAAAGTAAAAGCAAAAAGAGTTGAGGATGATTGTAGGGGCTCACATAAGAAAGACTGAGACTGGATTATGTGCTCAGAGCAAAGCAGGGCATAGAGAATCTTTCAGGGTATTTTATTGCTGGGTATTTTGAGACTTGGGATTCTCATTTTGGGGTCTAAGACTCCTATGTGAATCTTTTGAAAGTTAAAAACACTTTCCCTAGAAATATATACATGTATATCTCCATGCAAATTTTTGCCTACAATGTGAGGAGATTCAAAGACCCCCCTAAAGCCCAGACCTAGACCTCCTTAGGAACCTACAAACTTTAGTCAAAAGGAACACCTTTGCTTCAGAGGACAGGGATTTTATAAGACTTGAAACTGAGGAGAGAATCTGGAGCACAGGCATCTCTTTAGTAACCAAAGGGGCTGAGAGAAGCTGTCCAATATTAAAGTAGGGGTAGAAAAGTAAAGGTGAATTAGAAAGGCAAGACAACAAATGACCCAAGGATTAGGTTTTGGAGGAGCTAGCATTTGTCTGGTCTTTCTGAGGAGTGAAGCAGAGAGTGTGTAGAAGACAAATTCATGCTATGTGCGTGTTGAGCCAAACTCATTAATATAAAGCTGTCTCCCTGGAATTTACCAGACATGGGAGTTATTAACAAGAATTAGAATACTGAAGCTGGAAAGACTTTTAGAGTTTATAAAGTCCAATTATCATTTTATATATGAGGAAGTTGATTTAGAAAGAAGTTTGCCTAAAAGCATATGGCTATGTAGTAGCTAAGAGAGACTAGAATCTTGGCCTTGTGTCTGCCAATCCAGGTGTTATTCAAAACACTACATTGCCTTGGATTCTTGTGTTTATAAAGGAGCTAGGAGAAAGAAAATATTTTAGTATCCCATATCTTATTTTGGAGCTTGAAGCCTTTGAAAGATTTTTAACTAGAGAATAACTGATTAGGCTTATTGTTTAGCAACATGGTTGATGGTGTAGCTGCCTTTTTTTTTTCTCTAAGTATCTCTTTTTTTGTGATGCTAGGGTTAGAGAATAGGACTAATAATTTTTCTTTCTAATCTAATACATGTAAACATCTTTCATAGTTTGACACATATTTTTTGATCTCATGATGTATCAAAATATACAACTGGAAACCATGTTAGCATATTGATGAAGAAAGCAGGTATCTTGGTAAACAAAAATCTTCCAGATGTGTATCTCTGTGCTTACATATGTTTTTAAGAGCAAGAAGAAAGGTGTAGAAGGATTCAGGCTGTTAATGTAGTTTACTTCACAGGATTGAGATTGGTGCAGGAGAGAGGATAGATGAGATGATAGCTTTTGCTTCATAAAAATGTTATCAAAATATAACATAAAACTAAGTATGCTCATTCAGTTCTACATGTTGGGAGCTTGGAAGTCACTGCTCCATCCTAACAGTAAGGAAAAAGCTGAACAGAGAGAAAAATCAACAACCCTTCTTGGATCCATAAGAGAGGAGAAAGGAAGATACAAAGCAAACAGTGACCCCAAGAATGGAGAAGCAGACAGGCACATACAGGGAGTCATGACTTATTGGAATAGAGATACAAGTAGAAACTGCAATGGGAACCAGTCAGAGTAGGAAAACCTGGATGGATTTTGATGAATTTTTAGAAACTCATTGCAGACAACTCAGAATTAAAAACTTCAGAGAGACCCAGTCATAAGGTGGCCTCTAGAATATTAATCTAATCTTAATTAGATTTTCATAGTAAATATTGGAGAAAAATCCCCTCATGCTCTGGCAGAGGGAGGAAAAAAAGAACTATTTAAAAATACATAAGAGTAGTCTGTTCTTTTAGAAAAATCCTGCCCTCAAGGGAACTACTTAACCAGAGGCTTACCTGCTGAGATATTATCAGAGACTAACCGACCTGGGGAAGGGAAATACCCATCTCCAGCCCACTCTAGTCATCCTGTCCCACTGAAATAGGGGAGAAAAGAACTGAGAAACACTTGTGAAGTTCACAGTTAAGATGCATAGGCTCACTAGAGGACTGAGACCTAATTATGGGACAATAGAACACTTACCCACCCCTTATACCTCACCACCACATCACTAATGACCTATTAACAACAGTTTCTTCCTTTATCATATCCAGCTATCAAGAAAAAAATTATAAGGCACACCAAAGGGGAAAAACACAATTTGAAGAGAGAAAGTAAATAACAGAACCATCACAAGGATGTTGGAATCATTGGATTGGAAATTTAAAACAATGATGATTAATATTCTTAGAGCTCTAATGAATAAAGTAGACAGGTGGGCAACGTAAGCAAAGACAAGGAAATTCTAAGAAATAACCAAAGAGAAATGCTAGAGATCAAAAACACTGCCACAGAAATGATGAATGCTTTTGATGGGCTTATTAGTAGACTGGACATACAGAGGAAAGAATCTCTAATCTAGAGGATATATTAATAGAATCCTCAAAAACTGAAAAATTGAAGAGAGAAAATGGGCTTAAAAAAAGAACAAAATATCCAAGCACTGTAGGACATTTATAAAACATGTAACCTATGTGTAATGGGAATATCAGAATGAGAAGTAAGGAAAAGAAAAAGAAATATTTGAAACAATAATGACTGAGAATTTCCCCAAATTAATATCAGACACCAAACCACAGATCCAGGAAGCTCAGAGAACACCAGGCACCATAAATACCAAAAGAGTACACTTCATCATATCATTTTTAAATTACAGAAAATCAAACAGAAAAATTCTGAAAGAATCAAGAGAAAAACATATCTATAGAGAAACAAATATAAGAATTACATCCAATTTATCATCAGAAATCATGCAAGCAAGAAGAGAATGGAATAAAATATTTAAAGTTTTGAGAGAGAGAAAAAAACACCAACCTAGCATTCTGTATTCTGTGAAATTATCTTTCAAAAGTGAAGGAGACATTTTTGTTCTCAGAGAAACAAAAATTGAGGGAATTTGTTGCTAGTAGGCCTTCCTTGAAAGAAATGTTAAAATAAGTTTTTTAGAGAGAAGAAAATAATACAGTTCAGAAACTCATATCTAAATAAGAGTATCAAAGAAATAAGTGAAGATGAAATAAAACCTTTTATTTTACTTATTACTAATTGATCTAACACATAACAGTTTGTTCAAAATAGTAATAGCAACAACATATTTGATTATGCTGAATTTGTGTGTGTGTGTATAAATGCTTATATATAAGTGAAATGAACAGAATGACAACAATGATATAAGAAAAGGGAGGAAGGAATTAGGATTATTCTATTAGAAGGTACTCGCACTACCCATGAAGTGGTATAGTGTTATTTGAAAGTGGACTTAGATTAGTTGTAAATGCATGCTACAAATTCTAGGCTACTGCTAACTAACTAACTAACTAACTGACTAACTAACTAACTAACTAAATAAATAAAACAAGTATATCTAATATGCTAAAAAAGGAGAGAAAATGAATCATATAAAATGCCCAGTTAAAACTAGAAATGGCAGAAAAAAGAATAGAAGGCAAAAATAAGAACAAAGAATGAAAACTAATAAATATGGTAGATATTAATCCAACTATATCAATAATCACTTGAATAGCAATGATCTGAATGTTCCAATTAAAAGATAGAGATTTCAAGAGTGGACCAAAAAACACACTCCAACTATTTGTTGTCTACAAGAAACCTTATTTAAATATAAAGAGACATTCAGATTGAAAGTAAGTGGGTGGAGAAAAATATACCATGCTAGCACTAATAAAAAGAAAGTAAAGATAGTTGTATTAATTTCAGACTGATAAGACTTTAAAATAAGGAAAGTTATCAGGGGTTAAGAAGGGTATTACATAACAATAAAGGTGTCAGTTCTCCAAGAAGACAACATTTTTAATACGTATATGCCTAACAAGAGAATGTCAAACTACTTGAGGCAAAAGTTGACAGAACTGCAAGAATAAATAAATGAATCCACTATCATATTGGATATTTCAACACACCTTTCTCAGAAATGGAAAAATTCAGCAGGCAGAAAATCAGTAAGGACATAGTTGAACTTAGAAATGCCATTAATTAACTGGATATTATTGATATCTATAGACTATTTCATCCAACAAGAGCAGAATACATATTTATCTCAAGCTCACATGGAACATTCACCAAGATAGACTAAATTCTGGGCCATAAAACACACCTTAACAAGTGTAAAAGAATAGAAATTATATAATATCTCCTCTCGAACTAGAAATCAATAACAGAAAGATATCTGGAAAATCCCCAAATACATGGAGATTAAACAGCAAACTTATAAATACCACATGGGTCAAATAAATAATCACAAGAAGAATTAAAAAAAATATTTTGAACTAAGTGAAAATACAACTTAAAATTTGTGGGATGCAATGAAAGAAGTGCTAAATTTTATAGCATTGAATACATATATTAGAAAGGAAGAAAGGTCTAAAATCAACATAAGTTTCCATCTTAGGAAAGTAGAACAAGAAGAACACACTAACTCAAAAGTGAGCAAAAGAAAATAATAAGAATTAGAGCAGAAATGAATAAAATTGAAAACAGGAAATCAATAGAGAAAATCAAAAACCAAAAACTGGTTCTTTGAAAAGATCAATAAAATTGATAAGCCCTTAGCCAGGCTAACTAAGAAAAAAAGAGGACAAAAATTACTAATAAAAGAAATGAAAGAGGGAAAATTACTACAGATCCCATGGGAGTTAAAAGGGTAATAAAAAATTACTATGAACAACTCTATGCCCGCAAATTTTATCACCTAGACGAAATGAATCAATTCCTTGAAAGTCTCAATCTGCCAAAATTCATGCAAGGAGCAATACCTGATATGAATAAGCCCATATCTGTTGAAGAAACTGAATTAATAATTAATAATCTTCCAAAATAGAAAGCATTATCTCAGATGAGTTAACTAGTGAATTCCATTAAATATTTAAGGAAGAAATTATTTCAGTTCTCTATAATCTCAGAGAATAGAAGCAGAGGGAATATGTCTTAACTCATTCTATGAGGCCAACATTATCTTAATACTCAAACCAAATAAGGATATTACAAGAAAAGAAAACTACAAACCAGTATCTTCTCATAAACATAGATGCAAAGATCCACAACAAAATATTGGCAAATTGAATCCAAAAAGTATAAAAAAAATTATACACCATGACCAAGTAGGGTTTATCTCAGGCATGCAAGGTTGGTTCAACATTTGAAAATCATTTATTGTAATTGACAGGCTAAAATAGGAAAATCACATGATCCTATTAATAGATTCAAAGAAAATATTTGACAAAATCAAACATCTATTCATGATAAGAAAAAAAAAACTCTCAGTAAATTAGAAATAGAAGGGAACTTTCTCAACTTCTAAAATATTCAAAAACCCTACAGCTAACATCATAATTGTGAGAAATTAGAGGTATTCCCACTAAGATTAGACACAGAGCAAGGATGTCCATTCTCACCATTCCTTTTCTACGTCACATAAGGAAATAAAAGTCATGCAGATTAGAAGGAAGACACAAATTAGATTTTGTTCACAGATGACATGATCATCTATGTATAAAATCTGGAAGAATCAACCAAAAAACTCAAGGAATAAGTAATTATAGCAAGATTGCAGGATACAAGGTTAATATACAAGAGTGAATTGCTTTCCTATACACTAACAATGAACAAGTGGAATTTGAAATTAAAAACAAATTACTATTTACAGTAGCATACCAAATGAAATACTTAGGTATAAATCTAATAAAATATATACAAAATCTATATGAGGAATACTATAATGCTTTGATGAACAAAATTTTAAAAACTAAATAAATGGAGAGATATCCTATATTTATGGATGGGAAGACACAATATTGTTAAGATGTCTATTTTTCCCTACTTGATCTTTAGATTCAATGCAATCCCAATCAAAAGCTTAGCAAATTATTGATAAACTGATTCTAAAGATTATAAGGAAAGGCAAAATAAACAACTGAATAACCAACACAATACAGAAAGAGGAGAAAAATACTTGCAGAAATGACCCTATTAAACTTTAAGATTGTACTGTAAATCTACACTAATCAAGACAGTGTGGTATTGGCAAAAGGATAGATAAATAGATAAATGAAACAGAATAGAGAGAACAGAAATAGGGCCATACAAAAATAGTCAACTGATCTCTGACAAAGGAGCAAAGGCAATGCAATAGAAAAAAAGTCTCTTCAACAAATGGTGCTAGAACAACTGGACATCCATATGCAAAATAAAAAAAAATGAATCTAGACACAAAACTTACACTCTTCACAAAATATAACTAAAAATGGATCATAGACCTAAGTGTCAAATGCAAAACTATGAAACTTCTAGAAGATAACATAGGGGAGAACCTAGATAGTCTTTGATATGGTGATGTTCTTTTAGATACAACTCCAAAGACATGATCCATAAAAGAAATAATTGAAAAGCTGGACTTCATTAAAATTAAAAACTCCTGCCCAGTGAAAAACAATATCAAAAGAATTTGAGGACAAGTTACGGACTGAGAAAATATATTTGCAAAAGACACATCTGATAAAGGACTGTTACCCAAAATATACAAAAATTTTTAAAAACTCAACAATAAGAAAACAATCCAATTTAAATGTAGACCAAAGACCTTAGCAGACATCCCACCAAAGAAAATACATAGATGGCAAATAAGCATATGAAAAGATGCTCCATATCATATGGCATTAGAGAAATTAAAACAATAACGAGATGCCCCCACACACCTATTTAATGGTCAAAGTTCTGGAACACTGACAACACCAAACATTGGTGAGGATATGGAGCAACAGGAGCTCTCATTCATTGCTGGTGAGAATGCAAAATGGTAGTCACTTTGGAAGACAGTTCGGCGGTTTCTTATAAAAATAAACATACTTTTATCATAAAAGCCAGCAATCTCACTTCTTGGTATTTACCTAAAGGAGTTTAAAACTTATGTCCACACAAAAACCTGTACATAGTCATTTATAGCAGCTTTATTCATAATGCCAAAACTTGATAGCAACCAAGATAATATTCCATTGTCTCAATGTACCACAATTTCTCTATTCCATCATTCAATAGCAGAATAGAGAAATTGTGGTACATTGAGACAATGGAATATTATTTAACACTAAAAAAAAAAAAGCTATCAAGCCATGAAAAGACATGAGGAAGTTTAAATGCACATTATTAAGTGAAAAAGAGCCAATCTGAGAAGGCTACATACTGTATGATTCCAACTATATGACATTTTTAAACAAACTTAACTTTGGGGAAGTATGGACACCAGTGGTTCCTGGGGCTGGGGGCAGTTAGAGAAGGATGAATAGATAGGGCACAGGGGATTTTTAGGACAGGGAAACTA
>NW_006441948.1:134540-136569 GCF_000325575.1 Pteropus alecto
TTCCTGTACCATTTGTTGAAAATACCGTCCTTTCCCCCATTGAATGGTCTTGGCACCCTTGTTGAAAATCATTTGACCATACATGTAAGGGTCTGTTTCTGAGATCTCTATTCTATTCCATTAGTCTGTATATCTGTCTTTATGCCACGTTTTGCTTACTGTAGCTTTGTAGTAAAATTTAAAACCAGGAAGCTAGTCCTCCAACTTTGTTGTTCTTTTGCAACTGTTTTGAGTACTTGGGGAACCTTAAAATTCCATGTACAGTTTAGGATGAGTTTTTCTATTTCTACAAAATACTTTTTGGGGGTTTTGGTAGGGATTGCATTGAATCTGTAGATTATTTTGGGCAGTATGGCCATTTTAACAATATTGATTCTTCCTACCCATGAACATGACATACGCTTCTATTTATTTGTATCTTCTTCAATTTCTTTTTTCAATGACATAATTTTCTGAAAACAGGTCTTCTACTTTCTTGGTTAATTTGATTCCCAGGTATTTTATAGTTTTCAACGCAATTGTAAAAGGGATTGTTTTCTTAATTTCTCTTTCTGAAAGTTAATCATTGGTGTATAAAAATGCTACTGACTTCTGAATATTTATTTTATAACCTGCTACTTTACTGAATTCATTGATCATTTCTAACAGTTTTTTGTTGGAATGTTTAGGGTTCTTTCTATATAGTATTATGTCATTGGCAAATAACGAGAATTTTATTTCTTCCTTTCCAACTCGGATACCTTTTGTTTCTCTTTCTTGTCTGATTACTGTGGCTAAGACTTCCAATACAATGTTGAAGAAGAGTGGTGAAAGTGGGCATCCTTGTCTTGTTCCTATTTTAAGGAAGATGCTTTTAGACTTTCCCCATTGAGTATGATGTTAGCAGTAGGTTTGTCATATATGGCCTTTAATATGTTGAGCTATGTTCCCTCTATTTCCACTTTGCTGAGAGCTTTTATCATAAATGAATGCTGGATTTATCAAAAGCTTTCTCTGCAATTATTGATATGATTATATAGTTTTTATCTTTTGATTTGTTAATGTGGTGTATCACATTAATTGATTTGTAGATATTGAAACAACCTTGCAACCCAGGAATAAATCCAACTTGATCATGGTGTATGATATCATGGTATATGATATTTTAAAGTATCGCTAAATTCAGTTTGCTAAAATTTATTGAGGATTTTTGATTCAATATTCCTAAGAGATATTGGCCTATAGTTTTCTTTTATTGTAATGTATTTGCCTGCTTTTGGAGTCAAGGTAATGGTGGCCTCATAAAAGGAGTTAGGGAGCCTTCCATCTTCTTGAATTTTGTGGAATAGTTTGAGAAGAATAGGTAATAATTCTTCTTTGAATGTTTGGTAAAATTCGACTATGAAGCCATTTGGTCCAGGACTTTTGTTTTTTTGGGAGGTTTTTGATTACTGATTTGATTTCATTGGTGGTAATCGGTCAGTTCAGATTTTCTGTTTCTTCTTGACTCAGTTGTAGGAGGTTGTGTTTCTAGGAATGTGTCCATTTCTTCCAGGTTGTCCAATTTGTTTACATATAATTACTCATAGTATTTTCTTATGATCCATTGCATTTCTGTGGAGTCCGTGGTTATTTCCCATCTTTTATTCTGATTTTATTTATTTGAGTCCTCTCTCTTTTTTCCTTGATGAGTCTGGATAAGGGTCTGTCAGTTTTGTTTATCCTTTCAAAGAACCAGCTCTTGATTTCATTAATCTTTTGTATTGTTTTTCTAGACTCTTTCATTTATTTCCGCTCTGATCTTTATTATTTCCTTCCTTCTATTCACTTTGGGCTTTGTTTGCTGTTCTTTTTCTAGTTCTTTCAATTGTAAGGTTAAATTGTTTATTTGAGCTTTTTCTTGTATTTTGAGGTAGGCCTGTATCGCTATCAATTTCCCTCTTAGGGCTGCTTTAGCTGTGTCTCATAAATTTTGAGTCATTGCATTTTCATTTTCATTTGTCTCTAAGTATCTTTTGATTTCTTCCTTGATCTCATTAATAACTAATTC
>NW_006441948.1:137743-139509 GCF_000325575.1 Pteropus alecto
TGTGCTTCCTGAACTTGTATGTCTAATTCCTTTGCCGGGTTAGGGAAGTTTTCTGTCATTATTTCTTCAAATCGAGTCTCAATCCGTTGCTCTCTTTCTTCCTCTTCAGGTACTCCTATGAGTCAGATATTTTTATGCTTCATGTTCTCCCAGAGGTTTCTTAAACTATCCTCATTTTTTTAAATTCTTTTTTTCTTTTTGTTGCTCTGATTGTGCGTATTCAGCTACCTTGTCTTCCAATTTACTGATTTGATCTTCTGCTTTGTACAATCTACTGTTGAATCCTTCTAGTGTATTCTTTCTTAATTTCCGTTATCGTATTCCTCATTTTTGGCTGGTTCTTTTTTTATGGTTTCTATGTCCTTTCTTATGCTCTCATTGTGCTCATCCATTTTCCCAATAAGTTCATTGAGCATCCTTATAACCATTAATTTGAACTCTGACTCTAGTAGTTGCTTACCTCCATCTCATTTAGCTTATTTTCTGGAGTTTTTCTTGTTGTTTCATTTGTGGCATGTTTCTTTGTTTTCTCATTTTATTAGCCTCTCTATGTTCCTTTCTATGTGTCAGGAATATTTATTTTGTCTCCCAGCCTTGGCCAGATGGCCTAATGTGGAGGGTGTCCTGTGTGGTCCAGTGGCACACTCTCCCTGATCCCTTGTGCTGGGAGCTCTGGAGGTGACTTTTGTGTGGCTTGTGTGTGATCTTCTTTTGTTGCCAAGCCTTTATTGTTGTTAGTAGATCAATGGATGGGATTAATGTTCAGGCTGGCTAATTATGGGAACTGGCTGCACTCTCAGGTTTAGAGTTGTTGTGTGGGAGCTGACCCCACTGAGTGCGATTTGCCCTAGCAGGCTTATGTACTTGTTGCAACCACCCTTTGTGTGTATCACTACTGGGACAAATCAGGAGTTGTCCTGTTGTGGTCTGGTGCCAGCCTCCAGATGCATTGATTTTGTGGCACCTTGGGAGGAGCTCCCCTGTAGGCCAAGGTCAGCCACTGCTTTTGATTGCTCAGTGCCACCCTGTGAAAACTACAAAGCGATCTGCTGATGATTGTTGCCTATGCTGGATCTATAGGTAAGTGGAAGAGACAATGTTGTAGGCAGCTCTCAGTTATCCCTCGTCCCTGACCTATGGCAGTTTAGCAGAGGGACCAGTGTTCCTCAAGTCCTGATACTGCCTGTCAGTTGCCCATAAGTCTCATAAACTGGATGAGCCTCTGGGTAATATGCTTTTTGAGTTGCACAGGGACCCTGGGAGTCTCCTAGGTCTAGTGAATAAATTTCCTCTTGCCACTGCAGTGTCAGTTTACGTACCCACGCTGTCTCTGTGGCTCGCTGTACAAGTTTCCACTTGTAGAAAGGTCAACTGCTGCCCATCCTGGGCCTCAATGCACTACCCCAATGCAGGGGCAGCTGCTTATCAATGTGCAGCGGGCACTTTGTGTACTGGATGGGGCAGGAGCTCAGGGGGTTAAGGGCCGTGAGGCCAATACAGGCCTCTGCAATCCTCGTAAGGGATATTGCAGCTCATACAGGCAGCAGTGGTCTGTCCACAACTGTTTTCTTCTAAATGCACTCACTACATTAGCCAAGATTTGTTGCCTGCCCTAATTGCTCAATCCCAGAGCCAATCAAGGCACAAGAGGCTGCTTGTAAATAGGTTGCAGGCACTTGTGGCTTGGGAGAAGTGGGATCTCAAGCCGACAAGTTCCGTTTGGCCATACAGCCTCAGTTTTGTGGCAACTTCTGTGCCTGGGCATT
>NW_006441948.1:139618-144440 GCF_000325575.1 Pteropus alecto
GCAGGCAGCACTGCCTACCATTGGTTTCTGTGCAGTGACCACCCTGTGCCAGCCAAAGTTTGTTGCCTGTGTGGTTTAGAGGATTAGAGGAGGGAAAGGGCAAGGTTGAGTCAGTTCACTGTCAATGGGCCACTTGGGGCAATTTGTGGGTACGGTGGGGCGGAGTCTGAGAGACAATGGCAATCAGATCAATACAGCCTCAGTCTTGCTGCAAATATGATAACTGTTATGAGTTCCTGCAGAAGACCCGGATCACAGCAAGACCAGCTGCAATCTTAGATTGGCCCACAGGTCCAAGATATCTGCCCAAATTTGTGTTGGCAGCAGTGATCTGCCTAATCCTACCATTGAAATGGGGCTCACAGCACTAGTCGCCCACTGGAAATGAAAATGTTGCTTAAAGGGCTGGCCGCTTTTGCTGAGATTGGAAAGGCCACTTACAAGGATGGCCACACAGCTGTGAACACTTGGCTCTGAATCACTGGAATCAGGGCTTGGCAGCCATCCAGGATCAACTTCTCCCAGTAGTCTGCAGGTTAGATGGGGCAGGCTGATCCCCTCAGACCAGAGCTTCCTAATGGCTCTGTGGGAAGAGTCTGTACAATCAAGCTGGAGTGGTCTGTAGGTTACCCTGTAATGGGGCCGGACTAAGGTGCAATGGTGGCTGCCTTTCCAGACCTCGTTCTGACTTCAGGTAATGGAGACTTTTTCAGAATGAATCCCATGTGACCCTCTGGCCCACTGCTGGTATCCCAGATGACTGTCCGCAGGTCAGAAAGCCTTTGCATAGGTCCTTCAAAGGGACGTCTAGGGGCTTAGTCACTTTCTATCTCACCCAGATGGTCGGAATCCCCTCTAGTTTCTACAGTCAGAATTATTTCTCTGGGCTGGGACCCTGTGCTGGAGAGCCCCCACATGATACCAGGACACTTCTCTCCTTCAGGAGAGCCTCTGCAGCCTCACTCTCCCTTCTGGTGATCCTCCACCACCCACAGGTGTGGATTCAGCCCTATTTGGGACTTTGCCCCTCCTACTAGCTTTGATGTGGCTCCTTTATATTATCAAATGTAGGTGTTATGATCAGTTGGACTTCAGAACATTCTCCAAGTTCATTATTTTATAATTTGGTTGTAATTTCAATGCGGCTTGAGAGGAAATGAACCCTGCTTTTACCTAGTCTGCCATCTTCCCTTGACTCTAACTATATGGCATTTTAGTAAAGGCAAAAACATAAACAATTAATAAAAAACAGTGGTTGCGAGAGGTGAAAGTGGAGGAGAGATGGAGAGATGAATGGGCAAAGTACAGAAAATTTTTAGGGCAGTGAAAATACTCTGTATAATACTATAATTATAGATATATGTGTCCAAACTTTTAGAATGTACAGAACAGAGAGTGAACCCTTAGATAAACTATGAACTTTGGGTGATAATGATGTGTCAATATAGGTTTTTCCTTAGTAAAAAAAAAAAAAAAGTACCATACTCGTGAGTGATGTTGATAATGGGTAGGGTATGCATGTGTGGGGGCAGGAGATATATATTGGACACTGCCAGCACTTCTGTACAAATTGAGTCTCACCTCGGCCCTCACTTCGATAACTCTGCCCCGCTATAAGTCCCTGGTGACCCCCGTGCTGCCGAACTGGCATGGTGCTCAGAGAGTGCAGATCTGTCAGCACGAAAGTCTGGTCACAGACACAGCCCATTTAAGAGGCATCTACAGCTGCTGCAGCCTCTGTCCCACTCAGTTGTTTGGGACCGGGCAGCCTCACGTCCTCTCCCTGTCCTACCTTCTGCTGCGGCGGTGTGATTTCTTATACTTCTCCCTAGTTGTATGGCTTGTTCATCTAGATCCCAGGTGATTTTTCCTTGATTTTTGCTCCTTTTTTCTGTCACAACTTTGATTTGGTTGCCAGAGGGATGAACAGAACCTCTATCATTAATGCCATCTCTTTTCCCAGTCAAGAACCTTTTGAAGTGTAACTTTCAGGTCTGAAAGAATGTGTGATTTTAATTGTGTTAGGTAGTATCAAATTTACCTGCAAGTAGGCTGAGCAGCGTGCCAGCGGTGGCCTCCTCCTGCCTACTGGGACTCCATCTTGAAGACCTCATACTGTGTGTACAACAGACAGCATGGGGAGGCACCTTTCACATCAGCGTGAGGCTTGTGCCCTGTAAAAAAGTGAAGATGACAACATCGGTGAGGAAGGCGTAGCATCTGCCAACCTGGCCAACTTGACCGTACCTGGGTTCTGGGCACTTCAGAAGTCCTTCACTGGGCTCTCCTGCTGATCACACCTCTCCTGTCATAAGACAGTGAGGACCTGAGCTCCTCCAGTGTGGCACTGTGACACCTGCAGCTGTGGAAAGCTCTGGAAAGCTGGAGTCTACAGAATTCTCTCATGGGTGTCGGGATTATCTCCTTGGACATCAGCAAACCTGGGCAGTGTAGCTTCTGAACTGCCTGGGACAGCAGCACAGACTTTGGTCAGCTCCCGTTCACAGCGCGCCTGGGACAGCAAGTTAGCAGGTATATGGTGAATGCAATAGCGGCAGCACCTTCCCCTCAGACCTTCAGAAGTGTTTAACGAGATACTGTGTGGAAAGTGTCCCCGATCCTGCCTGGCCCGCAGGGTGTGCTCCACTGGCTATTACTTCTGTCCCCTTTCTACGTGGCCTTACATTCTGATCCTATGATGGATACCCTCCCCCAGATTGTGTTTGAGCAAACTTGAAGATCATCCTCGAAGCAGCTGGAAAGCTGTGGTCAGCTGTCACCCTTGGGGAGCAGAGCTGGTATCTGCATGTCCTGCCATGTTGCTCTGAGTCTGCTCAGTTTCATCCCTGCAAAGGAGCCCTGGGCCTTCTTTGGTGTGTAGCAGTGGTCACTGCATCACTGAGCACCTTCCATCTGGCTTCTGTAGCTCCTTCTTTAAAGACCCAAGTCACCCATCTCCCCCAATGCCAAACACAGGGTGTTGATGGTGGAAGCCACGACTGGGCCTCTATGAGTTCCCAGCATGCCACATCCATCTTCTCTGCTCACCTCGAGGGTGGACTCTGTACCTCAGCTAGAGCTGGTGGGCCTGGCCCTTCTGGGTGGGGTCTCTGGTCCTGCCAGGCTGGGTCCTTTCCGCCATGCAGAGATGGGGAGGGCAGTTCTCTGGGCCAGCTCAGCTATCAAGTAACAGTTATGGGTAGGGAGGCAATGCCCCTCCAATATGTCTCCTCAGCTTTTGTGGAGGTGTGTGCATGGTGTACCTCCAATAGAGCCACAGCTTCAATGAGCTGGACTCTCCCTGGTGGCAGCTTGCATCCTGCCTGATGCTGTACATTGTCCTGTTCTACATCAGCTTATGGAAGGTAGTGAATACTCTTGAGAAGGCCATGTGGATTATGGTCACCATGCCATATGTGGTTCTCTTTGTGCTGCTCCTGTAAGAAATCACTCTTCTCGGAGCTACAGACGGCTTCAAAGCGTACTTGAGCGTTGACTTCCATCAGCTCTGCAAGGTCTCCAAAGCTGATCTTCATTGGTGGAGCACTCTCACTGTTCATGGTACAGAAGGTCCCAAATCTCATCAGATCAAAAATGAAGTCCCCCCCCCTGAGAAAAAGAAAAAACCCAAAATCCAGAGTCAAGCTGCAGATTGTTTAGCAAAGAAAGAGATTTTCCCGGGTTAAAAACCCAACCATGACCCTCTCTCCAATCCCCAATTCACCCACAATAGCCCCCTGTCCACTCCTCAACCCACCTGAAAAAAGAAAAAAACAAAAACAAAAACCCTACTTTTTACTTTTTGAGGAAGATGGATTTTGAGAGATCTTGCTGTTGACCTCTCATTTTGGCCAAATCAAATACATATTAAAAAAATACCTACACTTTAGCTTATAACCATTTATATTACCACCAGCATTTATGCAAGTTATTTTTATCCACGTGCTTCCTAACATATGTATTCTTTTACTTTTTGCCAGACTGATACATGATATATAGTATCTCATTTTCATTTGTATTTAGTTATGAATGAGGTGACTTTGGACCATTTTTCTCTTGAGTTGTTGGTTTTTGTGAGTTCTTTGTACATTAAGAAAATTCTATTTTCTATTATGTGTTAAAGTTGTTTTTTACTTGATTCTGATTAAATATGTGTGTGTATGTATGTGTGTGTGCGTGTGTGTGTGTGTCTGTGCGTATATATATATACATAGTCATACAGGTATTTTAAAATTGAATATAGTCAACTCTTGACCTGTTAACTATTCCTACCTTTTGGGCAGGGCCTGGAATGGAAGTTTCCTAACAAGGAGGTATGAGAAGGCATCTCATAGTGGTTTTGATTTGCATTTTCCTAATAGTTAGTGATGTTGAGCATCTTTCATATATTTGTTGACCATTTGTATGTCCTCTAGGGAGAAGTGTCTGTGCAGGTCCTCTGCCCATTTTTTGATTGGATCACTTGTTTTTTTGTTATTGAGTTGTATGACTTTGTATATTTTGGATATTAGGCCCTTATTGGAAGTGTTGCTTACAAATATGTTTTCCCATTTGGATGGTTCTCTCCTTACCTTGCTGATGATTTTTTTTGCTGAGCAGAAGCTTTTTAGTTTGATTAGTCCCATTCATTTATTTTAGCTTTTACTTCCCTTGCTTTTGAGGCGAAATTCATAAAATCCTCTTTAAGTCCAAGGTCCTTGAGTTTAGTTCCTATGTTTTCTTCTATGCATTTTATTGGTTCAGGTCTTATATTTAAGTCCTTAATCCATTTTGAGTTAATTTTGGTGTGTGGTGTTAGACAACATTCCAGTTTTATTCTTTT
>NW_006441948.1:148048-150149 GCF_000325575.1 Pteropus alecto
ATATTTCTATGTCTGTAATCTTATTTTCCAGAGATTTTTCTCTTTCTTTATGAGATGCCTTGTCACCTTGGTTGTTTATCGTGTTTAATGGACTATTTCTCGCCTGAGTATTAATGGAAATATATTCTGTTTTGTTTTGTTTTGTTTTGTTTTTACCCCCAGAACTAAGGTTTATTATATAAAGGGTCTCTTTTTAGCCTGTTGCAAAGAAGGTGCTTTTCTTTTGTTTTCCAGTAGGTGACGTCTAAGCCTCTTGGATTCCTGCTTTCTATAAAGCCTTAAAAATGCCTTTTTTTATTTTCTGATAGATATTTAACCACTCTCTCCATCCTCAGTTTTAGTCCTTGTCAGTGTTAGCAACAATTTCTGTAGTGTTTGCTCAGATTCCCCCAGAGTTCCAAGGTGTTAGGTATGTGGGAGGGGCCCTCTGTGTTGGGGGTTGAGGACTGAGGCTCTAGAAATCAACTATTGTTTTTCTGCCATCCTGCTTTTGTGCCTTTGCCCCGAAGACTTGGCCCTGCCGCAGCAGGCTGCACTGTGGCTTCGGGGTGCTCATAGCTTTCCCAGGCAGAGCTGTTCAGGGAACTCGCCGCTCCTTCTCCCTCTCCTTCCCTCTACAGGTAGCTTCTGCTATTGTGAGAGGCATCTTCCTTATTTCTCCCAGTCCACCACCCAACACCTGGGGTTCTGACCTGTGGCAGTTCTTATGTGCAGGTCCCACGCTCAGTTGTGCTGGTGTGTAGTTTGTGTGTTTTTTTTGTTGTTGTTGAGTTTTAGATGTTCAGCTTATTGTTGTTTCAAGGGGAGAAATCTGGGGATGTCTCTCACTCCATCATGTTTCCAATGATTGGGGGCTGTCTTTTGATTTGTAATGTAAGTATATTTTATTTCTTGCTTAGTTAAATTCACCAAATATGTACTATGAGCTGCTTTATACCAGCCCCTGTGTGTGGAACTGGAATTATAAAAGAACACATACTCTGGCCTCAAGAAATTCAGTCTAGTAGGAAAGAGGCAAATGTATAAGCCAGATATTTCTTTACAATGTGTCAAGTACAACAATAGAAGTATGCACAAGATGCAGAAGTAATATAGAGGAGGGAGGATAACTGCCTTGGGAGATCAGGTAGACTATCACAGAGGATGGTACATGTGAGGAAGTTTTGAAGGATGAACGGGAGTTTGCCAAGTGAAAAGGAGGGAAAGAAAGTTTCAAGATGTGTGAAGAGTATTACAAAGGCGTAGAGGTCTGGAACACAGTGGTGTGTTTGAAAAGACTTGTGAGTATTAATACCTGAGTATGACAACTTTAAAATATAAGGAAGATCAACAGTGATGTAGCCAAACTGGCAAAGAAAGGCCAAGTAATGGAAGGCTTTGCCAAAGTTCTTGGAGTTTGAAGCCTTTGAAAGGTTTAAAACAGAATAATTGATTAGGCCTTATATTTTAACAGCACAACCCTCCTTGGAAGGGGATGAGACTAAAGAGTCAGTGAGACCAGTTAGAAGGTAACTGCAAGAAATGATGAGGGCCTGACTTTGCATAGGAGAAGAGAGTGCAGTCAATTTAGGAGATTCAGGAAAATATAAAGTATATGTAATTTATACATGTGGATTTCAACTAATTGTTTTTTTTCCTGATGCAGTTCTCAATAGGTTTGATAATACTGTTTCCACTGGGATTCCTAATAGAATGGATGTGTAAAAGTTGTGGGACAGGAGTGGGAGGCATTTAGTTGTTAATCTTGAGCTTAATTTAGAGGTTCTCAACTTGTTTTCTGCCTCCACACTGTGAAATTGTCATCCATCAGCAACATCACTCAGTAGCCTGAAGTGATTTTAAACTTGGAGGAGGGAGGTTGGTATGAGGAAAGTTATAGAATCTCCCATGGAGCATGTGTAGTTTGAAAAAGCCCCCTAAGAATTCTGCTAGGTACTACTCCTCCACTCTTCCTCCAAACACACATGCACATGTGTGCAGACACACACATATACACAGTCAGCGAATTAATTTACGTTCACACAGAGAATATATAGATATATATGTGTATGTGTGTATGTGTATGTATATATACTAAAATATATAGTGTGTGTGTGTATAT
>NW_006441948.1:150297-151845 GCF_000325575.1 Pteropus alecto
CAGATTAATAGGAAGCAACATCATTACATTCTAGTTTTCTTCTCTGTGATGCTGTTTGTTAATGCTTTTCCTTTTTTTTTATTTTTATGGGTTAATGCTTTTCTGGTAAGTATAAATCAACTCATTGGGAGAAAGTTAACCCATGGGGAGAAAGTTAAGAGAAAAATCATGAAACACATCCCCAACCTAGATAGAAAGGAGTATAAGATGAATAATTACTTTTATGTAGATATGATTTTTGAGCTGACTGCTGTTGTAAAGGTTAAGATAGTAAGTGTGGCATCTGATAATGGGGTGAATAGAGTCCTCTCTCTAGGTGAAAACCAGGTCACTTGCTGGGTTAACGCAGACTGTCAGGGAGGCAGAATTTGAGGCCCCTGAGTAACTTCTGCACCAGGCCAGAGTTGCTTCAGCAAAATGGTGATTTTCTTCCAGATCCTTCTACCTCCCCTTGTGGCTTCGGCCTCCTGACTCACCTACCTAGTATCACTATGTTCCATCTCACCCATGCTCAACCTATCCTTCAATTATAACTATCTCAGTAGAAATGTGTTCACCCTGACAAAACTCTAGGTTGTACCAGCCCTATAAAGATGTATATTATAAATACTGAGAAGAGTAATTTATTTTTAATAATACCTTAAACTGATGCAGTTCAAAGATGAATATCTCTCTGTATGCTGTACCAATGGAATATTAAAGGGGATAACCTAAAAAAAAAAGATGAATATCACTTGGCACTACAGGCATGGTCTCCATCTTCATGGAATTTACAGCCTAGTAGGGGATAAGTACAATGAACAATTGTATTCATGATGACTCTTACAAGAGGGGCGGTGACTCTCAAATTATAGAATATTTAGGTCAGAGCAAAAAATGGAGATATTTTAGGTGGGGTCATTGCAGGTTATTTTTTGATACCCCTTAAAACATACCCTAAAATTATAATGGTACCTATGATCAGCCTACTCATCAGGCTGAATATCTTTAGGGACACAGTCTCTCAAGCTGCAGAGGAGATTAGCTTTCCATTCACTACTTGGACTGTTTTCTCTTTTAAGTATTTATCCATTTTTATTTAAAAAATAATTTACTTTTAATTCTAGTTGACATGCAACATAGTGATTCAACATTAAATACCTTACGAAGTGGTTACCATGATAAGTCTAGTAACCATCTGTCATTATATAAAGTTATTACAATATTGACTATATTCCCTATGCAGTACATTACATCTCCATGGTTTGTTTATTTTATAACTGGAAGTTTGTATCTCTTAATCCTCTTCCATTTTTTTTTGCCCATTCCCCCATCCCCTCCCCTCTGGCAACCTTCAATTTGTTCTCTGTATCTATGAGTCTGTTTCTGTTTTGTTTGTTTTTTAGATTCCACATATAAGTAAATCATATAGTATTTGTCTTTCTCTGTCTGACTTATTTCACTTAGCACAATACTCCTTCCTCATGGAACTCTTCCTTTGGCTAATGTTTGACACATCAACTTAGAGAAGAAAAACATATATATACACACACACATGCATCTATATAT
>NW_006441948.1:151992-159999 GCF_000325575.1 Pteropus alecto
CGCAGATTCTTTTTTTAAAGATTATCCATTAAGAGAGAAGCTCATATCAAAGAAAAAATGCAGACAATGCTCAGTCTGACGACATTTATACATAAATCTTCCTATAGTTCCTCTGCAGGCAGTGGTTTCTTCCCCTCTATCCTGTCACTTTTTATGTTTTCCAGCCATTTTAATTCACACATGCCATAGAGGCTTTGCACATGAAGATTCTTCCTGACTCTTCCATGAAGAGTCTATTATGCACCTTCATGTTTTCTCATTTAAAGTAACTGTGCTTGGAAAACTCACATTCTCCATAAACTGAGCACAAACCCAAGAAACTCAGGAGCTATTGTGCCTGAGAGTGGAGGTCATTTTGAATTCTATTTCCCAGCAATCTTATGAAAAAGTGTCAGGTGCAGACTTTTGAAAGGTTAATTTTTTTCTCAGGTTGTAAATTCTGGCCTCAGGTTTTTTTCTAATAAACTGTCACAGAGTCATGATACTTACTTACTGGTACTACCCAAATTTATTTATTATTCATAATAAACAAACTCCTTACAGGAACATTCATGTTTAGTTTGTACTTGCATTTAGTATTGCTTTGCATATCTGAGACAATAAATTCCAACTTTAAAATCTTCCAGCATGATATTTAGCTCAAAGTGTGTTTCTGTAGTAGAATTATTTATAAGCTTGTTTTCTTACAGGTATCAGATGGATTATTGAATGTGGATAGTTGTAGTCACAGAAAGTTGGTGTGTTTTTGCTCATGTATTTGATAGCATTACTAGACTGGATTGGCACAATCAGAAACTGGAAGTATGATTCCAATTGTTGCTACCAACTGGCTCCTTTAGGGTAAACAGAATAAATTCTTTTAATATCATGACCCAGTGAGAGACAAGGCTGACTAGGCAACCTGAAATAGGAATTTGATTCTGAATTGGCAATCAGAGGTTTGCTACATTAGTGACTGCCAGATTAAAGTGAGCTCAGACATGGAAACCAAAAAATCATGGCAAGAAGATGTTTAGAGTTATGCATGGTCAGAAGTAAGGTAAATATCTGAAATCCAGGCATATGGTACAGAGATCACATCTCTGAGGTCAAGACAGTCAGAATTCCAGAATTTTAGGTAGTTTAAGATCTAGAACCAGCTATAGATTTACAGAAGTAAGTCCTATCATAAGTCTGGGATTGTTTAACTTCTGGGTTATTTGATAGTTCACATTGAGGTTAGAGCTTCTACCTGAGTGGAGGTAAACTTGATTTGTGAGTATGATCAAGGAAGTAGCTAAAAATATATCACACCTGGATAGGTCAGGGCTAGGAGAGCTAAGTCCCATAAAGAATCACAAGCCCAGTAAAAATGGAGTCGTAATGATAATTTTGATAATGATAATAATATTAATAGCTGCAAAATGTCTACATGCTTCATCTCATTTCATCCTCTTAGCAACCTGTGTTTAGGTACTATTAATGTACCACTGTTACAAATGGAAAAATGCAGGCTCAGAAAATTTTAGTAATTTTCCCAAGATCCATAGGTAATAAATTACAAAGATTAGTTGTATATACTGCCTCTCTTTGATTGTAACTATATAGGCTGACATTAACCACATAATACCACTTACCCACACAAGAAATGAAGATCCTCATGAACAAAATAGATTAGGGCAATCATGGTAAAGTGGCTGATTTAACTAAGATTTTTGATTCTCTTTCTGCTCTGTTTTCCTGATATCTGCCTGATAAAAAGTCTTGGAGTTGATTCTGTTAGTCAATTTGACAGGCATTTTTGGTGGAACTACTTTCTGCCTAGTCCTACACTGGGCTCTCTGGGGTTGTTTTTCTCATATGTTCTCATTAAAAGGAAAACAGTTCAGAATAGTAATATTTAACTTCAGTAGATTATACCTACCTCTGTGGTGTGATTGCTTAATGTAATTAATTCTTTAATCATCAGACCATGATTTTTCAACTCTGTGTCCTTGGCTGATAAGAGACATGATTAAAAACAATACTCCAGAATTTGGAAAACATGGTGGAGTTAGAGATGTCCTCAGATCTCTCCCCTTAAAACAACAATAAACTAAACAACTAAAACTCAAAAAAAAAAAAACCCAAAACGCCCAAAATGCACACCAGCACACCTGAGCGTAGGATCTATGCAAAAGAGCTACCACAGGTCAGAATCCTGGTGTCGGGTGGTGGACTGAGAGAAATAAAGAAGCTGCCAGTTGCAGACACCAGAGCTTCCTGCAGGAAGATGGGGAGGGGAGAAGGAACAACGAGTTCCCTGAACAGCCCTACCTGGGAAAGCTGTGAACACCCCGTGGCCAGCCAGCGGCAGGGCCCAGTCATCAGGACATAAGGCAGAGAAGTGGGATGGCAGAAAAACAACAGCTGAATTCTATCGGTTGCAGTTGCAAAACCAAGGTTGAGCCACGGACTCCAACACACAACCCAGAGGGCCACTCCCCTCGATACCTTCCTAGACCAAAAAGGGCAGAGCCCCAGAGGAATCTGAAAAAAATGCTACCAAAACTGTGGCTAACACTGACAGGGACTGAAACTGAGGATAGCAAGCATGATTAAATATCTATCAGAAAATTAAAAGGCATTTTTAAGGCTTTATATAAAGCAGGGATCCAAGAAGCTTAGACGCTACCTACTGGAAAACAAAAGAAAAGCTCCTTCTTTGCAGCAAGCTAAAGAGAAACCTTTATGTAATAAATTTTCTTTCTGGAAAAAACAGCAGAATACATTTCCATTAATGCCTGGCAGAAAAAAGTCCATTAAACACCAAGAAAAACAAAGGTAACAAAGCATCTCATAGAGAGAAAAATCTCCAGAAAATAAGCTTACAGATATTAAAATATGTGTCTTAAATGACAGAGAATTCAGAATGGTACTTCTGAAAAAACATAGTGAATTCTAAAACGAGTCATATCGACAATTTCTGGTATTGAAAAACACTTAGATGAGAAGAGCAAGATTGAAACTCTCAAAAAGAACAGAATAGATCTTCTGGAGATGAAGAACACACTTCAAAAGTTGAAAAAATGAAATAGCAAGCTTGTGAAACAGAGTCAACCAAATGGAGGAATGGATTAGTGATATTGAAGACAGAAATCTAAAATAAATCAGAAGGAAGAAGAGAGAATCCGAAGAATGAAAAATACAGAAAGAGAAATTTAAGAACTAATTGATACCATCATAAGAGGAAACATAAGAATAATGGGCATTATTGAAGGTGAGGAAAAGGAGCAGGGAGTAGAAAACATTTTCGGATAAATAGTTGACGAGAATTTCCCAAATCTAAGGAATGAGCTGGAGCTTGGAATTCAAGAAGTCAACAGAACACCCAATTATCTCCACACAAAAAGGCCTTCACCAAAACATATTGTATTAAAGTTATCAAAACTCAACAACAAAGACAGAATTCACAGGGCAGCCAGAGAGAAGAAAATGGTAACTTAAAATGGAAAACCCATTAGATTTCCTTGGACTTCTCAACCCAAACCTTACAAGCCAGAAAGGAATGGAATCAAATATTTAAACTATCAAGTGAAAGGAGCTACAAGCCGAGAATAATGTATCCAGCTAAACTCTCCTTTAGATATGAAGAAGAAATTAAGATTTTTCCAGACATACAAAAATTGAAGGAATTCTCCACTATGAGGCCTGCACCACAGGAAATACAGAAAGGGGTCACCTCACCTAAAACAAAATGACCAAAAAAATACATTATTAGTAGTAAAGTGACTATGAGGCAAATAGAAGCAGAGGAGTGCAATTCTTACTAAGAATAGGGCATTATAAGCTTAAATAATAAAAATAAAATTGTTATAATAATATACTAATGAACGTACAGCATACATAGGGACAAATTGAGAAAACAATGACTAAAAAGGAGAGGATTCAAAGATCCAAATTCGCAAAAGGGAATGGAGATAAGGCATGTGCAGAAGAAAAGAGACGACTATATACACATAACTATCCTTTACATATTCATAACGGTTACCACATACCAAAGATTCAGAACTGAAGTATGTAACATAAAACAAAAAGAACCAGAAGAAAAACGCACAAGAGCCAACCAACATAAAGTAAACAGAAATATAAGGTCAAAGAAGCAATGAAAACATCGAGATACTAGAAAGCAAAAGATAAAATGGCTATAAAAAGACTTCATGTATCAATAATCATCCTAAATGTAAATGGACTGAATTCACCAATAAAAAGGCACAGAGCTGTAGATTCAATCAAAAAACAAAATACAACCATATGCTGCCTACCTGGAGATACATTTCAGCTCCAAAGACAAATATAGACTAAAAGTGAAAGGATGGAAAATGATATTTCAAGCAAAAGGCATTCAGAGAAAAGCAGGAGTAGCGGTACTAATCAAACAGAAATCAAGAAGGAAATAACATCCTTAAATGACACATTAGACTAACTGGACATAATTGACGTATATAGAGCCTTCCTTCCCAAAACAGCTGCTTATACATTCTTCTCTAGTGCACATGGAACATTCTTAAGAATCGACAACATAGTGGAACACAGGGATAGCCTGAACAAATATGAGAGTTGAATCATACTAACCATATTTTCTGATCATAATGCTTTGAAACTAGAGATCAACTGCAAAAAGAGATCATGAAGAACCATGAATACATGGAGATTAAACAACATGCTACTGAAGAATAACTAGATCAGGGAAGAAATAAAAAGAGAGACCAAGAGATACATAGAAATGAATGGTAACGATAGTACAACATATCAAAACTTTTGGGACACGGCAAGAGTGGTCATAAGAGGAGAGTTCATATCATGACAGACCTATCTCCACAAACAAGAATGAGCTCAAATAAACAACCTAATCCTTCATCTTAAAAAACTAGAAAAGGAAGAAAAAATTAAGCCTGAAGTCAGCAGAAAGAAAGAAATAATCAAAATTAGAGCAGAAACAAATGATATTGAAAACAAAAAACAATAAAAAAAAAGTAAATACAACAAGGAGCTGGTTCTTTGAGAAGGTTAATAAAATTGACAAAACCCTGGCTAGACTCACTAAAGAAAAAAGAGAAAGAACACAAATAAACAAAGTCAGGGATCAAAGACGGGAAATTATGAATGACATGACAGAAATACAAAGGATCATACAAGAATACTATGAAAAAGTATATAATACTAAATTTAATAACCTAGAAGAAATGAACCAATACTTAGAAAGATAAAACCTTCCTAGACTGAATGAATAAGAACTGGAAAATCTAAATAGAAGGATCAGCAATATGGAAATTGAAACAATCATCAAAAATCTACCAAAAAGTAAAAGTCCAAAACCAGATGGCTTCAATGGTGAATTCTACCAAACATCCAAAGAAGATTTAATACCTATTATCCTCAAACTCTTCCAAAAAATCGAAGAGGAGGCAATACTTCCCAACACATTTTATGAGGCCAAAACCTGGTAAAGATAACACAAAGAAGAAAACTACAGACCAATATCTCTCATGAACACACATGCAAAAGTCCTAAGTAAGATACTAGCAAACTGAATACAGCCACGTATTAAAAAGATTATGCACCACAATCAAGTGGGCTTCATCCCAGAGGGACAAATATACTTCGACATATGCATATCAATTCATGTAATACATCACATAAACAAATTTAAAAAATAAGAATCGCATGATCATATCAATAGATGCTGAAAAATTTCAATAAGATGCAGCATCCATTTATGATCAAAACATTTAACAAAATCAGTATAGGAGGAAAGTACCTTAACATAATAAAGGCCATATGTGACAAATCCTCAGCCAACATTATACTTAATGGTGAAAAACTAAAAAACCTTCTCTCTAAGATCAGGAACAAGACAATGTTGTCCACTATTCCCTCTGTTATTCAATATAACATTAGAAGTCCTAGCGAGTACAATCAGACAAGAGAAAGATGTAAAGGGCATCCAAATAGGAAACAAAGAATTCAAACTGTCACTATTCGTGGATGACATCATTCCCTATAAAGAAAACCCTAAAAACTCCACAAGAACACTAGTAGAAACAATAAGCAACTACAGTAAACTTTCTGGATACAATATCAACATTCAAAAATCCATAGCATTCCTACACTCTAATAATGAAGTGTCAGAAAAAGAAGTGGAAAAAAGAATTTCTTTTGCTGTTGCAACAAGAGGAATAAAATACATAGGAATAAATTTATCGAAACAAGTGAAGGACTTATATAATGAAAACTATAAGACTCTATTAAAAGAAATCGAAGAAGATACAAGGAAATGGAAAGATATTCTGTGTTCTTGGATTGGAAGAATCAACATAGTTTAAATGATCTTATTACCTAAAGCATTATACAGATTTAATGCAATCCACATCAAAATCTCATCGGCATTTTTAAATAAATAGAACGACAACAACAACAACAAACATCAGATTTGTATGGAAGCACAAAAGACCCCAATTTGCCAAAGCCATCATGAGAAAAAGAACGAGGCTGAAGGCATCAAGCTGCTGACTTCAAATTATACTACAAAGCAACAGTTATCAAAACGGCATGGTATTGGCAGAAAACAGACACCCAGACCAGTAGAACAGAATTGAGAATCCAGAAGTAAACCCATATTTATATAGGAAAATAATTTTTAACAAAAATGCCAAAAACATACAGTGGAGAAAGGAAAGCTTCTTCAATCAATGGTGCTGAGAAAACTGTAAAGTCACCTGCAAAAGAATGAAACTAGACTGTTGTCTATCACCACACACCAAAATTAACTCAACATGGATTAAGGACCTAAATATAAAACCTGAAACTATAAATTGCATAGAAGAAAACACAGGAACTAAACTCAAGTACCTTGGATTCGAAGAGGATTTTATGAATTTTACCTCAAAAGCAAGTGAAGTAAAGCTAAAATAAATGAAGGGGACTACATTAAACTAAAAAGCTTCTGCTCAGCAAAAGAAATTTTCAACAAGATAAATAGAGAATCATCTGAATGGGAAAATATATTTACAAGCAACACTGCCAATAAGGTCCTAATATCCAAAATATACAAGGAACTCATACAACTCAATAACAACAAAAAACCCCACAAATGATCCAATCAAAAAATGGGCAGCATCCTTGAACAGACCCTTCTTCCTAGAGGACATACAAATGGCCAACAAATATATGAAAAGATGCTCAACATCGCTAGCTATTAGGGAAATGCAAATCCAAACCATAATGAGATACCATCTCACACCTGTTGGAATAGCTATAATCAACAGGATAACTAATAACAAATGTTGGGGAGGATATGGAGAAAAGGAACCCTTATACACTGCTGCTGGGACTGCAAATTGGTAAAAAAAACCTAAGAATTGTTCTATCATATGATCCAGCAATCCCTACTGGGTATTTACCCGAAAGACTTGAAAACCTATATCTGAAAAGATATTTGCACACCTATGTTCATAGCAGCACTATTCACGGTGGCCAGGACATGGAAGCAACCGAAATGTCCTATGATAAATGATTGGCTAAAGAAGCAGTGGTACATATATACATTGGAATATAAGAAGAGATGAAATACTGCCATCTGCGACAACATGTATGGAACTCAAGATAATCATGCTAAGCGAAATAAGCCAGTCAGAAAAAGTTGAGTACCACATGATATCACTTATATATGGGATATAAACCTAAAAGCAACAAATGAGCTTGGCAAGCAGAGAGTCATGGACATGGACAATAGACTAGTGTTTGCCAGAGGGTAGTGGATGGGGAAGGATGGGGGAGATGGATGTGGTAAAGGGGGGTCAAATATAAGGGGTATGGGGAGGATGAAATGGGTAAAGTGGATCAAATATATGGTAGGTGAAGAAAACTGGACTTTGGGTGGTAAACACACAATAGAATATATAGATGCCAAATTATAATGTACACCTGAAAATTATATAATTGTATTAACCAATGTTACCCCAATAAATGTAATTTTTTTAAAAATTT
>NW_006441948.1:160050-163500 GCF_000325575.1 Pteropus alecto
ACACAGACCCATGGAAAAGAATCGATAGTCTAGACGTTAACTTCCATTTATATAAGCAAATAATTTTTGACAGAGGAGCCAAAAACATACTATGGAGAAAGGAAAGCCTCTTCAATAAATGGTGTTGGGAAAACTGGAAAGCCACCTGCAAAAGAATGAAACTTGACTATTGTCTGTCACCACACACCTAAATTAACTCAAAATGATTTAAGACCTTCAATATAAGACCTGAAACCATAAAATGCATAAAAGAAAACATAGGAAATACTCTCAAGGACCTTGGAGTTAAAGAGGATTTTATTAATTTGACTTCAACAAGGGAAGTAAAAGCAAAAATAAATGAAGGGGACTACATCAAACTAAAAAGCTTCTGCTCAGCAAAAGAAATCCTCAACAATGCAAGAACAGAACCATCTGAATGGGAAAATATTTTTGCAAGCAAGGCTTCTAATAAGGGCCTAATATACAAAATATACAAAGAACTCATACAACTCAATAACAATAAGAAAGCAAATAATCCAATCAAAAAATGAGCAGAGGACCTGAACAGACACTTCTCCCTAGAGGACATACAAATAGCCAAGAAATATTTGTAAAGTTGTTGAACATCACTAGCTATTAGGGAAATACAAATCCAAATTACAATGAGATACCATCTCACACCTCTTAGCTATAATCAACAGGACAACTAATAACAAATGTTGGAGAAGATGTGGAGAAAAAGAACCCCTCATACACTGCTGCTGTGACTGCAAATTAGTACGGCCACTATAAAAAACAGTTTGGAAGTTCCTCCAAAAGACTAAGAATTAATCTACCATATGATCCAGCAATCCCTCTACTGGGTATTTACCCCAATGTCTTGAAAACCCATATCTGAAAAGATATGTGCACACCGATGTTCATAGCAGTATTATTGACAGTGGCCAGAATATTGATGCAACCAAAGTGTCCTATACTAGATGATTGGCTAAAGAAACTGTGGTACATATATACTATGGAATATTACTCAGTCATAAGAAGAGATGAAATATTGCCATTTGTGACAACATGAATGGACCTCTAAATAATCATACTAATTGAAATAAGCCAGATAGGATAAGTTGAAAATCACATGATATCACTTATATATGGGATATAAACCTAAAAGCAACAAATGAACAGACAAACAAACAGAGAGTCACGGACGTAGACTATAGACTATTTGTTACAAGAGAGTAGAGGGTGGGTGAGGAAGGGATAGGTAGACGGGGTAAAGGTGGTCAAATATAGGGTTTAGGTGGAGGGTGACGTGGGTAAAGGGGATCAAATATATGGTAGCTGAAGGAAATTGGACTTTGGTTGTTTAACACACAATAGAATATACAGATGTCAAATTATAATGTACACACAAAAATTATATAATTGTATTCACCAATGTTACCCCAATAAACTTAATTAAAAAAAAATATTCCAGTGATGTTACCTTCCAGTCCCAGTTCTCTATTCTAGATAGAATTTTTGTTGCTCTTGTTTCAGATAAACATTTCTTGTCCAACTGTTGCTTTTCAGGTAGCCTGGGGGTTGCTGCCATACACCTTAGGTCTATAGAAACATTTTTTTTCCTGTGAAGCTTGTCTTCTCAAGCAATAATACCTCTACTTCAGCACAAGAGTCAGTTGCATATTTTTCACTTGGTACCTGGCTTATATAGATGTCCAGTTTTGATGCCTTGGCATTTTTTATATTAGACTGAATAGTACATGCAGGATTCATGACAGGTTTTGACTACTTGCATTCCCAAATTAACTCCAGAGTTGCAGATCAATCAGGATTATTAGTCTCTTGAACTTTTTTTTTCTAGTAAGTCTTACATCTCTGCCTCCAACTTTCCATGTAGCATATCAATTTATGTCCTAGTCCCTCATTTCCTGAGACCATAAAATGGGGATAATTATTCTTGTAACTTCCTTGAACATGGGGTGGCAGGTATATGAATGTGTTCTGCTAGTGGAGTCCATTTGGCCTTTTGAGAAAATGACACTCTATCATTCAGGGCAATAATATTGAGAAAGAATGATTGTTAGGAACACATATAAATTATTTAGAGTTTGTTCATCTCAATTTAAGTTTACCCAGGATATCGTATAGTGTTTGTACAGATTTCAGAGACTGCAACAGAGATCTCCAAAGCCATTAAGGAGGTTTTCAGGCATATGCTGATATTAATTTTAGTAAAATATGGAATCTTTGTGTAAATAGAATAATTAAAGTAATAGATAATTGGATCCCTTTATGTTACAAAGTATTTCAGAGAGAGACACTGACTATCCTTCAGGACAAGAAATCATACAAACTGATTGTAAGTCATACACATTACTTTAGTAACATGTCATAAGCAAAACAGTCTTGAAAGACTGACAAGAGGAATATGTCTGTTTTGGTTAATTTATTCTCAGTATAGGGGGACACAAAATTCTAGTCATCTGTTTTTTTGTTTTTTTTTTTAAAGAAGTTAAAAAGCTACTGACTATGCCACATATCTGAACAAAACTGACATTAGAAGGTGAAATGGAGCCTAAAGGCATTACATATTCTCAGGCAGTTTTCTGTCATCCAATGGAATAGGCTAAAAGATAACAAGCAAGGGTTGATGAATTTTGCATGGATGGTGAGGGTCTTTCTGGCTCCTTTGATAATATTTTCTAAAAAGCTCTTTTTTTCCCCTGCTACCTCCTGTGGTAGAGTGTGTGTGTGTAGGGAGAGGAGGTGGGAGTGGAGGTGGTTGGGGAATGGTGGGGAGATGATTTCGTCTGACCTTGTGAGGCTAGTTTGAGTATGACACTTTACACTGCCTACTCTCACCCTTAATGGGATACTTGGACAGCTCTTAGTATCAAAGTATCCACAAACCACACAGAGCCTGCAGGCAATCATTGCAGTTAAAATCTCTTGCATTTCGTCTCTTGACTTCCCCTTGAACTTTATCTGCTGCTTCCATTCATTTTCATTTAGTGGATTTAAATTTCTTGTTCTTCTCATTTAGAGGTTTTTATTGAAATCAGTGTCCCTTCAAAATGATGAAAGAAAGAGATACATTTTAACTACATAAGTAAATTGCCAATCACTGATCCGTCAGACAACCTCCCATCATTCACTCAGGAACCTCTGAAAGGGAAGATTACTTCTGTTTCACATGATGGCTGACTTGATTAAAATATTTAGTATTTTTTTTTATTCAAATACATTTCCATCATCAAATGTTATCATGAATATTTACATATTCATCAAGATAAAAAAGGAGCTTTTCAGATTTTTCTGTTTGAGTCCTTTGATAACTGAAATAGAGCTGTTGTTCACTATTGTGTTCTTTCTTTCCAACATGTTCACAGAATTGCGACAGCTGGCAAATAGTTAAATTCTTTTGCAGAATGTACAAATACTATAAGTCCTACAGCATTTGTCAGCCTT
>NW_006441948.1:163666-184274 GCF_000325575.1 Pteropus alecto
AAAAATCATTTTCCCTCTTCCCTTGTAGGTTATTGGCTGAGACTTCCCTGAATAAAAAGACTGATTAACAGGAAAAATAAAAACAGAAGTTTAATATCATGTATACCTCCTGTATATATGGGAGAGACCAAAGAAAACTGAGTAACTCTCTGAAATGACCGAAGCCACCACTTTAAATACCATCTCCAGTAAAGACAAAAGATGTTGGAGGGGGTTAGGGGGTGCTTTATGGGAGATTGCCAGGGAAAGCAAAGTAAACAGGATGTGGTTGTTATGCAGATAAGTCATAGCCTTCTCCATGGGTAAGGGCTTCTACATATTTGGTCATCATCCTCTTCCTGGTATAAAGAGGAAGACATCCTTACAAATGGAGATTTTCCTTATACGTGTAAATATTTCTAACAAAAGGGAAGCTTATACTAGGTTTTCAGAGCTTCTCCTGTGTCTGCTCTTTTAAAAAAATAACCAGCCCCAAATAATCACCAGGCCGAAGAGTCATATTTTGCAGTGGCAAATTCTGCTCCCCTCCAATAGTAAAACTTCTAACAGTATTAGAGCTTGGTAGAATACATGATTAAATTCTCAGCCCCAGAGTGGGCATTTGTATAATTATTTAAAGGTAGACAGTGTGGTATAATTATTTAAAGGTAGATAGTAGAAAGGGTACAGAATGCGAAGCTAGAACATTTGTCTAGTATTTATTAATAACTATGTCCAAAGCCATATAAGAAGCAAGTGGCAAAACTGAAACTCAAACAGATTTGTCTTACTAGACATCCTATGCTTCTAAACTCTAGCTATAAAGGCTATCAGAAGTATAATAACTTGTCATATAATAACTGTCATAATTTACTATGTGCTAGACACTGCACTTTAATGCATTATTACATTTTATATGTCACCATCAAGAAAATTGAAACTTCGGGAGACCTGTGCGATTCTGAACAAATCACTTCATTTCTCTGGAGCTCAATTGCCTTTTGTTTCCCCTGGCTGTCTAAGTCTTAGTTGCTCAGGAAAGGACAATCAGGTTGTGCATGTGATGATAAAATTGAGTTTCTGCCATCAGAATCCCAGGTCCACAAGTCTCCCCTCCCTTACCAGTTCCTTTTTGTCTTCTGAATCTCTGTTGTTTGACATTGCTAGCTGCTCCTGTGTTTCCGTTTTTCATACTCCACTCCTGCTGCCTCCCCAAGAACCTCTGCCCTATTTTCCTATCCCCTTTCCTATCAACATTTAAATATGCTCATATATTCCTCATCTTAAAACCTATTGCAAAACTCCACCCTAAAAACTCTATGCTCTTCCTGTTAATGCTCTTTCGTTATTTCCACTTAAAAAATCAACATTTTTTAATTTTCTTCACTCACCATCTCTATTTTCTCACCTTCCAGTCACTGTTTATTCCACTGTGATATGGCTTCTGTCCTGACTATTGTCCTCTTTCCCCATATTAGTTTTCTATGGCTGCTTAAAAACTTACCACAAATTTAGTGACTTAAAACAACACCCATTTATTGTCTTAAAGTCCCATAGAAGTCTAACATGGTCTCACTAGGTGAATGGGTGGCATTTCTCTCTGGAAGCTCTAGGGGAGAAATTTTCCTTTTCTTTTTCTAGTTTCTAGATGTTGCCCACATTCTTTGGTTCTTAGTTCTCCTTCCTCCATCTTTAAAACTTGCCATATTGGTTGTATTTCTTTGGTTATCTCTTTCACAGTCACATCTCCTACTGACAACTGCCAGGAAATATTCTTCACTTCTAAGGACCCTTGTTATTAGATTGGGCTCACCTAGATAATCCTGGATAACTTCTCCATTCTATGTTACTTAATTTAATTACATCTAGCACATTCACAGACTCCAAGGATTAGGACATGGGGGACATTATTCTGTCTACTCCCACCCTGCTCCCACAGTGTTTGCACTGAAATCACCAAAGGCTTCATTGTTAAGACTCCAATGGGCATTTTTAATACTGATCTTTATCAGTTTATCAACACTTGATAAACTCTTCTTTCTCAATTTCTCTTTCTCTCCTTTTATGACCAGTTGTTTTCTCTCATCCTGACCATTCTCTACTTTGTCCTTTAAGCAGTAGTATTCTCCAGGATTCAATCCTCAATCCAATTCTCTTCTATCCATACAAACTGTCCTTGTGTTATCTCAAACATTTCCATGACTGAAACTTAAGTTGTGGGCTGATGACCCCATTTCATGGCCTGTTCTTGAGTCTAGATTATATGTCTGAATGCTTACTTTCATATCTTTAAAAAATTTTTCAGTCTTTAAGCTTTATTTTTTCTAGTTTTATTGAGATATAATTGACAAAGAGGAATGTATATATTTAAGGTATACAACTTGATGTTTTGATATATGTATACATTGTAAAATGATCACTACATGCAAGCTAAATAATAAATCACCTTATGTAGTTACCACTTGGTTTTGGTGTTATAAGAACACTTAAAAATTACCTTCTTAGAAAATTTCGAGTATACAATACATTATTGTTAATTATAGTCATGTTATTGTACGTTAGATCTCCAGAACTCATTCATTTTGCATAACTGAAAGTTTGTACCGTTTGACCAACATTTTAATTCTCCCACCCTCCTGCCTCTGGTAACCACCATTTTACTGTTTGCCTCTATGAGTTTGACTATTTTAGAGTCCACATTTAAATGATATTATGCAGTATTTATTTTTCTGTGTCCAGTTTATTTCACTTAGCATAACAGTAATCAAAACAGTATTTTACTGGCATAAAAACAGGCAAATAGACCAATGGAGTTGAATAGAGAACCCAGAAATAAATTCACACATTTATAGACATTGATCTTCCACAAGGATACCAAGAACACACAATGGGGAAAAGATAGTCTTTTCAATAAATAGTGATGGGAAAACTGAATATTCACATGCAGAAGAACAAAATTGGATCATTATCTTATACCAAATAAAAAAAAATCAATGAAAAATGGATTAAACCTTAAATGAGAGTCCTGAAATTGTTGTAAAATTACTTGAAGAAAATAGGGAAAAAAAAAACATCATGACATTGGTCTTGGTAATAATTCTTTTTTGTCATCACACTAAGTTCAGCAAAAGCAAAAATAGACAAGTAAAATAGCATCTAACTAAAGTGCTTCTGTACAGCAAAGGAGACAATAAAAGAAGTAAAACTGCAGTCTATGCAATGGGAAAAAATATTTGCAAACCATATAGCTGATAAAGAATTAATATCCAAAATATATAAGGAACTCAAACAGCTCAATAGCAAAAAGCAAACAAACGAACAAACAAAATAAACCAATCTGATTAAAAAATGGGCAAAGAGGACTGGGCAAAATGCAAAGATGATAGAAGCTTTGCTCATCCCCTCTTGAGACCACATCAAAGTTGAGATGGAAACACGGAGCAAACAGTAAGCAGAGTCACCTGGGGTCTGGATGAACAGAAGTCCTAAAACTAGGGAGAGAAATAAGAAATTACCCTGTAAACGTTGGAGGTAGGAGGGGGCAAAGATGTGAGCCTGCCAGTACAGCAGCTGAGTGGGACAGAGGCTATGGTAGTGGCAGCGGACAGCTGCAGATGAGGGGTCATGTCCACAACTGGATTTTCACGGAGATGAACCTGGTCACTCTGAGCACCAGCGCCAGGTCGGCTGATCAGGGAACACCAGGGACTAATGGGGATGACACTGAGTTGTTGGAGTGAAGACCAGAGGTGAGGCTTTCTACCAGGCAGAAGTACTGGTAATATCTATTGCTCCTCTGTTGAGTCCTCCCCACTACCAGTGTGCAGACACAGACACCACCATAACTGAGTCATCATAAAATTGGATAACAGAGATTGCTCCACCCAAGGGATTCCCTGAAATTCCACCTCCCCCAACACTCTGCCTCGCCCAAGCCACATCCACTTGTGTCCTCTGCAAGTCCCATGCTCCTTGTTGAGCCAACTCCAAGATTCACACTGGTGGCAGCTGATCTCGGATCCTGGTGTGGTTTCTTTATGCAGCTATAAGCACAGCATCTGTGGATTGCTTGTGGAATCTTAACAAGTGGACTCAGAGGGGCACAGGCTATGGCTAAACTTGGCCTACAGCTGTACCCCTCTCAGGACTGTGTACTGGACATCTACTCCACAAAGCCACATTCATATGCCCCGGGAGACTTCGGAACTTTGCTTAGTACATAGAAACAGACACAGAAAGGCAGCCAAAATGGCAAGACAAAGACACAAAAACAAAATGAAAGAACAGAACATAGATTAAGAAAAAATATAGTCTACCAATCTCACAGATGCAGAGTTCAAAACATTGGTTATAAAGATGTTCGATGAACTTAGGGAAAGTGTAGATGAACTCAGTGAGAACTTTAATAAAGAGATAAAAAAAAACCCATAAAAATGGAAATGGAAATTATAAAAGGAAACCAGTCAAAAATGTAGACTACATTATCCGAGATGAAGAGTATATTAGAGGGAATTAACAGAGTGGATAAAGAAGAGGATCGTACCATCAATATAGAGAATGGGGAAGCCGAGGTCACCCAATCAGAATGGCA
Organism: Pteropus alecto; assembly: GCF_000325575.1. Lineage (NCBI taxonomy): Eukaryota > Metazoa > Chordata > Mammalia > Chiroptera > Pteropodidae > Pteropus > Pteropus alecto. Next base: position 168,237 of record NW_006441948.1, read on the forward strand.
AGAAAAAAGAAGCAAAATACAGTAATAATTTAAGGAGTCTTTGGAACAAAATTAAGTGTAAAAGTATGTTTAATAAAGGTAACTGAATGAGGAGAGGGAGAACAAAAAGTGGAAAAGCTATTTGAAGAAATAATGATGGAAAACTTCCCGCTCCTGGTGAAGGAAATAGACATACAACTCGAGAAAGCTAAGAGAGTCCCAAGAGAGAGGAACCCAGAGACGCCCACACCAAAACACATAACTAAAATGTCAAAGATTGAATACAAAGAGAATCTTTAAAGTAGCAAAGGAATAGCAGTTAGTTACCTAAAAGATAACAGCCATAAGACTGTCAGCTGATTTCTCCAAAGACACTATGCAGGACAGAGGCCTGGGCACAAAATATTTTTTAAATTATTTTTTTTTATTTTTATTTTTTAAAATTTATTTTTATTTATTTATTTATGGTGACATTGGTTAATGAAATCTAATAAGTTTCAGCTGTATACTTTAACAGTAAAAAAAAAAATAGTATTTAATATATAACACGGTCCCTTGTTGGTTAATGAAATCTAATAAGTTTCAGCTGTACACTTCAACATTAAGATATACATATATTTACACTGTATGTTTACCTCCCATAGTTAGATTTCTTTCTATCAAAAGTATTTAACCCCCTTTACTCCATCGACCTCTCCCTTCCTGCTCCCTTCTCCCTTTTGGTAACCACTAGTCCATTGTCCATGTCCATGAGTCTGTTTGTTTGTCCTGTTCATTTGTTGCTTTTAGGTTTATACCCAAGTATTAGTGATGTAATGTGATTTTCAACTTTTTCTGTCCGACTTATTTCACTTAGCATGATTATCTCGAGGTCCATGCAGGTTGTCACAAATGACAGTATTTTATCTCTTGTTATGGCTCAGTAATATTCCATTGTATATATGTACCGCTGCTTCTTTAGCCAATCATCTACCGTAAGACACTTCAATTGCTTCCAATTCCTGGCAACCGTGAAAAATGCTGATATGAACATCAGTGTGCAAATATCTTTTTGGATATGAGCTTTCAAGTTTTTAGTGTAAATACCCAGTAGAGGGATTGCTAGATCGTACGGTAGATCAATTCTTAGTTTTTTGAGGAAGCTCCATACTGTTTTCCATAGTGGCTGTACTAATTTGCAGTCACAGCAGCAGTGTATGAGGTTCCTTTTTCTCTGCATCCTCTCCAACATTTGTTATTAGTTGTCCTGTTGATTATAGCTATTCTAACAGGTGTCAGATGGTATGCCATTGTGGTTTTGATTTTCCTTTTCCTAATAGCTAATGACGTTGAGCATCTTTTCATATATTTGTTGGCCATTTGTATGTCCTCTAGGGAGAAGTATCTGTTCAGTGACTCTGCCCATTTTTTGACTGGATTGCTTGTATTTTTGTTGTTGTTGAGTTGTATGAGTTCTTTGTATATTTTGCATATTATGCCCCTTTTGGAGATGTTGCTTGTAAATATATTTTCCCATTCGGATGGTTGTCACTTTACCTTGTTGACGATTTCTTTTGCTTAGCAGAAACTTTTTAGTTTGATATAGTCCAATTCATTTAGTTTTACTTTTACTTCCCTTGCCTTTGAGGTAACATTCATTAAATCCTCTGTAAGTCCAAGGTCCTTGAGTTTAGTTCCTATGTTTTCTTCTATACATTTATTGTTTCAGGTCTTATATTCAGGTCCTTAATCTATTTTGAGTTAATTTTGGTGAATGGTAATAGGCAACAGTCTAGTTTCATTCTTTTGTGGGTGGCTTTCCAGTTTTCCCACCACCATTTATTGAAGAGGCTTTCCTTTCTCCATTGTATGTTTTTGGCTTTTTTGTTGGAAATTATTTGCCCATATAAATATGGGTTTACTTCTGGATTCTCGATTCTGTTCTACTGGTCCGTGTGTCTGTTTTTCTATCAATACCATGCTGTTTTGATTACTGCCACTTTGTAGTATAATTTGAAGTCGGGCAGCGTGATACCTCCAGGTGCGTTCTTTTTTCTCCATGTGCATAAGTCTGTTTGTTTGTCCTTTGGTAATTCGGGGTCTTTTGTCCTTCCATACAAATCTGAGGATTTCTTGTTCTATTTCTTTAAAAAATGCCAATGGGATGTTGGTGGAGATTGAAATGAATCTATATAATGCTTTAGGTAATAAGGTCATTTTAACTACATTGATTATTCCAATCCAAGAACATAGAATACCTTTCTATTTCCTTGTAACTTCTTCGATTTCTTTTAATAGGGTCTTAGAGTTTTCATTATATAGTTTCTTCACATGTTTCATTAGATTTCTTTCTGGGTATTTTATTCTTTTCTTTGCAGTTGCAAAAGGAGATATTATTTCCACTTCTTTTTCTGACACTTCATTATTCAATTATCGAAATGCTATGAATTTTCAAATATTGATTTTATATCCAGAAATATTACTGTATTTGCTTATTGTTTCTAGTAGTGTTCTAGTGCAGTCTTTAGGGTTTTCTATATAGGGAATCATGTCATCTGCAAATAGTGACAGGTTGACTACTTCGTTTCCTATTTGGATGCCTTTAATATCTTTCTCTTGTCTGATTGCACTCACTAGAACTTCCAATGTTATTTTGAATAACAGCTATTAAGTATAATGTTGGCTGAGGTTTTGTCATAGATGGCTTTTATTATGTTAAGGTACTTTCCTTCTATACCAATTTTGTTGTGTTTTGATCATAAGTGGATGCTTTATCTTGTTGAAGGCTTTTTCTGCATCTATTGATATGATCATATGATTCTTATTTTTTTTTTAATTTGTTTATGTGGTGTATTACAAGAATTGATTTGTATATGTTGAACCATCCCTGTGCCCCTGGGAATAAGCCCATTTGATCATGGTCTATATAATCTTTTGAATATGTTGCTGTTTTCGGTTCGGTAGTATCTTATTTAGGATTTTTGCATCTGTGTTCATGAGCGATATTGATTTGTAGTTTTCCTTTTTCATGTGTTATCTTTATCAGGTTTTGGTATCTGGGTAATATTGGCCCCATAAAATGAATTGGGAAGTATTGCCTCCTATTCAATTTTTTGGAAGTGTTTGAGGAGAATAGGTATTAAATCTTCTTTGAATGTTTTGTATAATTCACTGTTGAAGACATCCAGTCCTGGACTTTTACTTTTTGGTAGGTTTTTGATGATTGTTTCAATTTCCATACTGCTGATCAGTCTATTTAGCTGTTCCAGGTTCTTCTTGATTCAGTCTAGGAAGGTTGTATCTTTCTAAGCACTGGTCCATTTGTTCGAGGTTATTAAATTTAGTGTTATATACTTTTTCATAGTATTCTTGTATGATCTTTTGTATTTCTGCGGTGTCTGTCATTTCCCCTCTTTCATTTCTGATTTTGTTTGTTTCCTTTCTCTTTTTTCTTTAATAAGTCTAGCCAGGGATTGGTCAAATTTATAAATCTTCTTAAAGAACCAGCTCTTTGTTGCATTTATTTTTTCTGTTGTTCTTTTGTTTTGTTTTGTTTTCAATTTCATTTATTTCTGCTCTAATTTTGATTATTTCTTTCTTTCTGCTGACTTTAGGCTTTATGTGTTCTTTTTCTAGTTTTTTTTAAGATGAAACATTAGGTTGTTTATTTGGACTCCTTCTTGTTTTTGGAGATAGGCATGTAATGATATGAACTTTCCTCTTATGACTGCTTTTGCTATGTTCCAAAAGTTTCCATATGTTGTACTATTATTATCTTTTGTTTCTATGTATTCTTGATCTCTCTTTTCATTTTTTTCTGATGCAGTTATTCTTCAGCATAATGTTGTTTAATCTCCATGTATTTTGTTTCTTCCTGCTTTCTTTTTGCAGTTGATCTCTAGTTTCAAAGCATTATGATTAGAGAATATGGTTGGTATGATTTCAACCCTCTTATATTTGTTGAGTCTATCTCTGTGTCCCAGTTTGTGGTCAATGATTGAGAATGTTCCATGTGCATTAGAGAAGAATGTATATAAGCAGCTATTTTGAGATGGAAGGCTCTGTAAATGTCAATTATGTCCAGTTGGTCTAATGTGTCATTTAAAAATGTTAATTCCTTATTGATTTTCGGTTTGGATGATCTGTCCATATCCAACAGTGGGATATTTAGGTCCCCTATTACTATACAGTTTTGGTCTGTTTCTCCCTTTAGTTCTGTTAGTAATTGCTATACCTACTTTGGGGCTCCCTGATTGGGAGCAGAGATATTAATAAGTATTATGTCTTCTTGGTGCATGATTTCCTTTATCATTATGAAATGTCCCTCAGTATATATCTTTACCTTTTTAATATTTTTATCCCTTGGTGAACAAATTTAATATTTTGTTGTTAAACAACTGGGGCAAAAGACTAGGTTTGTTATAAATGCAATTGATCAGAATTACAAATGCTTCCCTAGAGGTCCCAATATCATAGGGATGCGATATTTTTGATGGTTTTATGAAGACATTTATAACCTTCTAGTTTTTTTTTTGCTTTTTGAAAAAATGTTCAATCAAAAGACTAAATCATACAAAGCATTTAATATTTCAAACAGTGCTCTATAACAAAATTTAAAACAAGAATTATTCAGAGCACTTAATTATGTTTATCAAACATTTGAATAAGCTTCATTCAGAAACTCTACATTAGAGTAGCTTACGGGTATGTTGCCGTTCTCTGCAGTACTACAAAATTAGTTGTAAAGAGCTTTACCTGTACTTGATGTAATGCTAACATGTTACTATTTGCAAGCCATGTATCTTTCAGTTATATTCTCCCAGCTGATTACATTCCAAATGGCTGTTAGATAATTACATCTGACATTTTTATACTGAAGATAATAAGCATGCTCTCACACATCAGTCCCCAGCAGTGGAATAAGACCTCTTGTTCCTTGCAGGGATCCTGGTTAGGACAAGCAGCAGCCTGTAAGTGTCCCGTTTCCTTATTAAAACCAAGCCAACCCCAACCTGAGTCTTGAACACCAGCAGATTCAGTGGTTGACTTCTCCTTAAATTTAGCAAAGGAAACAAAATCACGTTTGATGACTTCCAGCAATTCCCCTTTGGGTTCTCCACTGCCATTAGGGCTCAGGTTTGTCTAGAAAATGCTATGTTTGATATGACTTCCACAGTTGAGCTTTAGCATAGGGTGAAGAGCTCTCTGAGTTGTAACATCACCCTTCTCCAGAGCCTCCAGGTACTTGTTTTTGGTGGCATTCATGTCGTTCACATGGTTCGTGTGGTGCTTACTGTAGTGCAATTGCATAATGTGGACATTAATGTGAGGCTCCAGGGCACCATAGTCATAAGACAAGTCGGTAAGGGTGTATTCTGCCTGGAGCCCAGAGACCCCAGTGCTGGTGCCAGCTTCCAGCTCATACTACACGCCGCCTGGGACAACAAGGTGATGCCACACTCAGGCCTCTCAGAGTTCAAGATACTGCACCACACTGACAGCCTGGGGTAAAACCTACCTTTTGAATTTTGAATCTATGTTGTTAGATATTCGTACCACTACTTCCATTTATCTTTGAATGCCATCTGCTTGAAATATCATTTTCCACCCTTCCACTTTGAGTCTATATTTGGCATTGGAACTGAGATTTGTCTCCTGGAGGCAGCATATGGTTGGCTTTTGTTTTTTGATCCAATCTGCAACTCCGTGCCTTATTATTAGTGAGTTCAGTCCATTTACATGTAGAGTGATTATTGAAATATGAGATTTTCCTAATACTATTTTACGTTTTGCTTTCTGGTAGCTCAGTGTCTCCATTGCTTCCTTGTCCTTCTGTGTCAGTTTTTGTTATTTTGGTTGGATTTTGTGGGTTTTCTCTCTGGTCCTTTTTGCTTTATGTTATATACTTCAGTTCTGAATCTTTGCCATGTGGTTGCCATTATGAATACGTAGAGGGTAATTATATACATAGTAGTGCATTTTCTTCTGTGTGTGCCTTATCTCCATTCCCTTTTGTGAATTTGGATCTTTCAATCCTCGCTTTTTCTATCATTGCTGTCTCAGTTTGTCCCTATTTATGCTGAACATTCATTACTATCTTGCTATAGCAAATTTCTTCTTATTTTTAGCTTATAATGCCCTGTTTATAGTAAGGGTTGCACTCCTCTGCTTGTCTCTGCCTTCTAGTCGCCTTACTCATAGTTAAGTTTTTTGTTTTTTTGTCATTTTGTTTTAGGTGAGTTGACCCCTTTCAGTATTTCCTGTAATGTAGATCTCATAGTAGAGAATTCCCTCAATTTTTGTATGTCTGGAAATGTCTTTATTTCTCCTTCATATCTAAAGGAGAGCTTTGCTGATTACATTATTCTTGACTGGTAGTTCCTTTTATTTAATAGTTTGAATATTTGATTCTACTCCTTTCTGTCTTGTAAAGTTTATGCTGAGGAGTCCAACAATAATCTAATGGGTTTTCCTTTATAGGTTACCATTTCCTTTTCTCTGGCTGCCTTGAGAATTCTGTCTCGTAATTTATTTTTGATAATTTTAATACAATGTGTCTTGGCCTTTTTGGGTTGAGATAATTGGATGTTCTGTTGGCTTCTTGAATTCCAACCTCCAGCTCATTCATTAAATTTGGGAACTTCTCAGTTTCCTCTTCTGATCGTATCAGCTAGTTCATGTATTTCTCTTTCATTATTTTTCATACTTTGGTTTCTCTTTTCTTCCTTCTGATTTATTTCTAGATTTCTGTCTTTGATATCACTGATCCTTTCCTCCATTTGGTCGACTCTACTTCCCAAGCCTGCTATTTCATTTTTCATCTCTTTTAGTGTGCTCTTCATCTCCAGAAGTTCATTTGGTTCTTATTGAGGGCTTCAATCTCCTTGATAAAGAACTCATTCTGCTCATCTAGTTGTTTTTTCACTCCCTGAAATTGTTGATATGACTCATTTCAGAACTCACTGAGTTTTTTTCAGAAGTAACATCCTGAATTCTCTGTCTTTTAAGTTGCATATCTATAAGCTTATTTTCCGGAGATTTTTCTTTCTTTCTGAGATGCCTTGTCACCTTGGTTGTTCATGTTATTTAATGGACTATTTCTCTGCCTGGGCATTAATGGAAGTGTATTCAGCTTTTTTTTTTTTTTTTCCAAAAGGATTTATTATATAAAGGTCTCTCTTTAGTCTGCTGCAAAGAAAGCACTTTTCTTTTAATTTCCATTAGGTGACGTCTAAGCCTCTTGGATTTCTGCTTTATATAATGTCTTAATAATGCCTTTTTTTTTTCTTATAGATGTTTCATCATGCTCGCTACTCTCAGTCTCAGTCCCTGTCAGTGTTAGCAATAGTTTCGGTAGTGTTTGCTCAGATTCCCCTGGGGTTCCGCGGTGCTTAGTCTAGACAGATATGGGGGGATGGGCCCTCTGGGTTTGGGGATGGGGGCTGTGGCTCAGCCTCCTGTTTTGCAACCACAGCTGGTAAAAATCAACTGTTGTTTCTCTGCTGTCCCCTCTTCTCTGCCATACCTGGGCACTGCCGTCGGCCACATGTAGCTCACAGCTCTCCCAGACTGGGCTGATTGGGGACCTCCCCCACCCCCCACACCATCTCCCCTCCCCGTCCTCCTGCAGGGATCTCCAGCTGTGAGAGGCAGCTTCCTTTTTTCTCCTAGTCCATCACTGGACTCCCAGGTTACTGACCTGTGGTAGCTTTTATGTGTTGATCACATGTTCAGATGTGCTGGTGTCCATTGGGTGTTTTTTCTTGAGTTTTCAATGTTCAGCTTACTGTTGTTTCAAGTGGAGACATCTGGGATCGTCTCTCACTTTGCCATGTTTCTGACATTTTTCTCACTCTTTTCTTTTATTTGTTTCCATCTTTTCATTGTATTTCTAATGCTTCTTTCCTGTTTTGTATAAAATCTTGCTTCTGTGAAAGTCCCTTATCCTAGGAATTTTGTATATTCATTCAGCCATTCAATAATTTGTAGTGCTTATTATGCGCTAAGCTCTATAATAGACACTAGAAATATAATATTGAACAAGGAAAATTATGCTCCCACTGTCCTGGAGTATATATACTAGTTAGAGAGTGATTATTAATGAACACATCAAAAAAGTCTACAGGTAAAAAATATATATATATATATCAGATAATAGTAAGTGTTATGCAGTGAATTAAAAGACAGTAATGGGAGAGTGATTAGAAGCCAAGAAAAAGCTTTTCTGATGGTGACTTTTACGCTTAGGATTGAATGACACAAAGGAAACAGAAATGTGAAAATAAGGAGGAAGAGCATATCAGAAAAGGAGAACAATTGGTGTAAAGTTTCTAAGACAGATACAAGTTGATAGTTTTGAAGACAAAAAGGGGCACTTTGAAGGAAGTACAGCATCTGAGTGAGTGTAGGGTGGTTTGAATGAGGCCATAGGAGTTCATTCAACATGACTTCTTCATGGGCTGGATGCTGGGGGCATAAGGAAAGAGTTGATCGGGAATGACTCTTACAGTTTTTATTGGCCATTGTATTTGGTAATATTGCTTTCTAAAATGGGGAAGAGTAGCGAATAATTTGGAAGGTAAGAGAGGGTGACAGAGGGAGATAGATGATTTGTTAGTTCTTTTTGAACGTTTTAAGTTTGAAATGCCTATTTTTGCAAATACAAATGTCACATAGTGGTTTAAGTGATATAAATTTGAGAATCCTCAGTATATTGATTAAATTAAATTTATTGGATTGCATAATATTACCTAGAGAGAGTGTAGATAGATTACAGAATAATACCTGGGATTGAGCTATATGTAACATTAAGAGGATCCAGTAATGAAGGCTGAGTAGAAGCAACCAGTAGGGTGGAAACCAAGGGTATACTCTAAAGGATGGCACATAAAAAGGGGGTTTTAAAGGGAAGTGAGTGGTCAACTATGCCAACTAAGAAATCAACTGCTACTGAGAAATTAAGTAAGATGAGAGCAAAAGCAGATATTGGATTTCACTTCAAGAATGTCATTGATGATTTTGATCATAGCGGTTTCAGTGGTATGGTGTGGTCAGAAGCCTGAGTGAAGTGGCTGAAGATAAAGTGGGTTGTGAAGGAACAGAGATAGAGAGCTACATCACTCTGAATAAATGGTGCTGGAAAAAGGAATCAGGGGAATCGATTATATATAGAAAGGGATGAAAGATTAAGGCATTTTTTTTTAAGACAAGAGGCACTATGTCATGTTTGTATGCAGTTAAGAATACCCCAGTAGAAAGGGAGAAACTGAAGTTTCAAGAGAGGGCATAGTTATAGTATTAAAATTCTTGATTAAGGAAAACAGAATGGGACCCACAGCACAAGTAAAGGGGTACAACTCTGAAGATGCAATGATGCAATCAAGACAAAATAAAAGGTGATCTCTTGTTTCAAGTGGATATTTTTCATTAATTTCCAAGCCTATAAAGGTCATATACTCCATAACAATGATCATTCCATGGGCATTGCTCATGATGCCTTCTTCCAACATCTCTTATTGGGACTTTCACAAATATCTGTCTTATGTTGATCTAGCTATCTATGTTTCAGGTCCTAATCTGTTGTACAACCACTGAGCCCTGGCTTTCTAGTCTTTGAGCACAGAAACCCTAGAGCTTAAAGATGATCCTGCAGGGCTTCATGGACATGGTAAAGAGTTTGGGAGTTTGGTTTGTTTGTGTGTGTGTGTGTGTGTGTGTGTGTGTGTGAAAGAGGGACAATGAGAGGTGTGTGTGTGAGAGAGAGAGAGAGAGAGAGAGAGAGAGAGAGAGAGAGAGAGATGCAAGAGAGAAAGGGAGGCATGATTTCTAGAAATAGAATTTAAAGCTAATTCTAATCCAAGTCCTAAGAACCCTTGGTATCAGGTGCTCAATTAAAAAATGTTATAGCTATCTTAAAATTTAACTTAGAGCATGATGAGTTGACTTGTTATGGGGTATTTGGAAGAATAAATAGAACCCAAAATCATTACTTGAAAGTCTTCAAATTAATGAATACATTCCAAATTATTAAAAAACTGCAAACTCATATTCAGTTCAAGTATCCTTCTTCACAGTTGTCTTCCAATGGATAAGCACACACACAAAAATCATTAAAATTGATTCTTTTCACGTATGCATGCTGTAGCAGGTGAACCTATGGGTCTGCTTGTTTGTAAATACATTCTTTGGTATTTAAAGAATAATGTAGACTTTGCTTTAGGCATTGAGACATTACCCAGTCATTAGAATTGGACAAACGAAGTTTGTTTGTTTGTTTGTTCATTTGTTTTATGTAAGAATGGATCCAAGTGTTGGCTTAGTTCTGAAGGCTAACCACTACTACACTAGACACTGTGTTTCTCAGTTTGCATTTTTAAAGACCACTATAGTAATTGGTTATCATAGAAAACCACACAGCATTCCTGGGATGAAAATCAAGACTATCCAGATTGCAGAACATGTCTATGGTAAGATTGGATTGACATTTCTTTAGTAGGTATTTGGGGAACCATATAATTATAGTAGAGGATTTGTTTTAGGGCATATTAGGAGAGCAGGCAGGCAAGGTAGGGTGGGGGCCAAATCACAGAAAGCTTTTAGCCCTAACTAATGAGGTTGGACTTAATCCTGATTATAGCAGGGAGCCACTCAAAAATTTAAGCCAGGGATTTTGAACATGGCTTTCTTTCAACTTCTGAGTGTAGGATTTCACTTTACTTATGGTAAGCACCGGGGAGATAAAGTCCCTCAGTCGGCCTTTTATAGCTCAGCCCTGGTAGCTGTTTAATATGTTTTCTTTCTAATCAAGACTTATCTCTCATTCTATTGAATTCAGTGGTCATTTCTGTCATGTGAAAGGCACTGTGCTAGGCACTTGTTTGTTTAGTAGAGGTCATGTGTCTAAATCCTTAGGCAGTAGGGATTCTGAAAAAGTTATCTTAAAAAGCGAATTATGCCTTTAAATGTGCAGATATAGTTATCTCTCTGTAGATTATATATTTTGTGGCTCAAATGATTAAACTAGGGCTACAAGATCCTTCCCATGACTCTGTAATCATTGCTGCCATTATGCAATGTCATTACCTTTGCCAGTTCACTACTGCCTCTAGGACCAAGTCCAAACATCTTGGCTGGGATTACGAGGTTCTTCACAAATCTGGTTCAACCAGCCTTTTGGCCTTGTTTTTTCTACCTCCCCCATGCATTCGACATTCAACTTCCTCTAAATAAACTATCCAGATTACAAAGGAAGCTTGACCTGTGATTTTGACTTTCCCTTAGTATGTCATGAAATTTCATGTCCCTATGGGTTTGTATGCCATTGCAATTGATGAGAATTAAATCCCCCAATGTGTTGGGATTGCAAAAAAGAATTAGTGCTTAGCTAGATTGCAAACTCTTTTTTTATTTGAAAATTATTAATAATTTCCAGGCAGGGTCTATATATGTTTTATTTCTATCTCTCTTTTTCCATCCAGGGCCTTACTGAGTGGCTGGGAGATAAGAGGAGGCTGGTACAAGTCAGATAAATGAATGTGAGTGCAGAGAATTCAGAATTATTTTTGTATAGCCTAAGCTAAGCAGAATCTGGATAATGAGTGTACTTCAGTGAGCAGAGAAAGAAGGAGGGTGTGCAGGGAGAACCTGAAAACCAGTGGGCAGAATTTTTGATTATCTGCTGTGTTAGATCATCTGCCTCACTGCTTTCCTCCATTGGTGTGTATAATTGACAGCAAGGAATGGATCTTTTGGTTAATTGGCTTTTCTGGTTAACCAGTAGTTGACTGAAAGGCTTTCTTCTTTTAGGAAAAATAAATCCTCTCTAATATACATTAAATACTAATTTCTATCAGTGTACTATAAGGCAAAAAATAAATCTTTTTATGATTCAGGAACTATTAACAAAGTAAGTACTACTCTATTATAAAATCAGCAATTATTTAGTAAACATAGAATAATTTATAGTTAGTACAAAGCCCTGTGGAGGACAAGGAAATGTGTAAGACCTGAAGAATAGACAGGAGCCTACAGAGTGCTCTGGGAGGAATTCATTGAAGATTGCTTGGGGCTTAGGTCATGGAGATTGGAAGTGACAGACATGCATTTCAAGTTCTGAAAAAATATGAGTATGAAGCAGCAGAGAATAAAGAGCAGGTTGCAATCAGAGATTGAAGAGTATGAGCTATAGCTATAGAATGACAATATAGGGGTAAGAGCATTAGAGGAGAACTAGTGCAGTAGGAGACAAAGCTGGGAAATTTGTTAGGGGGTTAATTTTGAAGGGGATTGAATGCCAAGCTAAGAAATGTGGACTTTATTTTGTAGACGACTGAAAGCTGGGAGAGAACTCAGTTAAAACCTTGGTTTAAGAGGCTCTGTCTGTGCCAGTGATGGGGGAGCTGGCCACCTCCTGCTGTGGTGATGGGCAGTTGTCTGAGGACAGCCAACGTTACTCCTGGAAAATTGGAGGACAATTAGGAGGACAACAGCATTGCCTAGGGAAGCCCCCACAAGATGGATGCTTGAGGAAGTCTGAGTTTAAGAAAAAATATTCTTGCTATCAGCCAGTGACATCCCTGGCAAGTGAAGGTGGCATGGGGGCAGTGAGGGGTGGGAGAAAGACAAATTATCCATTGTCCCATCCTGAGGCCAGTGGGGAGAAATCCACGCTGCTTTAGGACAATGTTTTCCGGGTATGGAAGGCCCCCTTTGTTCTAGAGGGAAAGACCAGTCGATGACTAGCTGCTACCCAGGAATGGTGGGCAGGAAAACCTATCAGGAGATGTGTGGAATAAATTATTTTTTAAAAGGAAAACAAAAGAGGCACAGTCTGGTAGAAATGTGGATATGTTTGAAGGAAGAGAGACTGGAGATAGAGGAATCAAATATTAGGCTATTTTGATAACCCATTCATTCATCCTTTCACTCATTCACACATTCATTAATTCATTTAACAGATATTAAATGAGTATCTGTTTGGGCAAGGCAGTTTTCTGGCCTGAGAAAAAATGACAGACTGAAGGATGGATAAGCACAAAAGAGTGAGTGAGAGAGCTGAAGAGAGAAATCAAGGACAGGAATACAATCTCAAAGTTATAAAAGTAGAAATTAGGTCAGTTCTAGATTTTTATCTTGGAATTATGCTGAAAGTTTGATTGGGATGAAAGAATAGAAGTGGCAGTCTTTCTGTGGGATAGTGACAGCATCTTCCAGAGCAAAGCATGGAGTAGGGGCTAAGCAATGGTTTGAGGATAATGGGGAGAACTTCTTTTCAGATTCCATAATGTCAGAAAATGTAGGAATCCTATGGGATGCATACTTCAGCATGGGGAAAATAGGATTCGTTTCAAATCCCACCGGGACTTGAGAGTGGCTTGGCTTAGACCATCTGTTGTATTCTAGTTGTCTTTAATTGGCTGCTACAAAGGACAGCATAACTTGAGCATCTGCATGTACCTGTGAAACGTCAGGTGGAGATCTAGGCCAAGGTTGACAAAGTAAGCCTGAATTAAGGAGGAGAGTGTTAATTGATTTAGATTTATATGTACCAAATTGAAAGAATTTGGTTATTAAATTTCAAGGATGACATAAAGAAAAGGGTAACTTTAAGGACCTTAATACCATTAACTGGATAAGTGTTTTTACTTATTTGTGTCTCTTTTGCCTCATCTGCCAAATGAAGGGATTGAAATAGATCAACTCTGTGGTAGGGAGAATAATGGTCATCCAAAGTTGTCCATGTCCTAATCTCCAGAACTTGTAAACATGCTGTTATATGGCAAGAGAGGATTAAGTTTGCAGATGGAATTAAGGTTGCTAATCAGATGACCTTAAAAAAAATTATGTTGGATTATCTGAATGGGTCCAGTGTAATCACAGGGACCCTTAAATGGGGAAGAAGGAAGCAGAAGAGGCAGAATCAGCGAGAGGGCATCATGTGGAAGACTTGACCAACCATAGCTGGTTTTGAAGAATGAAGTGGGGCACAAGCAAAGGAATGTAGGGAGCCTCTAGAAGCTGAGAAAGGTAAGGGATTCTCCTCTAGAACCTCTAGAAAGGAATGTAGCCCTTTGTACACCTGAATTTAGCCCAGAGAGACCCATTTTGGACTTTTGACTTCCAGTATTATAATAATTTGTGCTGTTTCAAGTCACTGAGTTTGTGGTAATTTGTTACAGTACCAATAGGAAACTATTAAAAACTCAATTATTTAATTTTTCAAATATCTCTTAATCAAAAATTTCTTAACTGGGATGCATATCTTAGTCATGTATTGTTGTAAAAAGTATGATCCCCATTCCCAGAAATATGGATGCTATAGAGCTGCGGTAGGGCCCTGCTATCTTATATCTTAAAGCTTCCATAGGTGACTCTAATATATTATTCCTTTTGAAAATTACTGTAATCTATCCCTGAATATCTGTTCAAATGAGAAAAAAGAGCAAAACAATAGAGTCATACACTTATAGCTGTGGAAATCAAGGTGAAGAAGGAGTGTGAGAAATAGTTTGTCAAGCCTTGAAGTTATAACCAAGTTTTTAGTGTTCATTTTCTAGAAACCTGCAAGAGAGTCCCTTGAGTAGTAGCTGCCTACCTGCTCTGTTTATTAAACAACAAACTTATTGCTGCAGAAAATTTTTGGTAGTATGTAATTATAAAAAAATTATTTCCTCAATGTCTTTGCATAAAGCAATTTGTATTGTCTCGCTTTACAGTATTTTTTGAATCAGAGCATGTGGAAAGAAAATCTATGGATGAGTCATTTGCACATATTCTCAGAACTGGAACTTCACAAAAATCAGAGATCATTCTTCAAAGCGCCATTAACCAGTATAGACTCCTGAAAAATCCCTTTTTCAAACATCTTTTTATCTCATACTCTCTAATATATAAACTTGGGTAGTTATTAATATTAAATTCTCAGGACAATCTCTTAATACATTTTTTCTTAAATGAGTCCCTATTTTAGAATCTGCTTCTGTCAATAATTTCTTGCCTCCTCTTAAGGAGTTTTTTTCAGATTTATATTTCTTTGGAAGCTGGATATTTTCAGGATACCACAAATATATGTAGACATTTGTATTGCATAAGTTCTCTTTTAAGTGACAGAGAGAGAGAAGTCGGGCAGGAAGAATGAGAAAAAAATGGACAAGGAGAGGTTCTAAGGTAATCCTGTCAGACTTCCTATTGGTTCAGGTCAAGGAGCATGTGACTTAGGTTAGCCAGGTAGGAGTAGTTATCTATCAATGTAGAAATTAGTCAGCCAGCATATGGCCATCTCCAGATCCTCAGTGGGACAGCTGGCAAAGCCTTAGAGCAGAGCAATGAGGAATGGAACCTTCTTGGGTTCAAGGAGTTAAATAAAATTCCTTGTGAAGACAGAAGACAAGACTGAGTACATAAGGGCTTTACTGAAAATGTTTAACTACAGTGAGTTAAACATTCATTTAGGCTCATTACTGCAGGGGAGTGACAGTCCAAGTGGCAGCTATATAAAGCAGGGAAAGTATATCGATTTAGAGCAAAAGGAAAGATGACCTTCTACATGCCAGTACCAGAAGAACTTCTGTCATCATAATGTGCCTATGACATGTAAGTGAGGTCACATCACATGAATAATGCATGATGGCTAAGAGGGAGAAAAACAAGCTTTCAAATCCAGCTGGGCTTGAGATTTTGCGTTATATCAAAATATATTATGAGAGGAGGACTCCCTTATACATCTATGGGATTGCTGCTACAGTGGCTCTCCTAGTCTCTGCTTTGTTTGTCTTCCTATTTAATAGGCAGAGCACTCTCTGACATAGCCCAGATATACCAATTCTATCTTTAAAGGCCATTAATAAGCCACAGGATATGGAGACAGAGTCCCAGACAGCGAGTTGGGCAGCTCAAGTGCCAGCCATTTTCCTGACACTAGATAATGATGTGTGATTAGGTAGACCATTTAACCTCTCTGTGAATGTATATGAAGATACTAATCGTATAGTGCCTTACAGACACATCAAAAATCAAATGTGATGTGAATGACACATCAGAGGAACAAAAATAAGGACATGTGAGTGTATGTAATATATATAT
>NW_006441948.1:184351-200405 GCF_000325575.1 Pteropus alecto
TATATATATATACACCTGTACACACGTAGGGTGTGCTGGTTATCATTATAAGGCCTCTCCATCTAGACTTGGTCTGTTTCACTCCCAGAACAACAACAAAAAAACCTTCCAAATCAGTAAATAATATCATGGATAAAAGACCTATATACAAAAGTACAGTAACAGAGCAATGTTGTCAGCACCTGTAAATCATAATATCAAGCAGCAATAGCTACATCCCATTATTTTTACAGGCTTATTCTGGTTCCTTGTATGGGTAGAATCAGAGTCTTAGATTTTAAATGATGACTAAATAATTGTAGCACTTCTCAATGAGTACCTTTTCCCCTAGGACTAATGTGTACTTAAAATTTAAAATAAGGGTAAACGCTTCTGCTTCTGGACAAGATGGAGAAACGGGGGCCAGATTAACCTTGCCACTGGAAACACTCAAACAATGGACGGAATTAATGAAATAATGGTTTGCAAGACACTGGATATCAGAATACTAAGGCACTGATCCCCAAGACAACGGATAAACCACTATGATTGCTCTAGATTACTTACTGGAGAGAACTTCCATGTCATATTGCAGGTAGGGGCAACCCAGGTAGAGCCTGGTGGATTCTGTATTGAGGAGATGGAACTGAGAGCAGAGAGACCAAGGCAGGTACATTTTACAGGACAGAGTAATGGAGAGGAAAGAGCTATATAGGGAGAGAAGTCTAGAATTTGTGGAAGGCCCCTTTTGAGTACTTAGATAAATTCAGAACAGCACTTCTGTACAAATAAATCACTCAAGGCTGGGGAAATGAAATATCTAAAAGATTTAAAGTTAACAGTACTTGGTACTCACATAGGGCTAGGAATAGTGCTTATTCCTACTGACTAGGCTAGAAAAACCTCAAGATTTATAAGGCATTGAGTAAACATAAGGATTTCAATTGAGTAGTAGAAATAATAACTCTTAGACTGAACGCTGCTTTGAATTTACCTAAAAAATATTAACAGCAAGACCCAAAAGGATCAAATGATTTTCAAGTTATTTAACTGCATCTCAGAACAAAGCTCGAGATTGATAGATACACAAAATTATCAAGCATTCAATAAGGAAAAATATCACAATGCCTAGTATCCAATCAAAAATTACCAGTCATACAAGGAAATAGTAAAATTTAATCCAAAATGATAAAATCAATTGATCAAAACTGAAGCAGAATTGACACAGATGTTAGAATTAGCACACAGTAAATTAAAATAGTTACTATAACTACATTCCATGTTAAAAAACTTAGAGACATGGAAGATGAAAACATGGATGTAAATTGAACCTCTAGAGATAAAAATTACCATGTCTGAGATTGAAAATACACTGGATGGAATTAATTGTAGATTAGACATTACAGAAGAAAAAAATAGTAAACTTTAAGACATAGCAATACCAATTATGCCAATTGAAGCAGCAAGGAAAAAGAATAAAATAAAGAACAGTGTATTAGTGAGCTGTAAGACAATATCAGGCAGTTCAATATACACATAATTTGAGTTTCTGAATGAACAGAGGGGGACATTGAAAAAATATTTAAAGAAATAATAGTCAAAATATTCCAAATTTTATGAAAACTATAAGCCCTCAGATCCAAAAAGTTCAATCTCAAGCACAAGGGATACGAAGAAAACTACCAGCACATATCAGAATCAAATTGCTTAAATCAAAGACAAAGAGTCAATCAGACAGACAACAGATAAAAAAGAGAATCACATTATATATGAGGAACAAAGATAAGGATGGTAGCAGATTCATCATCAAAAGCTATGAAAGCAAGAATATAGCAGAAAAACATCTTTAAAGTACCAAAAGAAAAAAAATATAACATATGTTTGAAAAATGAAAGTGAAAATACTTTTTTGAATACACAAAAGCTCAAAGAATTCATCCCTAGTATTCTGTTACTATAAGAAATTTTAAAGGAAATACTACAAGCAGAAAAAAATGATACCAGATGGAAATCCATATCTACACAAAGAGATAAGGAACACTAGAAATGGCAACTTGATGAATAATTATAAATCTCTTCCAGATATAATTGTTTAAACAAATTTTTGCTTAAACAAATTGTTTAAACAAATGTACTATGGAGCTTATAACATATATAAAAGTAAAATGTATGAACATAATAGTACAAAGACCAAGAGGGGAGAAATGGAGGTATGCAGTTATAAAGTTCTAATACTATACACACAGTGACATAGCATTACCTGACAGTAAATTGTTAAGTTTAAAGATATATGCTATAAAGCTTATATCAATCACTAAAATAACAACATAAAGAGATATCTACTAAGCAAAAAAAAAAAAAAAAAAAAAGATCATTACTATTTACCAGGGAAAATATTCAAGGAATCCAAAATAAGGCAGAAAAAAAGAGAACAAAAAACGAATGGCCAAGAAGAGAACAAAATAGCAAGGTAATAGACTCAAATGTAATAATACCACATTATCACACCGGATATAGATGTTTTAAGTACTCACAATTAAAAGACAGATATTATCGGATTGGATAAAAAAGCAAGGCCTAACTAAATGCTGCCTATAAAAAATACTTTAAATATAAAGATACAAATAGGTTATAAATAAAAGGTGCAAAAAACACTTTGCTAACAAAAAATACCTTGCATATGATATCTTAATAACTAGCTGAGTGGCTATATTAATATCAGACAAATTAAATTTCAGAATGAAGAATATTACTAGAAATATGGAAAACCATTTTATAACGACATTGGGGTCAATTCATCAAGAGGACATAAAAAGAGAGCTTTAAAGTATGTTAATAAAAACTGATAGCACTGCAAAGAGAAATAGTCAAATTCACAATTATGGTTAGAGATTTCAATATCCTATACTTGGTAATTAATAAAACAAATAAATGGAAAATCAATAAGGATATATAAAACTTGAACAACACTATCAACCAATCTGACCTAATTGACATTTATAGAGTATTCCTTCCAGCAACAGCAGAATTCCCAGTTTTTTCAAGTGCATATGGAACATTTACCAACATGGACTACATCATGAATTATAAAACTAGTTTCAGCAAATTTAAAAGGATTCAATAAAAGGAGGATCGCTGGAAATTTCCTAAATATTTGGAAACTGAATAACACATTTCTAAATAACCCGTGGATGAAAGAATAAATCAAAAAAATAAATTAGAATGTATTTTTTAATTGAATTAGATTTTTTAAAATTCCAAATTCTAATTTGTAGGTTAATGCTAAAGCAGTAATTAGAGAGAAATTTATAGCACTAAATGTCTATATTATAAAAGAAGAAAGATCTTAAGTCAGATATCTCAGCCTCTACCTTAGGAACCCATTAAAAGCAAAGTAAATCAAACCAAATTATACAGAAGAAAGTATATAATAAACACCAGAGTAAAAATAATACTAGAAAAAAATTAATGAAACAAAAATCTAGTTTTACGAGAAGATCCATAAAGTTGATAAGTACCTAGTCAGACCGATCAATATAAAAAGAGAAAATATACAAATCGGAGTTTCTGGAATGATAGAGGCAATATCTGTACATATTATATAGATACTAAATATAAGATAATAAGAAAATATGAACAACTATGACAATAACCTTAATGACTTAGGTAAAATGGACAGATCTTTTATTTTTTTACTTTTCCATATAAACTTTTATTTATTTTCCCCTAGCTTTATTGAAACATAAGACAATTAGTTGCTTGTATGAACATTGTACAATTCAATGAGTTTTTTTTTCAATTATAGTTGGCGTATAATAATATATTAGATTCAGTTGTACAGCACAGTGATTAGAGGTCTGTATAACTCACAAAGTGATCACCCCACTAAATCTAGTACCCCTCTTCTTACCTACATATTTATTGCAACATATTAACTATTTTCTTTATGCTACTCTTTATATCTCCATGATTATTTTGTAAATATTCGTTTGTACTTCTTAATCCCTTTGCCCTTTTTCACCATCTCCACCAACCACCCCTCCCATTTAGTAACCCTCAAAATATTCTCTGTATCTATCAGTTTGTTTCCATTTTTGTTGTTGTTGTTGTTGTTTTGTTCTTTAGATTCCATATTTACATGAAATCATGATATTTGTCTTTATCTGACTAACTTCATTTAACGTAATATCCTCTAGGTCCATCAAGGTAATATCTTTTTCCATCCCCTTCCTTTTAGTCTGCGTGTCTTCTAATCTAAAGTGAATCTCTTATAGGCAACACATGTAGGAGTCTTATTTTCTTATCCATTTAGCCATCCTATCTTTTGGCTGGAGCACTTAATTCTTTTCCATTTGAGGTAACTGTTGATAGGAATGTAGTTATTACTATTCTTTATTCCTGTTTTTGATACATGTTTTTTCTTCTTAAAGAAATCCCTCCAGCATTTCCTGTAATACTGGCTTGGTGTTCATAAATTCCTTTAGCTTCTTTTTTGTCTGAGAAGCTCTTTATCTATCCTTTAACTCTAAATGATAGCTTTGCTGGATAAAGAATTCTTGGTTGCAGACCATGGGTTTTCATCATGTTGAATATTTTGTTCCTAGCCCTTCCATCCTGCATAGTTTCTTTTGAGAAATCAGCTGCCAATTTTATGGGTGCTCTCTTGTAGGTAACTAACTGTTTTTCTCTTGCTACTTTTAAGATTCTTTGTATTTAACCTTTGACATTTTAATTATAATGTTTCTTGGTGTGGGTGTCTTTGGGTTCATCTTTTTTGGGACTCTATGAGCTTCCTGGGGTTGTATGTCTATTTCTTTCACTAAGTTAGAAAAGTTTTCCATCATTATTTTTTAAAATTTCTTCTTCCCCTATGACCCAGACATTTTTACATTTAATTTTGTCCCATAGGCTCCTAAAATTATTATAGCCTGGCTTCATTTTTCTTGCTGTTCTGATTGGGTGTCCTTGGCTTCCTCATCCTCTATATTGGGGGTTCAGTCCTCTTTTCTATCCACTCTGTTGATTCCTTCTAATCTACTCTTCATCTCAGATAATGAATTCTTCATTTCTGACTAGTTTCCTTTTTTTAATTTCCATTTCAATTTTTATTTTTTAATCTCTTTTTTAAAGTTCTCACTGAATTCATCTACTCTTCCCCTAAGTTCACTGAGCATCTTTATAACCAGTTTTTGAACTTTGCATCTGTTAGATTGCTTGACTCCATTATTCCTGGATCTCTATTCTATTCCCTCATATGGTTTCTGCTTCTTTGTCTTCCCATTGTGGCTTTTTCCCGCTTCTGTCTGTTTCTATGTACTAAGCAAAGCTCCTAAGTCTCCCGGCCTTATTAGTGTGGCTTTGTGTAGTAGTTGTCCAGTGGCACAGTCCTGAGAGGAGTTCAGCTACAGGCCAAGTTTAGCTCCACCTGTTAAGATTCAACAAGCAATCCACAGAAGCCGTGCTTATAGTTACCTCAAGAGGCCACGCCAGAAACTGAGGCCAGCTGCCACCTGTGTGAGTATTGGGGATTGGTTCTGTAAGGAGCACCCGACTTGCTGAGGACACAATGAATATGGCTTGGGTGGGGCCACGAGTTGGGGAAGGTTGTAGTTTCAGAGAATCCTGTGAGTGGAGCAACCTCTGTTATCCAGTTTGGTGATGTCTCAGTTATGGTGATGCTGTGTCCGCACACTGGAAGCAGGAAGGGCTCAACAGAAGAAGAATGGATGCCACCAGCACTTCTTCCCAGGAGAAAGCCTTGCCTCTGGTCCTCATTCTAAAAACTCAGTGTCTCCTAATAAGTTCCTGGTGCCCCCGCCCCCCAGCAGCCTACCCAGAGCTAGTGAGCTAGTGTTCAGAGCGAGCAAGCCCGTGACCACGAAAGTTCTCTTGCAGACATGGCTCCTTTAAGAGGAGTGTCTGCAGCTGCCATAATCTCTGTCCCACTCAGCCGCTCATGCCCTGGCAGTCTTGTATCTTCTATCCTTCCTACCTCCTCCCATTGCAGGGTAGTTTCTTATTTCTCTCCCTAGTTGTAGGGCTTCTGTTCATCTAGACCCCAGATGACTTTTCTTACTATTTGCTCCATGTTTCTGTCCCAACTTTGATGTGGTTGCAAGAGGGGTGAACAAAGCCTCTATAATCTATGCCATTTTTGGGTGCCTGAAATGGATAAATCTTAAAAGATACAAACCATCGAAGCTCTTGTAAGTTAAACTAGATAATTTGAATATACATATATCTAGTTTTTAAAAATTGTATTTGTACTTACCTTTTCCATAACCAGATGGCTCCACTGTGGAATTTTGCCAGTTATTTGAGGAAGTGATAATATCAAGTGTAGAGAAACTCTTCCAGAAAATTGAAGGAGAGGGAGTAATATCCAAATTGTTTGATGAGGCCAGGATTTCTGTGGTATAAAAAGCAAAGAAAAGACATTACAAGAAGACTACAGACTTATATCCTTCATGAACAAAAATGCAAAATTTCTAAACAAAATATTAGCAATCAAATCTAAGAGTATGTAAAAACAATAATGCATCATGACCAGGTAGAGTTTATGTCAGGAATTCAGGGTTAATTAGCATTTCAGAATCAATCAATGTATTTTACCACATTAGCAGATTAAAATAGAAAAGGCATATGATCATATCAATTTATACACAAAAAGCACTTGGCAGAATCTAACATCCATTCCTGAAGAAAACTCTCAGCAAATTAGAAAAAGAAGGGGACTTCTTAACCCTTAAAAAGGGCATCTACACAGCTAACATCATACTTTAGATAAAAGACTGAATTGATTTTCTCTAAGGGTAAGAACAAGAATTCCATAGAAACAAGTATTCCTATCAGAGTGAAGGGCAGGGGCTCTTTTTATTCATCCCAATATTCTCACCATGTTTTTTATAATATCTTTCCTATAGCTAATACTTAAGGAAAGTTTTTTTTTAACCTTGTGATGAGAACTTTTAAGATCTACTCTCTTAGCAACTTTCAAATATGCGATAAAGTATTATTAACTAACAATATTCAACATGTTGTACATTATAACCCATGACTTATTTACTTGATAATTGATAGTTTATACCTTTTGACCACCTTCACCCGTTCCAAACCCCCAACCCTCCAACCTCTGGCAACCAATAATCTGTTCTTTGTATCTATGAGCTTGGATTTTTATGTTTTGTTTGTTATTTAGATTCCACATATAAGTGGATATTTGTCTTTCTCTTTCTGACTTCTTCTGCTTGGCACAATGTCTTCAAGTTCCATCCATGTTGTACAAGAAGCCACAACAGATATCCTGGCTTCTTGTTTAGTATTTCTTCCTCTGCACAATTTTGTTCTCCTTTATTTGCTGCACAGCTCCTTGCTTGTATTACAATGTCATTGTTTGGTCTGATGGTTTAGAGAAAGTTTTCTTTTTCACTTGCTAGATTCCTAAACTTCCTGCAAGGTTGTATAGGAGTGGGTTGGCATTGAGATGGATAGTATTTCTATCCTCCTTTCTTTCACTCTGCTTTTGTTTTGTTTCCTCTTCTGAACATCACTGCCTCTATTGGTCATAAAACTTCTTTCATCTGTTCTGCTTTTAAAACCACAAGTTCTTTTTTTCTGTCTGCAGGTATCTGGAATTTCCTATTGGTCTCTATCCTTTTGTGATCATTTTAATTTCTCCATTCATTGAACGTTATGTTTATTTTATCAAAAAGATTAAATAATTTCATGTATTGTCAGTAGGAATAGTGATGAAGTATGCTATCTAGCATAAATTATTAGTATTTGGGGAATTTTCCTCCCATAAAAAAATAAATAAATGCATTAGGAATACATTGGAGGCCTCTGGAAAACATTTTTTAAAATCTCTATTTTACTTAACTTTTTTTCTTTCTCAATATTTTAAATTAATTTTATATTACCAAACTTAGCTATCTTAACATAGGCTGGTCTCATACCAGCAGCAAGGCATAAATTGCCTGTGTATCTACAACCAAAATTTCTTAATTTCCTTTCCTCCTTCTCATCCAACCCCATTTTTTTAAAGTATTAAGGTAACCATACCATATTTACAGTCATGCATTGCTTAGTGATGAGGATACATTCTGAGAAATGCATTGTTAGGAGATTTCATCATTGCATCAATGTGTGAACATCACAGAGTGCACTTACACAGAACTAGGTGCTATAGCCTACTAAACACCTAGAGTTTATAATATAGCCTATTGCTCCAAGTTGCAAACCTGTCCAGCATATTACTATACTGAATACTGTAGGCAATTATAACCCAATGGTAAATATGTGTATCTAAACATAACTAAACATAGAAAAGGTATAGTAAAATACAGTATAAAAGATTTAAAAATTAGTATACCTCTATAGGGCACTTAACATGAATTAAGCTTGCAGGACTGGAAGCTGCTCTGGGTGTCAGTGAGTGAGTGATTAGTGAATGTGAAGGCCTAAGATATTACTCTACACTACTGTAGAATTTATAAATCCCACAAGCCCTCCCCCTGCTTCTTTCCGACAGAGTCAGAAATAGAACATCGAAGCTGTCAGTGCTGCTCTGTGAACAGGGATGTAGGCTGAATTGATTGGAAATATTGAGGAGAAACTGGCTGGGTGAGGTGTAAATCTCTCCATAATAGTGACTGTCAAGAGGGAGTAAAAAGTGGCCTGAGGATCAGTAGGAATAAGAAATTAAAATGGAGAGAGATAAAGGAATATAGGGGATTGTCATGGCAAAGTAGTTTTGGCTATTGCATGTTAGTGTTCTTTGTGGTATTCATTAAAAAAAAAATAGGGCATTTAACATGGATAGGCTGTAGAACTGAGAGCTCAATATTTTGACTTTAAAAATTCCCTTTTGGTTCACTGACCCTATCTGTCACAAAGATTTCTCTCTGGCAATGAATTACTGGAAGAAATAAAACCTATCTATGTTATACATCATTACAACCTATAAACGTTTCCAAAATACAAGGTTAGGCTGGCTCCACACTACCACAGAAACATTTTTACTAAGGTGGAAGTGGTACTTAATACTTGTTAAGGTAGCTCCTGTGGACCTATGACCTTGTACAAGAGCTTAGGCCCTCATAAAAGAACTGATAGCAGCATATTCTGAAGACCATCAAGCTATATCTGGTAGAGCTATAGTACCCTTTAAATATGTCGTGATAGGGGGATAGGATTTCCTGTGCTGAACAGATCAGTGACTATCTGATTTATAATCTGCAGACCTCCGGTTTGTAATCTGTGTACTAAAAATTGAGGTGTTGTAAGTGAGAGGGAATCTACTGCCAAGCCCCACAAATATTGCTCCCATCAGAGGGAAAAAAGTTCCTCCTGAATCACATATCCTTCAATTTTTTACAGGAAATTCAGCTCCATTATAATCTAATGAGACAACCATCATATATGCAATCTGTTGTTGACCAGAAATATCATTCTGTGATGCATGACTGTACATTATGTTGTATAGTATTTACTCAGTAGTATAGACAACCAAGCTCCTCTGTCTCAGTCAATGGGGTAACCAGTGACATTTGTCCAACTTGTCAGATCAATTCAATTTTTATTTTGCAAACAACTTTGTTATTTACACAGGTTGGCTCTGATCCACAGAATAAAATAGCCAACGGGAGTGGTTACTTCCATTTGAATTTTTAAAACACACATATAAGGCTCTCCAATACAGCATGAGGCATAAAAATCTTTCTCAGTGTTAGAAGTACAAACTGTAGAGTGGCTGCCACATACGCTTATAAATGTCTCTAAGTCTCCTGTTTCAATAAAGGAAAATCAGAGAGTCCTAAAGTGTTTTACTGTCTCTCAAAATACAAATGGAAAATCTGAGTCTAAAGACTTTTCACTCACAGTGCAGTTAAGCTGGAGGATGAAAAAAAAAAACTATGCTAGAGGATTTCATTGTAAATAAAATGAATCACTGATGAATTTTTAAAAAAGGAAGCAGGACAAAAAGAACTTCTTATAATTAAAAACAACAAAAAAAGGGCTATAAATATGACCTAGTATTATTTGAAAGTATTTGCAGCAAAGTTATAAAACATATGTGCTATTCTCAATGCAGACATAAAGAGCAAGAACCATTAATTTTCCTTTAACCAAGTAGCTTTTTAGGTGTGTAATTAATGATCTATTGTTATCTGTATCTCTCTGCACTTTGAAAACTGAGGAAATATCTGGGTTATTCAGGCCTTAAAGCAGTTTATATGAACAATGCAAATATTAAGGGAAAAGGTTTTGATTAGAATGATATTAATAATTGCTTCAGTTTTCTATTTCACTGTGTCTGTAGACAACCTAAGACAGAGAGCTGTACAAAATGCATTTCTGGAACCATCAGTGGACTGAAAATATACATGTGTATATTTTACATTAAAACATTATCTGATTTTGCATTAGTTATAAAAAACATCCAACTCCAATGAGAAAAAATAAAATATAATTTCTTCTCTATTTATGATGAATAATTAAGGCAATTGAAAGATCTCTGCTTTTTGAGTTAGAGACAATCTCTAGACTGCTTCATGAAACTAGAAATTGTTCCAAAAATATAGTAAAAATAGACCTCAGATAGGTTCTATCCCTAGAAAATGGGAACAAGATGTAACAAGATGTCTTAACATCTCTAAATTTAATATTCTTAATCTGTACACATGAGATTGAAGTTATGGGAAACATGGAAAATTAAATGAAGTACTATGTGAAAAACCCTAGAACATACTAGTGTTTGGCAAATGATACTACTCTTACCTATCACTAAGGTAGGGAGGAAGATGGATTATAGTAAGCTTTAGAAACACAAGTATGTTTTTCCCTAAATACTTTCATTCTTCTGTGTGTTAAAATGGTAAATGGTGATTAGATCAGAGTTGATCAACAAGGAAGATTTCTCCTAGAAACTATCACTTACCCTCTGCTCTGTAGCAGAGCATACAACTTGACGGGTCATTGGTTTTCTCTGTAAAAAA
Source organism: Pteropus alecto (assembly GCF_000325575.1). Classification (NCBI taxonomy): domain Eukaryota; kingdom Metazoa; phylum Chordata; class Mammalia; order Chiroptera; family Pteropodidae; genus Pteropus; species Pteropus alecto. The sequence goes on from NW_006441948.1 coordinate 195,327, forward strand.
ATGCAGATATATATCCTGGTGTATTCAGCCCTTGTTAATTCTTCTTTGCTGTCATATCTAATTTGATGGCGTTCATTTGCTCTCTTTCAAAGTCTGTGTACTTTTCAGTTCTCTCCTGTTTAAATACCTGGCTTCTGTATATGGGATCTGTCAGGTTACGGAAAATGGAAATGCCTTTATATGCTGAAGTGGACTCAGGAAAATCACTTATTTAAGGAAGCTCTCCTATGACACTTTTTTATTTCTGTTACAGCTCTTATGGTAGCATGTCTATCATTTGTGTACATGTCAGAACTCTCCACTCAATTTTAAGGTCTTTGGTGTCTTCTTTGGTGTCCTGACCTTCATAGCTTAACACAGTACCTAACACAGTAGATACTCAACAAGTGTTTGTTGATTAAATAATTTACAAAGAATTTCCTACTTAAGAGACACTATTATATGTTTTTGTTTGTCAAATTAACAGACATTAAGGACAAAGATAATATCCAGTAATGGGGAGACAGCAGAGGAACTGGGTAGCTGTAGTGTTATTTTCACTGTCATTATTATTTTTAATGGCAGTTGAGTATATATTGGGAAGTATTCCTGCAGTGTATTTTGACAATATGTTTAAAAGTCTTAAATATTTTCATGCCTTTTGACCTTTTATTTCTAGCATTTTCCCCTTGGAAAATAAATAATTATTACAATTTAGCTGCAAAGATTTTCATAGCAGGGTTGAATATAATAGGAAAAGACCAAACAATTTAAATATCTAATAATATGAAGTAGTTAAACTATGTAATAGCTATAGAGTGAAATATATTATGCAGCTATTAATGATGTAGAACCACATTTATTAAGATAGAAAAATGCTCCTTAAGGACTTAAAGAAAATTTTACAATTCAATTTTTTATACATCTGTATATCTTTATATATTTATCTATACTAATCTATATGTAAGTATTGAATAGCCATATGCCAAGACTTTACTTGCATTTACTATTGGTTGATATAATTGTTTTTAATTTTTTTCCATTCTTGTAATTAGTGTCATCTAATTTTTTTGAAGTGAATGTGTAGTACTAATATTAAATTTTTATCTAAATGAATACAAGGAAGGTAGGGGAAATGTTTGAACAAATGAATAATTATAAAATACTTATTAAAAATTTCATGTTGATTTCATCCCTGATGGCTTAGCTCCAAGTCACTGAAGTGTAAATGATCATATGAATTTTTTAAAAAGTTTGCAAAGTTATCTAATTCTTTTCTATTTTAAAGAGAATTGATGTGGAAATAAGACCCTGGTTTTCATTTTGGATAAATAAAACTTTGCAAGAATGTAAGTAATATATGGCACGAATAATCGTAAGCAATTAAAAATATTTCTCTGTTATTTGAAAATGCACAGTGATTTTAAAAAGAAAAATATCCTCAGGTAATCAGATTTTCTTATTTTTTTCTGCAGTAAATTTCTATTTTTCTTAAGATATAAAAGTCTGGTTTTCATATCAGAACATTTATGTATAAATAATCAGTGTAACGATTTCAGTATGGCCTCCTCAAAACACATACACACCTTTTATGCTGAATGACTTAGTCTACTGATGTCTTTGTAAATATTTAAAGACTGTAGCTAAGCCTATTATAATAACAGTGCCAAAATTCTTTATTAAAAGATAAAACTACACTGTTTTATTTTCCAGAAATATTACAGAATAACAATGTTTTAGCACTTTGACATCTGTTTTAATACAGCTCTGCATTAGTTCTTAAGAAATGAGAGTTTCAAAGAAACATAATTGTTACTGCCTGAGGGGAGATGGTTTGTGACAAGGGAGAAACTGGAAGATCTGTGGTGAATAGAAATGGGAAACAGAGGAGAATGAAAAAACTGGGATCTTGCTCTAATATTTATCTTTTCTGTGGAAGTCAGTATAAACAAGGCCCATCTGGATTTAAATATTAGATTGCCCAGTAGATTTTATCATAAGGTGATTTGCCTGTATAGTTGCCCCATGATGGGAATTTAAAAAGCAAACTCATATTTGGAAAAATGCTAATTTACAGTACTATGCTCCCTTTATTTGCTCTGCTTCCTTTCATCTTTTTCTTTGTTATTGTTCATTCTTTTTGTTCCCCAGTGCTCGTTAATGCTGGCATTAGCATCAGTGGTTGTATGGATTATGTCAACCATTAATGTTAAAAACATCAATTTTTATATCCATAGGTACTAAAATACCTGTAGAATCCAAAGGCTTATAAATTAGACCCAAAGAAATGCTAAGGCTTGAAACTGTCATATATTCAAAGCAAATGTATTTTCTCCTTGAATTATTGAAGTTATCAGAATAATTATCCTGCTTTATTATTTTTCATGATACAACCTTCAGTCAGATGCTATATTTTTACATTTGCATTCGTTGTTATTGTCATTCTCTTTCCCCTAAAATGTAAACTCCATAAATACAAGGAATTCATCTTGTTTTGTGTTGTATCATTAGCACTTAGAAAGTTCCTGGCACATAGTTGGTATACAACAAACATCTATTGAATTACTTCTATTTTTTTTTTTATGGATAGTATTAGAGCTGTATTTTGTTTTTGATTGAACTACCCTTTTAAAGTTTGATCAATATGTTCACATTATAATCACTTTTAAATTGTAAATGGTTAATTTATCCCATTTAACGGTAGCTCGGGTGGTCAGAAAATGATGAATGACATTGAGTTCTGTGTCCTTCATTCTGCCAAATATTTATTGAACATCTATGTTTCTGTTTATGTGCTATTGCTGGAGATTCAAGGATGAACAAAACACAGTCACTGACCTAGAGGAACTTACAATCTAAGAGACAGACTTATAAAGAAATTGTCTTGATATAGTACACTGTATGTGAAAATGTGTGTATGCCCAGAGAGTATTGGGAGTACAAAGGAATGCGTGATTAACGCTGATTCTGGGAGATGGGCATCAAAATAAATGAAATATGATCCATTGTCCTCATGGCACTCACAATCAAGTAAGAAAGATAGACACATATCTATAATATAATGCACTATATGTTGTATTAGGGATATAAACTAACTACTGTGACCACATCAAGAAAGTAACAGTTCTGCCTTAGAACTTAGGGGAAGGCATTATTTGTACTGGGTCTTGGATTCACTAGACACAATTGGAATTGAGGGTGGGATGGGATGGGGCATGAGGAAATGCATGGAAGCTAGATAGCTGAAGTGTAGTGGAATGGTAGGAAAATGCAGAAATTAAATCTGGATAGATGGCAGACAAATTATGAAGGGCATGGACTGTTATGCTAAGGAGCTTGTACATTATAACATAAATTACAGGGATGTCAAAGATTTAGGTCCCTATTGCTATCTAATTTTAGTTCTGTAGGTTGATCTAACTTTAGAAAATGAAATTTATACCACCAAAGCACAGAGAAATGTTTAAAAGCCAACTTGTTAACAATGATAAATATTTCTGCCAAAACAGTTGGATTACTTGTTTTCACCTCTCACTTAGGAAATCAAAATAGGGGTGGGATACAAGGCTGCTTGAGGAAATAAAAGGTAAAGGAAAGTTTTGTTATTAAGAAGACAATTCTGTGATAATCAAGTAAAGTAAATGTTCTAGTTACAGAGATGGACCTGGTACACAGACTTGGCCAGACATAGGCATAATTCTGAGGGAGGCTTGATTTGACTTTTGACTGAATTAAATGACTTGAGCCTCGGTCTTCTGATTCCTCTCTAGTGCCTAATTCAAGAGTCTACTCTGCATTATTTTATCAATTCAGAAAGATTTTCAAACATTAGAAGCTCTTACTGCTTTGTATAAAAAAATTCCTTCTAGGGCTATAAGAGGACCCAAGGTATTCATTCATCAATCATTTTAGTTTACTCTTAATACAAAGTTATGCTTTAAGTTAATAAAAATAAAATATCAAGCAAATAATGGATAAATTACATCATAAGTAAAACATATATCTTTGAAGTGTAAAAAACAGAATTCATCTATAAGTTCACGGAATTAAGCACCTAAAAATAAGTCAATATATGTCAAAAATTAGAAATAGCACCAAAAGTCAATTCAATAATTCTAACTAAAGCCAAATTACAGAATATCATAAGGACATTAGAAAGCAATAACTCCAGATGTAACTAAGGGAGAAGGGTAGGAGAGAGAGGGAAAGAAGGGAGAAAAGCAAGAAGAGTGAGTTGGAGGGAAGAGAAACGATTTTTAAAAAAACTTTTCAACTGTTTCATAAGCAAGGTATAATGAGTTAGTTCAGAACTGGCTACTGAAGCAATAATTTTGTGGCTATTACTGATGAAGATTATTTTCTTTCTTGCTGCCTCTTTTATTAAAGACAAGCTGAAGTATGACATCAACTGAGTACGAGGAGGTATTTGTTAAAAGGTTGAAACAAGGAAAGAAAATACTCTCTACCCTCTCCAGAAAGTATGACATTACCTCAGGTCAATAAATATTTGAAAGCCACATTTACGTGGGAAGATTTAAGTAACCTTTCTTTGTCAGTGTAAGAAATGTTGTCCTCTTAAATCGATATTTTCCAGCTCTTCTGGCATTTATTAATTAGTCTGACAGTATGTAAAATACAAAGAAAGAAAGATAATGTGAGATCCAGTTATAGAAGGGCTTTGTAGGCATTGTAATTTTTTTATGTGTACTTGTTTTACATTTTTAAAATTAATTAATTTATATATATTTTTTGGTGATATTAGTTAACAAAATCCAGAAAGTTTCAGGTGTAGAATTTAACACACACACACACACACACACACACACACACACATATTGCATTGTGTGTTCTCCTCCCATAATTAGATTTCTTTCTGTCACCACATATTTGACCCCTTTTACCCCATCTACATCTCCCCTCACCCCTCCTCTCCTACCCTCTGGTAACCACTAGTCTATGGTCCATGTCCATGAGTCTCTATTTGTCATGTTCGTTTATGGCTTTTAGGTTTATATCCCACATATAAGTGATATCATGTGGTTTTCAACTTTTTCTGTCTGGTTTATTTTGCTTAGCATGATTATTTCAAGGTCCATCCAT
>NW_006441948.1:200580-225089 GCF_000325575.1 Pteropus alecto
GGGGCAGGGGCTTATTCTTCAAATCCTCTCCAACATTTGTTATTAGTTGTCCTGTAGATTATAGCTATTCTAACAGGTGTGAGGTGGTATCTCATTGTGGTTTTGATTTGCATTTCCCTAATAGCTAGTGACAATGAGCATCTTTTCATATGTTTGTTGGCCATTTGTATTTCCTCTAGGGAGAAGCGTCTGTTAAGGTCCTCTGCCCAATTTTTGATTGCATCATTTGTTTTGTTTTGTTGTTGTTGTTGTTGTTGTTGTTGTTATTGAGTTGTATAAGCTCTTTGTATATTTTGGATATTAGGCCTTATCAGAGGTGCTGCTTTCAAATATATTTTCCCATTCAGATGGTTATCTCTTTGTTGATAGTTTCTTTTGTTGTGCAGAAACTTTTTAGTTTGATGTAGTCCCATTCATTTATTCTTGCTTTTACTTCCCTTGCCTCTAAGGTCAATTCATCAAATCATCCTTAAGTCCAAGGTCCTTGAATTTTGTGCCTATGTTTTCTTCTACGCATTTTACTGTTTCAGGTCTTATATTCAGGTCTTTAATGCATTTTGAGTTAATTTTGGTGTGTGGTGATAGAAAACAGTCTATTTTCATTCTTTTGCAGGTGGCTTTCCAGTATTCCCAGCACGATGTATTGAAGAGGCTTTCCTTTCTCCACTGTATGTTTTTGGCTTTTTTGTAAAAAATTATTCGCTCATATAAATATGAGTTTACTACTAGATTCTTGATTCTGTTTCACTGGTCCATGTGTCTGATTTCCTGCCAATACCATGTCGTTTTGATTCCTGCCACTTTGTAGTATAATTTTAAGTCAGGCAGAGTGATGCCTCCAGCTTCATTCTTTTTTCTCAGGATGATTTGGCAATTTGGGATCTTTTCTGCTTCCATATGAATCTGATGATTTTTTATTCTATTTGTTTAAAAATTGTCGATGGGATTTTCATGGGGATTGCATTAAATCTATATAATGCTTTAGGTAATATGGTCATTTTAACTACATTGATTCTTCCAATCTAAGAACATAGAATATCATTCCATTTCTTTGTGTCTTTTAAGGATTCTTATAATAGGGTCTTAAAGTTTTCATTATGTAGCTCCATCACATGTATCGTTAGATTTATTCCTACGTATTGTATTCTTTTAGTTGCAGTTGCACTTCTTTTTCTGACACTTCATTATTAGTATGTAGGAACTCTGTGGATTTTTGAACATTGATTTTGTATCCAGACTCTTTACTGTATTTGCTTATTATTTCTAGCAGTATTCTTGTGGAGTCTTTAGGGTTTTCTATATAGAGAATCACGTCATCCACAAATAGTGATGGTTTGAATTTTTCATTTCCTAATTGGATGCCTTTTATATCTTTCTCTTGTCCGATTGCACTTTCTAGGACCTCCAATGTTACAGTGAATAACAGTGGCAATAGTGGACAGCTTTGTCTTATTCCTGATCTTAACAGGAAGGTTTTTACTTTTTCACCAATAAGTATAATGTTGCCTGAGGGTTTGTCATACATGGCCTTTATTGTATTAAGGTACTCTCCTTCTATACTGATTTTGTTAAGTGTTTACATTATAAATGGATGCAGTATCTTGTTAAAGATTTTTTCTGCGTATATTGATATGATCATATGATACTTATTTTTAATTTGTTTATGTGATGTATAACATTAATCGAATGGCAGATGTTGACCCATCCCTATGCCCCTGGGAATAAGCCCACTTGATGGTGGTGTATAAACTTTTGAATATGTTGCTGTATTCAGCTTGCTAGTATCTTATTTAGGATTTTTGCATCTGTGTTCATGAGAGATATTGGTCTGTAGTTTTCTCTTTTTGTGTTATCTTTACCAGGTTTTGGTATCTGAGTAATATTGGCCTATTAAAATAAGTTAGGACATATTGTCTCCTCTTCGATGTTTTTGAAAGGGTTTGAAGATATTATGTATTAAATCTTTAAATGTTTGGTATAATTCACTGGTGAAGCCATCTGGTCCTGGACTTTTACTTTTCGGTAGATTTTTTATGATTGTTTCAATTTCCATACTGGTGATCGGTCCATTTAGATTTTCCAATTTTTCTTGAGTCTGAGAAGGTTTCATCTTTCTAACTACTTGTCCATTTCTTCTAGGTTATTAAATTTCATGTTATATATATTTTCATAGTATTCTGGTATGATACTTTGTATTTCTGCAATGTCTGTCATCATTTCCCCTCTTTTATTCCTGATTTTGTTTATTTGTGTCCTTTCTTTCTTTTTTTTTTTACTGAGTCTAGCCAAGAGTTTGTCAATGTTATTAACTTTCCCAAAGAACCAGCTGTTTGTTGCATTTATTTTTTCTATTGGTTTTTGTTTTCAATTTCATTAAATCCTGCCTAATTTTGATTCTTTCTTTCTTTCTGCTGATATTAGGGCTAATTTGTCTTTCCTTTTTAGTTTTTTTAAGATGAAATATTAGGTTATTTATCTGGGTTTGTTATTGTTTTTGGATGTAGGCCTGTAATGATATGAACTTTCTTTTTATAATTGTTTTTGCTGTGTCCCAAAAGTTTTGATATGTTGTATTATCATTATTATTCATTTCTATGTATCTCTTGATCTCTTTTTTTTATTTCTTCCCTGACCCAGTAATTCTTCAGTAGCACGTTGTTAAATCTCCAAATATCTGTGGTTCTTTCTGATTTCTTTTGGCAGTTGATCTCTAGTTTCAAAACATTATTATCAGAGAATATGGTTGGTATGATTTCAACCATCTTATACTTGTTGTGGCTATCTCTGTGTCTCAGTATGTGGTCAGTCCTTGAAAATGTTCTATGTGCACTAAAGAATGTATAAGCAGCTGTTTTGGGATGAAAGGCTGTGTAAATGTCAATTATGTCTAATGTGTCATTTGGTCTAATGTGTCATTTAAGGATGTTATTTCTTTATTGATTTTCTGTTTGGATGATCTGTCCATATCTGACAGTGCAGTATTTAGGCCCCCTACTACAACTGTGTTTTCATCTGTTTCTCCCTTTGGCTTTGTTAGTAATTGCTTTATATATTTTGGGGCTCCCTGATTGGGAGCATACATATTAACGAGTGTTATGTCTTCTTGGTGTATGATTCCCTTTATCATTATGAACTGTCCCCTCAGTATTTTTCTTTATCTTTTTTAATTTTGAAGTCTATTTCAACCGATATTAGTACCACTAGTCCTGCTTTTCTCTGAATGCCATTTATTTAAAATATCATTTTTCACTTTTCACTCTGAGTCTATATTTGACTTTGGAGTTGAGATGTGTCTCCTGGAGGCTGCATATGGTTGAGTTTTGTTCTTTGATCCAATCTTCAACTCTTTGCCTTTTTATTGGTGAGTTCATTCCATTTATATTTATGGTATTTATTGAAATATGAGATTTTCCTATTCCTATTTTATGTTTTGCTTTCTTGTAGATCTGTTCTCATTGCTTCCTTTTCCTTGTTTGTTTGTGGTTTTTTATGTTTTGTTTTGTTTTGTTTTTTGGTTGGCTTTTGTGGGTTGTCCCTCTAGTTCTTTTTGTTTTACATTATAAACTTCAGTTCTGAATCTTTGGCATGTGGTTACCATTACAAGTATGTAAAAGATAATTATATATAGTAGTACATTTACTTCTGTGTGTGCCTTATCTCCATTACCCTTTTTGAATTTGGATCTCTGCATCCTCACCTTTTAAGTCATTGTTGTCTTAATTTTTCCCTATGTATGCCGAATGTTCATTACTATGTTGCTATAGCAAATCTCTTATTGTTTAAGCTTATAATACCCTGTTCATAGTAAAGGTTACACTACTCTGCTTCTCTCTGCCTGCTACTCACTTTTCTCTTAGTTATACATATATATTTTTGTCATTTTATTCCAGGTGAGCTGACCCCTTTTAGTATTTCCTATAGTGCAGGCCTCGTAGTGGAGAATTCCCTCAATTTTTGTATGCCCAGAAAGGCCTTTTATTTTTCCTTCATATCTAAAGGAGATCTTTTCTGGATACATTACTCTTGGCAGGTAGTTCCTTTCATTTAATAGTTTGAGTATTTGATTCCACTCCTTGCTGGTTTGTAAGGTTTGTACTGACAAGTTCAACGATAATCTAATGCATTTACCTTCGTAAGTTACTGTCTTCTTTTCCCTGGCTGTCGTAAGAATTCTTTCTTCATCATTGATTTTGGTGATTTTAATAAAATGTATCTTGGAGAAGCCCTTTTGGGGTTGAGATAATTGGGTGTTCTGTTGACTTCTTGAATTCCAAGCTCCAGCTCATTCCTTAGATTTGGGAAATTCTCATCAACTATTTTTTTTTTCTGAAAATGCTTTCTAATCCCTGCACGTTTTCTTTCCCTTTAAAAATGCTCATTATTTTTATGTTTCCTCTCCTGATGGTATTAGCTAGTTCTTGTATTTCTCTATCATTATTTTTCATTCTTTGGTATCTCTCTTCTTCCTTCTGATTTATTTCTAGATTTCTGTCTTCAATATCACTGATCCTTTCCTCCATTTGGATAACTCTATTTCCCAAGCTTGCTATTTCATTTTTCAACTCTTGCAGTGTGTATTTTTATCTCCAGAAGTTCTATTCTGCTTTTTGAGGGTTTTAATCTCCTTGCTAAATAACTCATTCTGCTCATCTAGTTGTTTTTTTCAATTCCCGAAATTGTTGATATGAATTGTTTCAGATCTCAGTGAGTTTTTTTCAGAAATGCCATCCTAAATTATCTGTCATTTAAGTAGCATATTTCTGTCTGTAAGCTTATTTTCTGGAGATTTTTCTCTTTCTTTCTGAGATGTCTCATGACCTTGGTTGTTCATGTTGTTTAATGGAGTATTTTATGCCTGGGCATTAATGGAAGTGTATTCTTCTTTTTTCCCAGAAAGATTTATTATATAAAAATCCTCTTTAGTCTGCTGTAAAGAAAGTGTTTTTCTTTTAGTTTCCAATAGGTGAAATCTAAGCATCTTGGATCCCTGCTTTATGTAATGTCTTAATAATGCCTTTCTTTTCTTATAGATATTCAATCACACTCACTACCCTCAGTCTCAGTCCTTGTCAGTGTTAGCGACAATTTTGGTAACGTTTGCTCAGATTCCCCTGGAACTTTGCTGTGTTGAATCTTGGAGGATATGGGGGGAGGGACCCTCTGTGTTGTGGGATGGAGGCTGTGGTTCAGTCTCATGTTTTGCAGCCACGATTGGTAATAATCAAGTGTTATTTCTCTGCCAGCCCCAATTCTCTGCCCTGATCCCTAGGAACTTTTGGAACTGTATGGAGCTCACAGTTCTCTCAGGCAGGGCTGTTCAGGCAACCCACCACACATTCTCTCCTCCCCATCCTCTTGCAGGGATCCTCAGATGGGTGAGGCAGCTTTTTTGTTTCTTCCAGTCTACTGCCAGACTCCCAGGGTTCTGGCCTGTGGTAGCTTTTATGTGCACATCTCATGCTCAGGACATGCTGGTGTGCAGATTTGCTGTTTTTTGATGAGTTTTTGATGTTCAGCTTATTGTTTTTTTATGGGAGAAATCTTGGTATCTCCCTGAAGAAGCTGATGTCATAAGAAAGAATATAGAGAGAAAAACCAGGATTACAATGCAGGATCATAAGAGCTTAGATAGGCTTAAATCCTGGGTTCTGTGGAGATATATAAGAGGACATTTAACTCATTTTCATTAGAGGCTTAATGAATAAGATGATGTTTAATTTGGATGGTTGGAAAAATAGTTTTGCCTCTACCTAGGTTCTTGGCTGAGACACCCCTCTGTAATAAAAGACAGATTAACAGGAGAAAAACAGACAGAAGTTTAATAACATGTATACCTCCTTTATACATGAGAGATACCCAGGAAAACTGAGTAACTCCCCACTATAGCTCAAGCCACCACCTTAATTATCATCTCCAGCTATAAATAAAAGACAATTTGGGTTGGGGGAGTCCAATTATGAGAGTATACAAGGAAAAACACAGTAAACAAAGGTAAGGTTGTTATGCAGATTTAAATTTCTGCTTTCTCCAATGAATAGAGTTTTTAGACTAATTGTCCTCTTCCTCATAAACTGAAGGAGACACCCTCACAAATTCTCTTATAAATTTAAATGTCCCTTACAAAAGGATAACTTCTACTTGGTTATCAGAGTTTTTAATTTGTTTTCTGTTTCTTAAAAATATCCTGCTCAAAATAATCCTTATGCCAAAAAGTCATATTTGGGGGTGATATATTCTGTTCCCCTTCAAGTTGAATCAGAATATTCAGAGTGAGGAGGATACTCTAAGCAGACGAAACTACACATGTAAAAGCATGGGTGTAAACAAGGAACCGCCAATATATTATATGACTGGAGGGCAGGGAGTGTCTTGAAACAATCTGTGGCAATGAGGACAGAGAGTTAGACAAGGATTAGTTACATTATTCAATGGCTTATGTGTTATTCTTAGGGATTTGAAGTAATGTCACAGATTTTATTTCCAGCAGTGTTTCTGTGGTTTTCAGTAATCTAGGTACCCTTTCTTCACCTACTTTTCCCTATAATTTTTACCTTTTTCATAGTAGTTACTTATTAAAGCTTCATTGACTTTGAACATATTGGTAGGCCAGTTGACAGAAACTATGGCCCTGAAGGAGAGCAAAGATAATGGAGTTAATGAGTCTGGATTGGAAAATGTGCTTGGCCCCATGAAATAGACAATCTACTGTACTGAAGTTTCTGTTAAAGGGTGAAATAATGTTATTGAGGTACTGACCATTTCAGAATAGGCACCATGAGTGAATGCCATTCTTAACGAGATCACTCCAGAGCTTAGGTTCATGTTTTAGTTTTTCAGAATGGAAATTCATTTTGATCAGATTACCCATGCTAGTTAAAATCAGACAACTCTGATCTTCCAGAAGTCTATTTTCTTAATTTATGATAAGAATTGTATCCAGCAGTATAGCTGGTATCAGTCTTTTGCACAGAGCACCACCCCGCTCCCACACACACACACTAATTGGCAAATTCACTCTGGAGAAGAAAAGATGTATCAGGATATTAGTTTGTGAGCATAGTCAGAAAAAGAGAATCTGATATTCTCTGGTGATATTTCTATTCAGCTATGGTGGCCTGACAGGTTGTCCTTCACTGCAGAAATAGTCCTCTCTAGATAACTGGTATTCGTTTTTACATTCAGAGCACTGATTCTCCTACACAGAGCACCTTGACATATTCTCACACTTTGGCTCTCCCTAGAATCCATGAAAATGTTCTCCCACCCCCACTTGTTATGATATTGCTTGTCACAGCCTAGCTTACATTAATCTTAGTTGGTCTGGATGGAAACTGAGCTAACATTGGAAACTCATCAGCAGCATATTTGCAAACTCTCTCTTAGGGTGGAAAGAATTTCTCTAGATAGCTTGCTTTATCAATTATTTTATTTCATTTTTATTTATTTTATTTTATTATTTTATTTTTTTTAGGTGAGACAACCCTTGGTTGACCTCACAGATTACAAGGACCTTGTCAGCTTACAATCCCTTATTTTTTTATATTTTACATTTATAGCACCTGGTCTTCCTAGGTGGTCTCCCATCCAAGTACTTACCAGGCCCGACCCTGCTTAGCTTCAGAGATCAGATGGGATCGGGCTTCTTCTGGGTAGCATGGCCGTAGACTTATTTCACTTTTAGAAAGTAACAATTCTTAGTTCGATAGACAATTATTGAGAATAGTTCCTATTTTGAACCTGTTGCATCTCTAGATTCTTTTTTTTTTAATTTTCCCCCTTTTTATTGAAATGTAATAGACAATTAGTATTTACATCATACAATTCAATGGGTTTCTTTTTCAATTATAGTTGGCATACAACAATATACTAGTTTCAGTTGTATAGAATAGTGATGAGATCCACATAATTTGCAAAGCTATCACCCTACTAAATCTAGTACCCCTTTTCCCCCTTACATATGTATTACAACATTATTAACCATCTTCCACTTGCCACACTCTACACCTCCATGACTATTCTGCAACTATCCATTTGTACAGCTTAATTCCTTTGCCTTTTTTTGCCCCACCCAACCCCTTCCGATCTAGTATATCTCTAAATATTCTCTATGAGTTCATTTCTGCTTTTGTTGTTTTTGTTGATTCTGTTCTTTATATTTCACATATATATGAAATCATGCAATATTTGTCTTTATCCAATCCATAGCCTATAGGTCCATCAAGGCAAGATCTTTTTCCATACCCTTCCTTTTAGTCTGTGTGTGTCTTTAAATCTGAAGTGAGTCTGTTGTAGGCAGCATATATAGAGGTCGTGTTTTCATATCCATTCAGACACTCTATCTTTTGGTTAGAGCGCTTCTTTTCCATTTTAGGTACTTATTGATAGGAATGTAGTTATTATTATTCTTTTTTTCCTGTTTTTGATACATGTTTTTTCTTCTTAAAGAAATCCCTCCAATGCTTCCTATAATACTGGCTTAGTGTTGATAAATTCCTTTAGCTTATTTTTGTCTGGAAAGTTCTTTATCTGTCCTTCAACTCTAAATGATAGCTTTGCTGGATAAAGTATCCTTGGTTGTAGATCCTGGGGTTTTATCACACCAAATATTTTGTGCCAAATCCTTCTGTACTACGAAGTTTCTTTTGAGAAATCAGCTGCTAGTCTTATGAGTACTCCCTTGTAGGTAACTAATTGTTTTTCTCTTGCTGCTTTTAAGATTATCTCTTTGTAGTTAACCTTCGGCATTTTATTTATGATGTGTCTTGGTGTAGGCCTCTTCGGGTTCCTGGTTTGGGGGATTTTCTGAGCTTCCTGGGGTTGCATGTCTATTTCTTCTCCAGGTAAGGAAAGTTTTCAATCATTATTTTCTCAAATAGCTCTTCAAAATAGCTCTTCAAAATCTTGTTTTTATTTTTTCTGGTGCCCTTATGACATGGATGTTTTTACATTTAATAGTGTCCTATATGCTCCTTAAATTATTATTATAGTCTTGGCTTCTATTTTCTTGCCGTTCTAATTGAGTGTCCTTGGCTTTCCTATCCTTTATATGGGTCATTTGATCCTCTTCTTTCTTCACTCTGTTTATTTTATTTAATATACTTCTCATCTCAGATAATGTGTTCTTCATTTCTGACTTGTTCCTTTTTATAATTTCCATTTCCATTTTTATGATTTTTATCTCTTTGTTAAAGTTCTCACTGAATTCATCTACACTTGTCATAAGTTCATTGAGCATCTTTACAACCAATGTTTTGAACTCTGCATCTGGTAGATTGCTTGACTCCATTATCCCCGGATCTCTGTCCTGTTCTTTGATATGGTTTCTGCTTCTTTGTTTTCCCATTTTTGCTACCTTTTTGGGTTTGTTTCTACATACTAATCAAATCTCCTAAGTCCTCCAGTCTTATTAGTGTGCCTTTGTGGGATCCGGCAGCATAGTCCTGAGAAAGGTCCAGCTGCAGGCCAATTTTAGCCCCAGCCTGTGCCCCTCCAGATCCACTTGTTAAGATTTGACAAGCAATCCATGGGTGCTGTGCTTATAGTTGTCTCAAGAGGCCATGCCAGAAACCGAGGCCAGCTGACACCAGTGAGAGTCTTGACGCTGCTCAGGAAGGGGCACCTGACTATGCAAGAACACACCTGAATGTGGCTTGGGTAGGGCAGCGAGTTTGGGGAGACAAGTTTCAGGGAATTCTCTGGGCCAAGCAACCTCTGTTATTCAGTTTGATGATGTCAGCTATGGCAGCTCTGAGTCTGCACACTGGAAGAGGGAGGACTCATCAGAAGAACAATGGATATTGCCAGCACTTCTGTACAGAGTGAGTCTTGACTCAGCTCTTCCTCTGACAACTCAATGTTCCCCTGTAAATCCCTGGTGCCCCATGCACAGCCGACCAGCACTGGTGATCAGAGCAAGCAGCTCTGTCACCACGAAAGTCCGCTTACGGACACAGCCCCTTTAAGAGGCATCTGTCGCTTCCACAGCCTCCTTTCCACTCAGCCGCTTGGCTTGGGACTGGACAGCCTTGTTTCCTTGCCCTGTCCTACCTTCTGCCATTGCAGGGTTATTTCCTAGTTCTCTCCCTAGTAGTATGGCTTGTTCATCTAGATCCCAGGTGATTTTCCTTGCTGTTTGTACCTTGTTTCTGTCACAACTTTGATTTTTTTGCCAGAAGGATGAACAAAACCTCTATCATCTATGCCATTTTTCCTCCTATGCATCCCTAGATTCTTGTGCTAAGTTAGCCAATTAAGAATCAAGATTGTTTAGCAGGAAAAAAAATCATGAAATTCTGGTTTAATAATGAGTGAACATCTTAAAGCCACTAGCACTCTTATTTACAATTGAAATTGTATCCAGAACACATGTAAACATATTAAAGCAGTGCTCTGAGAGAATACTGATCTATTTTCACCTGTTTATTTTATAAATGGGGAAACTAATGCTCATAGAAAGGGAACGATTTTCCCAGGATAGTTCAGCTGGTCAGTGGTGGATTCAGGATTAGAAGCTAGAAGCTCCTTTAGATGCCACATATAATTGACAGACTCTTAGATACAGAGAACAAATTGATGGTTGCCAGATGGGAGGGGGTTGGAAAGGAGGTGAAAGTGAAGGGATTAAGAAGTACAAATTGTGGGGAGTATTGACAGAAGTAATTTTTATTGTTGCATGGAAACAGTTTGAGCTGGCTGGTTTTGAGGGCTTTTTCCATATCTAAGAGATTTTTATTCTACTTTAGGTTCTGTAACTTGAGCTGGCCCTGATATCTAGGTAGTGTGACCCTAGAAGATATGTAGAGGTACTGAGGAACAGTTTGGAGTTCCCATTAGCACAGTGATTATCTTACCCTGTCAGATTGTTAAGTCAGAAAGGGAGCTGTTAAATGAAAGAGAGCTCTTGGATGTTTAATTTGGGTGAATGGCAAGTCCTAGCTCCTATTTGGATCTCAATGTCTATCTCTAGAAAGTAAGAGGAGGATAAGATTATCTCTTAGGGCCCTACGAGTTCTGATGTTTTCTACTTATCTGATTCTTTAATTCAGTTGGCTAATATTGAGCATTTGAATTTATTCAGAATCTGTGAAAGATCTAGCAACTAAGCCATGGTGCACCATGTGCCAACTCTGCTAGTATTTCTAGCTCTTACTCTTCATCCCAGGCGTGTACCCTTCTCCTGGTCCCTACCCCTCTGGTCTATGAGGATGACTACCTGTGTGTTTTCCACTGCATTCTTAGGTCCTGGCTATTTAATCACTTAGGATATTATCTTTGACTACCTACTGAAGAGTAGGTACTATCCTACACACTGGAGACATAAAGATAAAAGTCCTTATTCTCATGTGGAAGCAAACAGGTAACTAGGCAGTCACAATGCATTGTGATAAGTGTTCTGGGAATGGTGTGAATGTGGGTTTTCTGGGGACAGAGAAGAGTATCTAGCCACTTGAGGGATGAGGGGATTGATCAGAATTAGAGAAGGAGGTGAAGCCTGAGGTAAATTTGGAAGTAATAGAAGGTAAAAGCTAGGTGAAGTGGAGGAGGCAAAATATTCTAGGTAGATAGTGTAGGTAAGGACTTTCCACGAGAGAGGATATTTTGTGTACAAGGATCTATAAGTGATTTTTTTAGTTATTCAGTTTCTGTAAGTAGTCAGTACTTTGGAGTACCTATCTCTATGCTTGATCTTGGGTAGAATAGAAAAGTATAGAAAGTTGGTAACTCATGCCTGGCTTGTGCTCCAAAATTATGTTTGTGAGTCAGTTGCTTGGAATGCAGAATGCATTTTTTTCCCCACAGAAAACAATGGTCTCCATGGTAATTTGGTTTCCAGCCCATAAAAGCCTATGTAATCCATAATCTGAAGGATCATGCTGTATTAATACCATAGATACTAATGATCGCTGTGTTTCTATGGGAAATTCCATGTTATAATTGAACCATGTGTTCCAAAAACACCCTCTTTCCCACTGAAGCTTCAATAGTATGGAGAAACCCTTGCTTTGCCATCCCTCCAGGTGGTAAACCAGTGGGCCTAGGAATTTTCTCAGCTCCAGATTATTACCAGTATCTCATGGAGATGCAGAGAGGATATAGCTGGAAGAGGGATAGAGTAGCGATTCAGGAGAAAGGAAAAGGATATGCGGAAGAAAAGACAGGCAAGGATGTGACAAAAATGTTAGAGAGGAATGGTTACCCCAGGGTCAATGGAGGCAGGAATGAAAGCATAGCTGGGAAAATGTGTCCTTGCCCTGGGTAAGACTGTGGAATGGGGGAAGGATTTAGCACTTACTGAGTTAAAACTGAGTTCTAGCAGGCCTCAGGTATTTGACACAAGTCTTTTTTAATACTTAAAAGGAATGTCTTATTTTTCCTGTTTTCAGAGGAAGAAACTGATACAGAATAAAAGTCTTACCCAGTGTCACAGAACTAGTAAGTGGCAGAGCTGACATTCATAATCAGATTCCATGAAATTGCTGCAATGCATATGTTTATTAATATGTTTAGTAATATGTGTAAGCTGGGGATGTTGTCTCATTTTATTGCTGAGAAAATTGAGGCTAAAGCTTTAAGAGTGATTATTTCAGAATACTACTACTATATGAGGATAGCAGCACCAGAGTCAAACCATACCTTATTCTTAGCCCAGTGAAGTTCATTGCATGAACTACCTACTGTGGTCAAGGTAATACATATACCTCCAAGCCATGAGCTTACTATTTAAGGTTTTTATATTTAAATGCCTCATCTAACTAGACTAAGGCAGCCTATGGTAATGCCAGAATAGAGACAGAAACACAGTACATTAGAAGAAGATGGAGACTATAATTCTGACTCAAGGGATCTGAGGAGGCTTGTGAAGATTATGGTGGTAGTATCTGGAGTTGAGACTTGAAGGATTTATAGCAAGTGATAGATATGCAGATCTGGTGGGAAGATATTCTAGGAAAAGAAGCCAGATGAGCACATCATAAGCATAGTGCCTATTAAATGAGCACTTAACTTTGTATTAGACGCTGGTATGTGTTTTATGTAAATTATCTCATTTATTTCTCAGAGTAATCCTATTAAGCATCATTATCACCCTCATTTTATAGATAAAAAAACTAAGATTCAAAATAGGCTATTTATCCAGTCTATACAGCTAATGAGTGGTAGAATCTAGAACCTACAAACTTAGTCTACAGACTTATTTATTCACTTGGGTATGGGGTAGAGGAGGACTTTGCTATATACTGAATTGTGTCCCTTCTAAATTCATATATTGAGGTACCAACCCCCAATGTGATGATATTTGGACTTGAGTGAGGCCTTTGAGAGATAATTAGCTTTAGACGAGGTCATAAGGCTAGAGCCTTCATGATGACATTAGTGCTCTTATAATAAGAGAGACCAGAGAGTGTGTTCTCTCTTCCTTCTCTCTATTTTCCTTCACCTATCTCTCCCTCTTCCTCTCCTTCCAATATGAGGACACAGCAAGAAGGCACCTATCTACAAGCCAGAAAGAGAACTCTCACCAGAAACTGACTATGCCCGTACCTTGATCTTGGACTTCTATCTTCTAGAACAGTGAGGGAACAAATATGCATTGTTTAAGTCTCCCAGTCAGTGGAAGATGATGAATTCAATGAGTAGTTGGAGAAAAGAGAATTGTTGGCTTGACTTTCTAGGGAGGGCTTCACAGAGGAAGTAGAACTTCAAATAGGTCTAGATAGGCTTTTCATGGGAGAGAAGAGTAAGAAAGAAAATATTCCAGGAGAAGGGACTGACATATAGAAAGAAGAAAAACACATGTAGAATGAAACAAAAGGCAGCGGGAGCAGGTTATGGTTTTGTGGGACATAGTCCTGCTTGGCTTGGTCAGAGTGAAGTATGAAGGAGGATAGCAGAAAATGACTTGTAATTGCTACATAATGAACTGCCTCAGGGACAGAGATGAAGTTTTAGGGCTGCATGGTTATGTCACCTATTTTAAAAGTAAAAGATGTCAGATAGTCACAGTACTTGAGCGCTGTACATTTATGTAGGAGTTAAGCACTGATTGCTGTGTACTTAATACTCTCTTGGTTGTGTGAGGGGTTCCTGCCATTAAAGAACTTATAATTTAGTTAGACCATTTAGTCATGTTTGAAATGTCATAATATATGAAAATATTATATACAAATATGAGTGATGTATTTGAAGCTGAGTACAGCTGAGGGGTAAATAGCGAAGGCAATAACTACTTAATCTGAAACAGAGTTGGGCAAAGAAAAAGGATTGGAGAACACACGTAGACATGAATACTTGAGTATGGGGAGGCATACATTTCTTCCTCTGAGCTGGGAGGGTAAAAGATAAGGATTAAAACAGGAATGAAACTGGTCAGATGGAGAAGGTGAATTCTAAGATTACTTTTACAGAAGAGAGAAGGTTCTTTATTATAAATATAAACACTTTAAATATTTGCTTTATGGCATTTAAAACCTCAATGAAATTTCTATTTTTTTTGATGCAAAACTGGGTTATAGATAATATGCTGCATGTACAATGTGTGTTAGTGTACACTTTGGAGGTATATCCACTGAGAGTTTATAGTTCTTGGTGAGTTTATATACTTTATTGAACATTTATTGAAACAAGTACCTTCGCTTCCTTGTTTTATTTTTCTTTAGCTCTTGAAATACTACAGAGACATATGACTGAACAATTTCTAGACTGAAAACTTTATTATTATTAAAAGAAAGGCTGTTTCTCAAGTTCTTCAAGCATTGATCAACACGATATCCTTCGAAATTGGAGTTACTCTGTAGGAATCACAGTATAGAGTGTTAGGCATCTGGAATGGTTTGTTTCGCTGCAAGTCTATGTGTTCATACATTTTTTTTAACAAAGAATATTTACATTTTAGAGGACAAAAATATGGGATATTTAACAGAAAGAAAACAAAGCAGGGGTGATGGAGTTACATCTATGCATTTTCATATTATTATCTATACCCATTTATTAACTTACATTATAAATGATTTATTTAGTCCAGCTGTGCTATATGGTTAAGAGCTGTAAGAGGCTGCAAAATAAACACAATGTTTTCCCTGACCTTCAGGAGTTTATAGTTGGAGATATACATATTACCTAAATAAGACTAAATGTTATAAGACTGGTGTAATTTGGAGAAGGAAAGATCACTGAGGTTTGGGGTGGCTGATTGAAGCTTTGTAGAAGAAAAATGTGTGCTTAGACTTGAGGAATGTGTAGAAGTTGAAAAGAGTGAGAATTAAAATGAGGAATTAAAATGCTGTAGCACACATTTCTTCTTCAAAATCAGTGAGGTGGTAGAAACTATGGCTGGTGGTGTGAATGGGAGCCTACTCAATGATTTGATGTGCCAATAAGTAGAGTAAGGCTATGTCTACTCAATGCTGATTTCTCTGTTTTATGCTGAAGAAAACAACTTTGGCCCACCATCTAGGTATTTCTGGATATTTCCAAAAGTTTAATACCAGGTAGGTATTATTTTTGCTAAACGTATCTGTTTATTTCAGTTAGATGCTTGGCATCATGTAGACAAAATTCTATTCATAATGAGAATACTTAAGTTTCCTGTGGATATTTTTGTGTGTGTGAACTTTATATATTAGAATAAACCATTATTAAAAAACTACTGAAAATTCACTTTTTCTCCCTCTCATTTTATATTGTTCTCTTTAAAATGCAGCTATTAAACAGGCAATGATATATTATTCAAAGGGAAAGGCACATGCATACCGAAGAACAGCCCATTTTGTGGTCAGCTCACTAGGAGATGTATACCATTCCAGGAAACACCCTACCCTTTCCCTGTATGACTGTAAAGCACAGCATTTGGAGCTGTACTCCAGAGATTGACAGACTGGTTACATTATATTCCCAAGAAGTTTTTACCTCTTAAAAAAAGTAGACAGTAAAGAAGTCCTTAGAAGTTCCTAGTTCTGTGACTGTTATCACTGTCCCTTCTACCTAAAGTTCCAAGCTCTTCCCTTTTGCATATTTAAATCCCATCCATCATATGAGGTCCAGCTTGAATGCCCTTCACTGGGAAGCTTTTAATGACTATACCAAAAGGAGGACATCTCATCTTCCTCTGAACTGGCACCCTGTTGACAAACACTCATGGCACTTAGCACACATAGTCTTGTACTAGAGTAATTTGGTTATATTTTATCTATCTTACAGGATACATTCTTAAAGAACAGACACTATGTCTCATATATCTTTATATTCTCCCATAGAACCTATATATTCTCCCATAGAACCTACATAGCAGGCCCAGAGAAAATATTAATTGAATCGATTCATGTATGATATGTATTATAGGCTTTCAAGAAGGGAATTGACATCTTCAGGGTGTTAGGCAAAGGTAGCTCTTGGAAAGACAATTTAATTACTCAGCTCAGGGCTTCTGTATTGAGTCCTACCATGAATGGGTCTAAGGAAATATAGCTGAATTGAAGGGTCAATCTTGCTTTGGAGTGCAAGGGAAACCTGACTCTGGGGTAGAAAAATTTTTACAATTCAGTAAACATTGAGTCTAATTTTCATGCCAGGCATTGTGTTAGTATTGGGAACAGAGAGATGAAGACAGAATTCCTGTCTTTAAGATGCTCACAGTCAATTAATGTGGAATTAAGGAAGGTGAGACGTGTCAAATAAGAAACAAAAGAAAGCCATTCTACATTACTAATATCAGTTAGACATTGGAGACAGCTAAAATGAGGGCAGATTCTTGAAGGCTCGGTTTCCTAATTTCCTGTTTCATGTTCTTGGCTGCTTTTGGTAATTTCAAAGGCACACTCTCGAAGAGCAGGAAATGTCAACCAGCTATCATAAGGTGATCCACAGATTGGCCTTCTTGACAGGGAAGTCACATGTTTTTTCACCTGCTGTGCCTTGGTACCTCTCCCTCCAACCAGGTGTGAGAATAAGAATATGGTTAATACTTTCAAAGGATAGAAAGGACATTCTCATGACATAGAAAGACCAAAGAGGATGATATCAGAAGCCTATTTCTATTCTTGGCTTTGAAAGCTTTCCTGGACATACAGATGCACACACCCTAGTCCACAGAGCTTCACATGCATACACACATACACAACCCACATTCACATATATATATGCACACTGACAAAAACATATGTGCATATACACACAAATGCATATTTGCACATTGCAAAAGCCTTGAACCCCCATCATTGGTTCCTGCTGTTTTCTGTCCCCCATGGAGTTTGGATAAGATTATTGTATGAGGTTCAGTTCAGTGGCTTACCTCCCGCCTCCCAGCCCCCTCCCCATTAGCACCTTGCTTCTAGATTTGGAAGTGTCAGTTCTCCATAGAAATCTCTTTCCTGGGTCTGAACATTCATCTCAAGGATAGACAGACACAATCTATTTCTTTTACCTCTTTAATACTGAGTGAGTTATTTCATGGAGAGTTTTTGTTTTGTTTCTTTATGTGTTTAAGCATGGGGAAATGTTTTAAAGGAACACAAGGACAAAGTAGATGCACTGACACTGATTTGTGAACATGCAGATCTTTGTTTTTCTTATGCTATATAGGGAACTGAGCCTCAGGTCTTGGATTGATTCAGATTTTGAGTTTTTGCTTTATAGCTTCTGCCAAGTGGCAATGATTGCATATCAAACTGACAGACTGATAGGCAGCATTCTGTAGGACTATTAGGAGACAATTCATCTAGAATCCAATTCTCTGGTTAGGATGCCTTTAACTAACAATGAGAGTCACAAAACACCTTTCACATGTCCAGGATTTACAGCATGTGAGACTAGTGAACTTGACATGTTTTATAAGGATCAATAATACAATTTAGATGCTTGCTGTATTTTAAACTTAGTGGAACAATATTCAAACGATAAATAGCACTAAAGAAACTCAAATGTCAAAGTTTTTGAAATGAGATGTGAATTGAACAGATTACTCTCTCCTCCCATACCAGGCAGCATTTTAGCTATTTTTAATTAGAACAAGCTAAATATAGCTCTTTATCTTTATGGACTAGGGATGTGGGTGACATTTTGCTAAATCTTTTTGAAAACACAAGACTTATTAATGTTATGTTAATTATTGGAAAAGAAGAAATTAAATGCTCAAACTTTGAGCTGACCTAGTGTAGAGGTCCAAGTCAAAGAAAAAATTAATGGAAAGCAACCAGAATTGGAATAACAGGGTTTGTCACTGCCTTGGTAATAGCCTAAGATAAGAATGAGAGAATGGAGGCGTCACCAAGACAAAAGATTTTTGGAAAGTAATTATAAAACTAAAATAGCAGTAAAGAGTCTCAGTAAAGAAAATCAATTATAGTTACATGGAGATCACCAAATATGTCACATTGGAAACATTGTGCTTTTGTTCTAGGCAGCTGGGTTGTCATTGTTGGGTACCCACAGCTGGCAGCTCCCCTCATCTGAGGGGTCAGAACAGAAATAGGTCGTGTTATCATATCTTTGATTGGCCTGTCTGCCTGGACTCTGTGTTTACATGCTGAGAATTCAAATGCTGGCCATGAACTCCCAGCCTGGACTGATCATGGAGAAAATGAAAATTATGGTTAACCTCAGAGGTCAAACCACAGAATGTATACAGTTTTGGAAATGAGTGAAATGCAAAGACTGGTGAGGTATCATTTGACGTGGCAGGTAGGTTTAGTGAAAAGGAAGAGTGACAATTTTCTAAACTAATCTCCCCATTTTGTGAAATACTGATCTCCATTAAAAAAAGTTAAGCCATGCCTTATTATAAGCTTTTTACCTTTTTTATTCTTCTTCAGAACACTTCTTAAGAATAGTGATTTTGGGTGAACTTTAATTTTTCATGTTGATTTTCTGAGAGCTAGAGAGCATGCATAGAGTGTAAAACCTCTCCATGCTATTGGGTCTTTAAAAAATGTATTGTTAGAGCATGTATTATACCCCTCATCCCCTCTTCTCTCTTTCATTCATCATCCACTTCCTAGAGATTAATGAAAAATTTGAAAGAAGTTCACTTAGTTTATAAACTTTTTATCATACAACTGACACTTTTGTGTTGTTGAAAAGTAAGGTAATGTAAATAAGCAAATACAAGAGGAAAATAATGATACCCCTGAATAGGTACCAAGGTAAACATTGCTCTATATTTATAATGCATGTGTTTTTTTGTGTATTTATGAAAAATATAGACTATCATAAGATATATATAATATATTCATACATGATGTATTAGATATAATATATAACAAAATATACATTATAATGCAATGCATGCAATGCGTGTGTTTAAAAATGTTTTACAATTTTTTTAAGGGAACATGCTATTTTATAATCTAATTTGCTTAATAATATTATTTTATTTTCATAATTAGTTTCCTGTAACCAAATAATGTACTTAGGACATTTCTCTCTGCTGCAGGTTCTGTTCAGAAGAATATAGCCCAGCCAAAAGATGCACCAACCAGTATAAGTGTACTAGTTGTTTATAGCCAGGGTCTGATCTGATTGTTAAGTATTTCAATATTATACCTGAATGTCATAAGAAATCTTAATATGGTAGAAAATATCACACAGTAGTTAGAATTGGGCTACAGGGATCCAAGCAAAACCTGCCATGTGCTAGGTGCCCATGGGATATGTGGATATGTAGATCTCCCTTTCCCTTTCCAATAAGCTTATAGGGTATTTAGGTGGTCACACCATACATGCAAGCAAAGATAACTAACAGTGCTACTACTCAGTATTGATCATATAGGCCCCTCTTACCTGCAGTTTTGCTTTCCTTGGTTTCAGTTACCCATGGCCAAACCGATCGGAAAACATTAAATTAAAATTTTCAGAAATAAATAATTTACAAGTTTTAAATTGTGCACTGAGTAATTTGATGAAATCTCAGCCACCTGACCCCAACCCGAAGAGTGTGAAACATGCCTTTATCCAGCATATCTATGCTGTGTGCACAGTACAGAGACAGACCACATTTACATTCCTTTTATTACAGTATATTGTTTTAATCGTTCTGTTGTACTATTAGTTATTGCTGTTGATCTCTTACTGTGACTAATTTATAAATTAAATTTTATCACAGGTATGTATGTATGTATAGAAAAAAAAAACATAGTATACACGGGATTCTGTACTATCTGCTATTTCAGGCAGCCACTGGAGGTCTTAAGGCTTATCCTAGCAGATAAGGGGAGACTACTGTATATTAATTACTAAATGAATAGTGTGGTCTATAGAGATATTAGAGTTCAAAAGCCTGGGACAATCAGACAAGGCTTCACAGAAAAGGTCATGTTTAAGATAAGAGGAGAAAGTGGATGCAATTCAAGTGAAGGTAATAAGAAAAAGGTATGGTGAATCTGGGAAACTACAAGACGATTTGTTTTACTTTTAGATTCATTATCTGTCCCTTGTTCTGCAAGGGTTTTGCAAACTCTATTTCCTGGGCTTCCTCGAGAATTGGCTTCTCATTAGGTTTGACCAATAACAGACACTAGTCAGAAATTGGAGGGCCGGAGAAGGGGGTTAGCCACTGTATCCCAAGCCTGCTTTCATTTGAATTTCCAGAAATTGGCAGTGTCTCCTCTGTGTCTCTAATTCTTACTTGGAAGCTCCAGCATCCCAACTTCTGTTGAGGGGCTCTTCCTCAAAGGTCCCAGCTCTTTTCTGGTAGCCATATCTCCTGTCTCTGTCCCTCAGCCCTACAGCCCTATGATTGATAGCAGCTTCTTGCAGTTACTAAGCTCTAGGTTGCCTCATCTTTCCCCCATTTGCTCTTTCTATTCTTCTAACACTAATTTGTTTCCTGTATTCCCTCTATTGAGATGGCTGGTGTGGGTTTGTTTTCCTGGCTGGATCCTGTCTGATGCATTCTGTAGCAGGAAGTGGAAAAGACAAGCCTGGAAAGATGGTTAACACCAGATTGGTGAGTAACTCTGTTTCTTGCCTAGGCAGGCAAGCTTGCCACACCATAAGAACCTCCAAAAAGAGAGAGAAAAATATACAGCTGCTGAAAGGTCAGTTTTTGCCTCCCATAGATTTAAGTTTACTTCCCAGGATGTCATTTGTAGCAAAAGTGTGGAAGTGACCTGAATTTTTCTTCCTATTCACTTCACACACCAATAGACAACCAAAAGAGAGAAGAAGATGGATCAAAATGGAGTGGAATTCAGCTTCTTGGCAATAAATTCTGTAATACAGAGACATACACCAAGCAGTGAGACCACCGACACTTGGGTCTGCTTCAGGGGATATCAAAGCCTTTCGGAAAGATGTGATATCTGAACTAAGTCCTGAAAGTGGGCATATTAGTTTCCTATTGCTGCTGTAACAAATTGCTGCAAATGTAGTACCTTAAAACAACATAAATTTATTCTCTTACAATAGCAGTCAGAAGGCCAATATATGTCTCAGGTGGGCTAAAATCACAGTATTAACTTGATTGAGTTCCTTCTGAAGGCTCTAGAGGATAATAATTCTCTTGCTTTTCTCTCCTTCTAGAGATACCTGAATTCCTTGGCCCATGGCCTTCTTCCTTCACTTAGAAATCAACAGTATAACATCTTCAAATCTCTGTCTGTCTGTTCGTCCATCTGTCTGTCTATCTCTCTCTCTCACACACACACGCACACACACACACACACACACACACACACACACACACACACACACACACACACTTGCTTTCTTATAATGACCTATATGATTGCATTGGGCTTTATTGGAGAATCCGGGATAATCTTCCCATTTCAAGATGGGAATCACATCTGAAAAATCTCTTTTGCTATGTAAGTTAACATTCACAGTTTCCAGGGATTAGGATATCTTTGTGGGAGAGACATTATTCTGCTTAACACAGTAGGGTAGGAGCTCATTAGATAAAAGAAAGAAAAGTGTATTCTCATCAGAAGGAGCAGAATGTTCTGGATAGTGGCATAGAAGGATATAGTTTAGTCCATCAGCAGACACTTATCATCATTATCACTTCTCCAGCAAAAAAAAAAGAAAAAAAGCATATTCACTAGGAACATGAACTATGCCTCACATCCTCATACTATAAGCAGAAATAAGCTATTTAAGCCAAAATATAGGATATCCTAAAGCTCAATGGACTTGAAATCTCATGGTCCCCATTACCATTAGTCTGTTTTAGTTTTCTCACCTAAGCCTTTGGAACTGCTATAACAAAAATGCAATAGAATAGGTAGGTTATAAATAAATTTATTTCTCATAGTTATGAAAGCTGAGAAGTTCAAGATCAAGGTGCTAGCAGGTTCAGGGCTGGTGAGGGCCAGCTTCCCAGTTCATACACAGCTACCTTCTCTCTGTGTCCTCTCATGGAGAAGGAAGCGAGGGAGCTTTCTTGGGTCTTTCTTATAAGGACATCTCATTCATGAGGGTTTCACCCTTATCCAATTACCTCTGAAAGACTTCACCTCATAATACTATCACATTGGGGATTAGGTTTCAACTCATGAATTCTAGGGGGACACAGACATTCAAAACATAGCACCACCAAATAGCTATGTAGTTTTGAGAGAGTCCTCTTTCGCCTTTTCTTCTCTGTAAAATGGTGATAGAGATCCTAACTTTGTGGAGTCAATTGCTATCAATCAGGGAGATAATTCTTGTAGAAGTTCTCAGCACACTTCGTAGCACACAGCTCCCACATTATTCAAGAATCCAAGGGAAAACTCACCATTTTTAGAGGCTGAAGAACCTATGGTCTAGTTAATGGGCTGACACACCAAGGGTGGGACAGAACTAAGGTTAGAAATTCAGACCTGGCAAATGATACTGGAAAATTTCCCAAAAAAGACCAAGTAATTGAGAGAAGACTGTTTAAAAGGCATTTCATAAAAGAACATACATGGCAAGTGGGTCAACTGGGACCATAATGGGAAGCTATCTTTAGGGAGCCTTTATTTAGAGTGTTAAGGTAGTTAGAAAAGGGCCAGTATAAATCCCACAATGCCAGGATATGAAGGCTGGTGGCCATATACAACCTTAGGACATATCTCAGGTGCCTAGTAAATCAATGGACATTTTAAAAATGTCAGCCATTACTCAAAAACATGATCAAAGTAATTCAGCCATTACTCAAATTCACAGTACTCAAACATTTCAACAATTACGAATAAAGGCTCTTTAAAAACTGTTTCCTATCTCTGGTACTTAATATTGTGTAAAAAGTAGAGACCATGCCAGATTGGGTGGTGAGTAGATGCAATGAAAATAATCATTTGTCTGTCCCTTGTTTCTCCACTAATAGTAATAACAGTTGTAGTATTTAATGAGCACATGCTACATATCAGGTGATCTTCCCGACAACATTCCTACTCATAGAGTAGGAAACTGAGGCTTTGAGAGTTGCAGTGACTTAGTCAAATTCACAAAGCTAGTGAGCAGTCCAGTTAAAAAAATGAACCTAGTCGAACAATGTTCTTAATGACTACATCATGCTACTAATATACCATATAGTTCAAACAAAATCCATCTCTGTCATTGTGGAAATAAATCTTAGTGTTTTCTTGTTTTGTCTTTGTTCACTTCCTGTACTCTGGTCTTCTCAATCTAGGCTTGCCCTAAGTTGGTTACTCTTTCTGTTAATTTCTCTTCTCAGTTCTACCTTGCTTCTATCTCTAAGCCAACCTATTGGGACTGGTCTTGAAATTAGAATACTCTTAAACTGTGTGACCTTGGGCTAGAAACTTCTCTAAGTCTTTGTCTCATTCATAAACTGAAAATAATTGAACATAGTTTTTTTTGAAGATTATATAAAATTTGTATAAGTCCCCAGCATTTTGACAAAAATGTGAAAGTCCCTAGCAGCCATCAGATATAGTCTCTCTACTCATAGATATCTTCAGGGATTTGTCTCAGGAGCCAGACTAACCAAGTTTTAATTTTAGCTCTGTCACTTACTAACTGTGAGACATAGGGCAAGTTGCTTTGCTGTTCTGTGCCTCGGTTTCCCAATCTATAAAATTGAAATAATAATAGTACCTACCTCATAGGGTTGTTGTGAGATTTAAACAGATATAAAGTATCTAATAGTACCTAGCCCATAGAAAGTTTTCAATAAATGTTATCTATTATTAATCTCCATAGGCATCCCAAGTTATATTAAATTCCTTAATATCCCTTACTTATTTATTATTCCTTATGGGATACTGATGTATTAACAGTAATCACAAGTATAGCCTTCCTAAGCAAAATTCAGTTTTCTGATCCTGAATTTCCTCAGCTATAAAGTGGGAATAATTATAGCATCTCTTTCATAGTAATATTCATGAGGATTATGTGCAATAAAACTTGTAAAGCATTTAGCAGTGTGCGGTATGGTAAATTTTTAATAAATGCTAGCTGGTACGATTATTCCTCTAGCCAACAAATGTTTATTAAGCACTTTCTATATACCTAGTCCTGTTGTAAGTGCTAGGGAAACAGTGGTGAGCTCTGTCATCATAGAGGTTACATTCTAATAGGGAATAGACATG
>NW_006441948.1:225115-226445 GCF_000325575.1 Pteropus alecto
GGGTAACTAGCATCTGAGGAACTTGAATGAATATGACATTGGAGTATGTTAATGAAGGGATAAAGGAAAGACTGGTTTGACAGCTCTCAGCATTGATCATTTGTGCACGGTGCTGCATTTGAAGCTTAGAATGGCAAATAATCAAAAAGGCTGGAGGGTGCTGACTACAAATTAGTCAACTGCAGCATCATTTGGCAGCAAACCTCATCGACAATTAACCAAAGTCAGCAGCAAGGCAAAGGGAGATAATGTATTTTTTTTTGTATGAAAATCTGAGAATGTGTCAGACTCTTTAATTGTTTTGCCTGTTCTGGACAAAATGGTCCAAATATTCACATGTTTAAAACCTCATAAAACTAGTTATTGCCTTTTATTAATATCCAGAATGAGGACTAGATTGTTTCCTAGAAATTTCATGAAATTTGTGGATTGTTATGGGGCTTCATTAATTCTATGCATAAAATATACTGATGGTGCTTTTAAAAATGTAAATAATAGCTAGTTAATAAATATTCTTATGCTGTAACTCTGCCCCATGAATGGTAGATTTGAAGATTACTAGTCCCTAATTTTAGCAATACTTCTCTATTCCATCCTAAAAAAACAGCATTACTACTGAATATATTCTTTGGATTCCTGTAGAGTCACTGATTTCCGCCTTCTGTTAGCGGGACTAAATACTTGTAAAACTGCCCACTGTGTCAAAGAGATGTCTACAAGACCAGAAATAGTTAAAGACACTCAAAATTTAAACTGGACTTGTATTTGATAGCCTCTTTAAAATTTTACAAGAAGAAAGCACTGAAAATTTTGGGGTAGTGACAATGAGGATAAATTATTATCTTGATGACATTCAGTAGAAAGAACTCAATTGGCTAATTCTTTTACATAAAGTTTAACTATCATTCAGATAATGGACATTGAGTGGCTAAGGTATCACTAAAGTGCCATTCAACCTACTCATATCTCAGGTATTTAAAAATTCACAAAGAAAATCTCAGCATTTTGGTAGAACTAGAAAGAATGCTGATGCTGAATTTGACATTTTCAAAAATTAAGTAACAGGGATACACTGACAGATGAACAGAGCAGCATGACAAAATTGCTCTGGGAGGCAATATTAAGACAGACAATTAGACAATGAAATCTTGTCAGATAACTGGGCTCCAGTTATTAGGAGGGGTTATGAATTAGGCACCAAATCTCAGGAAAGGATCTAGAAATAATTAAATTTTAAGTAACAGGATATGTCATATTTATGAAATGCCTATGCTGTACCAGGTACTAGGCTAAACACTTAGGAAATGCTAGCCTTTTCCTGTAGAAGCTC
>NW_006441948.1:226465-259867 GCF_000325575.1 Pteropus alecto
TAAGTAATTTAGTAAATTAAGTCTTATGATAGAAAACAGAGTACTGTGGAAACACATCAGAGTGAAGTTAAAGCAAAACAAGAATGGCTAAGCTGATACCTAATGAGCAGGAATTAGTGAAGGAAAGGATAGGTAAGAGTTCCAAAATTTTGGAGAACTTGGCTTCATATCTAAGTGTTTTCAGGGTGATGGTTACAAGGTGAACCGTTCTGAGTTGGTGGTCACCTATATCTGTACTCACAGCTTTTCTTTGCACTCAGATATTATACCAACCATTTCTCTTTCTGTGAATGATCAAACTATTCTTATACTGAAAATGTCTTTGATTAATTTCCTGCCTATGCTTTTGATTAAACTCAAATCAATCTCTCTCTCTCTCTCTCTCTCTCTCTCTCTCTCTCTCTCTCTCTCTCTCTCAATATATATATAATATGAATTTTGTCTTTTGTCTTCTCTTCCTATGATTTTGACAGTTGAAGAGATTGGGAATATTACCTTATAGAATACATCATCCCTTGGATTTATCTGTTTTTCGTTGTGGTGTCACTGAACTTGTTCCTCTATTCCTTATAATTCTGAGAACTGAAATTTAGAAATAAAACTTATTGGATTCACATTAAACATTTTCCATATGACTACCTCACAGATGAGGTTTTGTGTTGTATATTATATCATACTGAGAGACATACAATGTGTAGTTGACTCTGTATTAGTGAAAGGATCACTAGTTAATGTGATGACTGGGTAAAGATGATGACTGCCAGTTTGCTCTATTGAAAAGCTAACCTTTTATTCATTTTTAGCTAACAATCCATGAGAGAGATACTTTGGCACTATGTGAATATGGAGTTCCCCACCAACATATCACCTAAAAGTTTTCATTTTCCTTAGTGGTTCTTGCTGGATTCAGTGACTTTGATAGGAGTTTCATTGCTGCCTATTATTATATGTTTTGAAGAAAGAGAATGGTTTTGTTAAAAGTTTTTCTTGGTTTAGAGGCTTATGAACTTGTTGTATTGGATTATACATTTATACAATTAAATAGTATTTTTCATTTAATTGATCAGCCAAGCATATCTTCTCATCACTATTGATCCAGTGGCAATTGGTAAAAGTATAGTTATTAAGTGATTTTTCAATAGGGTCTGCAGTTAATAATTTTGGGGTAGTTTTTAATAAGAAATATTATTGGGATAGGGATAGGAGCAGGAAGCAAGAGTCCTGAGTTTCCAATGCTGGAAGGGTTTCTTAGATAAGGAACATGGCAGGACAAACAAGGTAGAAATTTCAGTCAGAATTAGACCAGAGTGAAATTCATGCTCAGTCTGGAAGTATGGCTAAACTATTGGTCACAAACTCAAGTGCCTATAGAGACTGAGAGGTAAAGGAAGAGAAACAAGCCAGGTGTAAAAATAAAAGGGAGTGGTGAGGCCTATGAAAGAAATGAAGTTCCTCTGTCCTATCTAAAGGTGGCTTCTATTATTTTGCAAAAGCTAATTGTTGTAATGTGAGAAATGGATCTAGTGTTGTTGGATCTTTTAATATTGCAAGAAAAACAAAATAATTTAAAAATGAAAACAACAAATAAATAGAAAAAGAAAGAAAAAAGAAAGAAAGAAAGAAAGAGAAAGAAAACGTGGAAACAACCAATTAGAAGACTAAATTAAAAATATGTACAGTGTAACAAATTTGTTTCTGGGTTTCATTTGGCTTGTAGAGAATAATTTTGCAAAATTAGGCTTGAAATGTCTTAAGTTTACATTTATTAAAGTCAGAGACTAAGTGGATAGGTTGAGGGTTGGGGTACCTACATTATATAGAGCAGGGATCCAGAGCCCAGACACTAGATAGTACCTGATAATCAGGTATATGTACTAATCAACTCTGATCCTGATAAAATACTTTTATGTTTGTCTGTACAGCCTGTTTCCAAATTTAATTTGAAGTTCTTTAAATGTAGGCACCTTGTCTTTATACACACAATTTCATACACATTACCCTCTATATACTAGGTCCTCAATGAAGATGATGATGAAGAAGATGATGATGGTTTCTACACAATCAAAATCAAGGTAAGTTATTTCATGTTTTTCTCATCATAGATAAGTAAGAATGATGAATATTCTGCATAGAATAAAACACTGCAGAGTTACTCTGGGAACTGATTTTGCCATTTAATGTTATTTTCAAAAAACATTCATGAAATTCGTAGCCTCAGCTGTTCCACATTATTATGTTCTCTCATAAATTTCCTTAACTAAAAGCCATTTTCCATTTTTATGTCATGATGTTTGAGAAAGTAATGGATAATTAAGATAATCAGACATACATGATGTTGGGGGAAGACGTACATATATGTTTTTAGTCATATTTGAAGAGTAGTACTTAAATGATAAGGCACTAACTCTGTCATAACGTCAGAGAAATTTATATTCTATGCCTGATACAGCTCCATTTTCTAGAAAAATAAGTTCTTGAATATGTCACATCTATCACGTGACTTCCAAAGTCACAAATCTAAACTAGATATGGGAATTTTTCTTTGTTCATTTTTTCCAAAGCATTCTCTCATCTCTTTCTAACCAAATACCAATTTAAGGACAAAAGGGCATAAAAAGAGGAGTCTAAATGTAGGTGCTAAAGGCAAATTATGTATTTTACAACCTTGGCTAGGAACAACATGGTTTAAGTGAGGAATTCATTAACCCAAAGAAGTGAATTTTTAATGGGGGCATTTTGGCAGAAAGATTTTTCATTACTAATCCATTTACTAAATGTCTTCTGTGTGCTAAGTATTATAATAGGTAGTTTTAGTACCAATTATCAGATTACTGTCTCTAATTTTACTACAACCTGGTGAGGAAAGTAGTATTAGCTCCACTTACAGATGAGGAAACTGAGGTTCATAAAGTTTAAGTAACTTGTCCAGTGATAAACACCTAGTAAGTATTGGAGCTGAGATTAGTACATCAGTCTGCTGCAAAGCTTATATTCTTGCCTTATACCATATTGCTTTCTACCATTGTTATAACAGTTCTAAAAAAATTAAGGGACCCCATATCCATGTTATATAGTAATGTTTTCCTTAACTCCAGTAAAATTATATATATATATTAGTTTTGCCTAGGGAATGGTGTCATATGTAACCATAATGCACTCAGTACTCAGTAGTTCACAAAAGGAAAAGCAAAATACTTGCTTTTCATTTACTTTGGTTGGTTGTCTAGATGGTTCCCTATTTGCTGTTTTCATGGGAGTGGGGAATTGAAGGATAAGAAGATTTAACCAATGTCCTGGCTCAAGAGGTATCTGGTTTCCCTCAGTTCACAGGTACATGTATGAGAGCTTTTCTTCAACACTATTATGATATCATCTCCCTTCTCTTGGGTTTCTGCTGTCCCTGGACACTGCTAAAGATGTGTTCCAATTGACTAGTCAGTTGGCCAGACAAACATCATACCTGGTAGTCACTGGGTGGAGTGCTGGTGGTTGCTGAAAGAAGTTTGTAAGAGATATTAAGGAGAAGGACTGCTAACTTAGCCCTCATTTGTGGTGAACAGACTGTGCTTGCTAAGGTAAAGTATGGGTAGAATACTCCCATGAAACTTCTGGACTGTCGAATAATGCCCTTCATAGCAGCCCTAAGCAGTATGATCCTCATTTCTGTTCTGATCTCCTGAGATCCCACCTTCTTCCTCTACCCCACTGACTTCATCATTCATCATACCAACACCTTTTTCTACCTCCCCCTAGTTTGATGATTTTCTTTTCGCTCTTACAGGGTAGCCCTCACTTCTAAAAACCCTGATGTTTCTCTGCAAACTCCTATCTATGACTGGCGTTTTCTCTCTTTTTTAAGATCTCTAGAGATCAAATCTCGGTTTTATTTCTACTTTCTATCACATCTTTTACATGAAACAGTGACCACAGAACTGCTTTGGTATTTAAAGCATGTGCGACAGTCTGATGGTTCTGAAAGTTTGGAAGAAAGGAGGTTGACATTTCAAAATATTATCCTGCCACCTATCTAAATTCTTACATATAATGTGACAAGCTAGAAAGGCCTATCTTTCCTTGATCATGTGGACCTACAATCTATGCTGCATGCATTTTTTTCAGGCTAATCAATTCTGTAATGCTCCCTCTAGACTCTTGGTGAGAATGTAAAATGGTGAAGCTGCTACGAAAAACAGTATGGAGGTTCCTCAAAACATTAAAACTACCACTTAAAATAATTAAAACCATATGACCCAGCAATTCTACTTTTAGATATGTACTCAAAAGAATTGAAATTAGGATCTCAATGAGATTTTAACACACCATTTTCATTGCAACATTATTCACAATCATCAAGATGTAAAAACAACCCAAATATTCAGTGGTAGATGAATATATAAATAAAATGGCATGTTATTTTATATTATTTAGCCTTAAAAAAGGACATTTCACAATATGTAACAACATGGATGAACCTTGAGGTATTTATGTTAAGTAAAATAGGTGGTCACAAAAGGACAAATACTGCATAATTTCACTCCATAAGGTGTCTGAAGTAGTCAAACTCTTAGAAGTAGAGAGTAGAATAGTGGTTGCCAGGGCCTGGGGGAAGGGGAAAATATGAAGTTACTGTTCAATAGGTATGAAGTTTCAATTAAGTGAGATGAATAAAATCTGGAGATTTCCTGTATAATATTTTGTCTATAGTTAACAACAATATATTGTACACTTAAAAATCTGTTAAGAGGATAACTCATGATAAGTTCTCTTACCATAATAAAATAAAAAAAAATTAACATTAGTCTGAATGAAAGATGTCAGACACAGAAAAGAACATACAGTAAAGCTTTACTTATATAAAGTTCTAAAACAAGAAAAACTAATCTGTGATGATAACACATCAATAATTCTCTTGTGTGGGATGGGACACCATGAAACTTCCTGGCATGATGACAATGTTCTATGTTTTGATAGGGGTGTGAGTTACAAAGCTGTATGCATTTTTCAAAGCTGATTGGACTCTACTTAAGGTTAATACATTTCACCATATGTAAAGTATACTTCAGTAAAATAATAAAAGCAACCATTTAGAGGACAACATTAATAGTTTAGTGTGAATTAATTCAATTGTATGAAATGTCCAAGGTTAAAGCAATTTCTTATCCCTGGAAAACTCTGTCTTATAGCAGACCTGACAGATGATTTCCAGAGTTGTCTTGGATATTTCAAGTCTTTGAGAAGTCATTACCATAAGATATACACATACTATAAAGTTGTATAATTCTAATGTATTCAATTTAATTTTAAATTAAAAATTATATAAAATATAAATAAAATAGTAACTAACATTTAGTGAAAGTTTCTTAAGTACCAGACTGTTTTAACAGCATAGATGAGTTTTGCCTGTTTTTGTGCTTTTTATAAAATATGAAACCACATCAGAAAGGAAAAATTAATCTAGCAAAAAGTACTAGAAATAATCATTGAGTTTAGTAATTTCATAGGCCTCAAGCTCAAATACACAAATTTAATTGTATAAAACAGACAGAACTCATCAATGATGTTAGAAAAGTACCTGAAAAAAAGAGAGGACCCAAATAAATAAAAAATGAAAGAGGAGAAGTGACAACTAGTCCACAGAAATGCAAAGGATCATAAGAAAATACTATGAGCAATTATATACCAACAAATTGGACAATCTGGAAGAAATAGATACATTTCTAGAAACATACAATCTCCCAAGACTGAGTCAAAAGGAAACAGAAAATCTGAACAGACCAATAACTAACAAAATTGAATCAGTAATCAAAAACCTCCCAACAAACAAAGTCCTGGACCCAATGACTTCACAGGCAAATTTTTACTAAACATTCAAAAAAAAAAAATACTAACACCCATCCTTCTCAAACTATTCTGAAAAATTTAAGAGAAGGGAAAGCTCCTAATCTCATTTTACAAGATCATCATTACCTTGATTCCAAAGCCAAAGACATTACAGAAAAAGAAAATAATAGGCCAATATCCCTGATGAACATAGATGCAAATATCCTCAATAAAATATTAGCATACCAAATTCAGCAATACATTAAAAAATCATACACCATGATCAAGATGGGTTTATTCCTAAGATGCAAGTTTGTTACAATATCTGCAAATCAATTAATGCAAAACACCGTATTAACGAATTGAAAGATAAGGATCATGATCATATCTATAGATGTAGAAAAAGTGTTTGATGAAATCCAACATCTATTTAGGATAAAAACTCTCAGCAAAGTGAGAATACAGGGAGCATACCTCAAAGTAATGAAGGTCAATTACGACAAACACGCAGCTAACATCATACTCAGTGGGGAAAAGCTAAAAGCATTTTCCTTAACATCAGGAACAAGACAAGGATGCCCACTTTCACCACTTTTGTTCAATATAGTATTAGAAGTCTATCCACAATAATCAGATATGAAAAATATGTAAAAGTCATCCAAATTAGAAAGAAAGAAGTAAAACTGTCGTTTGCAGATGACATACCATATATATGAACCCTAAAGATTCTACCAAGAAACTGTTAGAACTCATGAATAAATTCAGTAAAATAGAATACAAAATTAATAATCAGAATTAGTTGCATTTTGATACACCAATAATGAGCCATCAGAAAAATTTAAAAAACAATTCCATTTATAATTGTATAAAAAAATAAAATACCTAGAAATAAATTTAGCCAAAGAGGTAAATTATAAGTCTCGAGGAAAGAAACTGAAAGATACAAATTAATGGAAGAATATACTGTGTTCATGTATAGGAATAATTAACATTGTCTATATGTCCATCCTACCCAATGCAATCTATAGATTCGGTGCAGTCTTTATCAAAATATCAATAGCATTTTTTACAAAACTAGAGCAAACAATCCTAAAATTTATATGGAACTATAAAAGACTTAAATAGCCACAGCAATATTGAGGTAGAAGAACAAAATTGGAGATAGCATGCTACATGATATCAAACTATACTACAAGGTTATAGTAAGCATCGATGTAATGTCTAGGTGAAGAGCCAGAAGAGAGAAGGAACAATTAGGGGGACTGTTTTATAAACTATATAAATGTCTAATCAATGTCCTATATACTTGAAACTAATAAAATAAAATTTTTTAAATAACATGATACTGATACAAAAACAGACACATAGATCAATAGAACAGAATGGAGAGCCCAGAAATAAA
Organism: Pteropus alecto; assembly: GCF_000325575.1. Lineage (NCBI taxonomy): Eukaryota > Metazoa > Chordata > Mammalia > Chiroptera > Pteropodidae > Pteropus > Pteropus alecto. Next base: position 233,688 of record NW_006441948.1, read on the forward strand.
TTTACACCTACATGGTTATTTAATCTATGACAAAAGAATCAGGAATATACAATTGGGTAAAGACAGTCTATCGATAAATGGTGTTGAGAAAACTGGAAAAATACATATGAAAAATAATGAAACCGGACCACCTTCTTGTACCACATACAATAATAAACTCAAAATGGATTAAAGACTTAAATGTAAGACTCCAAACCATAAAACTCCTAGAAGAAAAAATAGGCAGTAAACTCTCTTACAGTGCTCTTAAAATTTTTTTCCGATCTCTCTCCTTGGGCAAGGGAAACAAAAAGAATAATAAACAAATGGGATTTTATCAAACTAAAAAGTTTTTGCACAGCAAAGGAAACCACCAACAAAATGAAAAGATAACCTACTGAATGGGAGAAGATATTTGCCTATAATATATCCAATAAGGGGTTAATATCCAAAATTTATAAAGAACTCATATAACTCAACAACAAAAAAATCTATCCAATTGAAAAAATGGGCAGAAGACATGAATAGGTATTTCTCTAAATAGAACATACAGATGGGCAATAAAAATATGAAAAGATGCTCAAGGTCACTAATCATCAGAGAAATGAAAATTAAACCACAATGAGCTATCGTTTCACACCTGTCAGAATGGTTATCATAAATAAATCAACAAATAGCAAGTGTTGGCGAGGATATGGAGAAAAGGAAACCCTCGTGCACTCTTGGTGGATTGCAAATTGGTACAGGCACTATAGAAAATAATCTGGCATTTCCTCAGAAAAAAATTAAAATACAACTACCTTATGACCCAGCAATTTCAGTTCTGGATATTTATCCAAAGAAATCCAAAATACTAATTTGAAAAGATAGATGTATCCCTATGTTTATTTCAATGCTATTTGCAATAGCCAAGATATGGAAGCAACCTAAGTACCCATCAATAGACGATTGGATAAAGAAGAGTTGGTATATATATATACAAAGGAATATTACTCAGCCATGAAAATAATTAAATCTTACTATTTCCAACAACATGGATGGTCCTAGAGGGTATTATACTAAGTGTAATAAATCAGATAAAGACAAATATATGATCTCATGTATATGTAGAATCTAAAGAACAAAATAAATGAACAAACAAAATGGAAACAGATTCATAGATACAGAGAACAAACTAGTGATTGTAAAATGGGAGGGATGTTGGAGAGCTGGGCGAAAAAGGGAAGGGATTAAGAGGTACAAGTTGATAGTTACAAAATAGTCACAGGGATGTGAAGTATAGCATAGGGAATGTAGTCAATAATATTGTAATAACCATGTATGGTGCCAGGTGAGTAGATTTATTGGGGAGATCACTTGATAAACTATATAAATGTCTAATCACTATGTTGTATACCAGCAACTAATATAAAATAATATTGAATGTCAACTCTTTATTTTTCAGCTTTAATTGAAAAATAAAAATTAAAATCATATTTATAAAAACTTGAACCAAAAAAGAAAAGTACCTGACATTTTCCAAAAAAGATACCTTTTGTTTCCTTTTCTTGTATTATGGTACTCTCAAGGACATCAGGTACAGAGTTAAATAGAAGCGGTAAGAGTGGACAGTCTTATATTCCGATTTTGGGGGAAAGCATTGTCTTTTATTATTAAGAATCGTGTTAGCTGTAGGATCTTGTACATGCCTTTTTTAATAAGTTTTTTTTTTTATGAATGGGCATGGAATTTCCGACAAATGCTTTTTCTGTGTCTACTGAGATGATCATGTGTTTTTTCTTCTTAGTTTGTTTATATGATGATTTATATTGATCGACATACAAACATTGAATCAGCCATGTAATCTTGGGACAAGCCGCACTTTTTCTTGATACATTATCCTTTTTATATATAGCTGAATTCAGTTTTCTAGTACAGTTATGTGCCGCATAATGATATTTCCATCGACAACAGACTGTGTATACAACAGTAGTCCCATAAGATTACAACAGAGCTGAAAAATTCCTATGGCCTAGTGATGTAGTCATCATAAGGTTGTAGTACAATACGTTACTCATGTGTTTGCGCTAATGTTGGTGTAAACAAACATACTGTTCTGCCAGTTGTATAAAAATATAGCACATACAGTTATGTACATTATGCGATACTTGATAATAAGTGACTATGTTACTTGTTTATGTTTTTACTGTACTACACAGTACTTTTTATCATTATTTTACTGTGCTCTTTTCTACTTATACTAAAAGTTTGCTTTAAAACAGTATACCATCTTATACCTGCAGCAGCCTCATACATGTCATGTTTATACATCTCTTGACAGTATCATTTTCTCTTGTGCTTAATTTAATCTCCTGTCGTTTTGTACAATAACCTGCTATTTAGGATTATAGCTGAAGAAAAATAGGCTATACCATATAACCTAGGTGTGTAGAAGGCTTTATCATCTAAGTTTGTGTAAGTACACTCTATGATGTTCACACAACAAAACTAACAATGCATTTCTCAGAATGTATCCCCATTGTTAAGGGTCACATGCCTGTATTTATTAAAGAGTTCTTCTGTGTTCATAATGGACTTTAGTGAATGAATTTCTTTTTTGTAATAGCTTAGTTTAGTTTTGGTACAAGGGTAACATGGGTATCATAGAATGAGTTGGAGAGTATTCCTCTGTTCTCTGGAAGTGTTTGTGTAAGGTTGGTATTACTTATTTTTAAACATTTCAAAGAACTCACCAAAGAAGCCATTGGGCTTGAAGTTTCTTTATGTAAAACAGGTTTCAATTATGAATTCAATTATCGGAATAGTTATGAAGTCATTCAGATTTTTTGTTTATTCTTCTGTCAGTTTTCACAATTGGTGTCATTCATAGAATTTGTCCATTCATCTGATAAATTTATTAACTTAAAATTATTGTTAATATTGTGTAATTACATATTAATGTCTGTAGAATTTTAGTAACAGTCCTGCTTTTATTCTTATAATTGTTTTTTTTTTTATTCTGGATTCATTTGAGGTTTAAGCTTTGTTAATGTGAGTTAAAAAATATCCTTTATTCTTTATTTAGTTTAGTACTATTACTAAAGTGTGACACTTGGGTCTCTACTGAATACCTCTGGTGCTCAAAGGGATCTCTACAATCTAGATCAGAGTTCAGCAAACTATAACCCGTGGGTCAAATTCAGCTCATCAACTGTTTTTGAATAGATTGAGAGCTAAGAATTATTTATTTAGGATTTTGCATCTGGGTTTCTGAGAGATATTGGTCTGTAGTTTTCTTTTTTTTGTGTTATCTTTACCAGGTTTTAGAATCAGAGTAATATTGGCCTACTAAAATGAATTAGGGAGTATTGCCTCCTCTTTAATTTTTTGAAAGAGTTTGAGGACATTAGGTCTTAAATCTTCTTTGAATGTTTGGTAGAATTCACTGGTGAAGCCATCTCATCCTGGACTTTTCCTTTTTTGGTAGATTTTTGACGATTGTTTCAATTTCCATCCTCCTGATCAGTCTATTTAGATTTTCCAGTTCTTAAATCAGTCTGGGAAGGTTGTATCTTTCTAACAACTTGTCCATTTCTTCTAGGTTATTAAATTTGGTGTTATATACTTTTTCATAGTATTCTCGTATGATCCTTTGTATTTCTGAGGTGTCTGTCATCATTTTTCATTCCTGGTTTAGTTTGTGACCTTTCTTTTTCTTTCTTTTTTTTTTTAGTGAGTCTAGCCAGGGGTTTGTCATATTAACCATCTCAAAGAACCAGCTGTTTGTTACATTTATTTTTTCTATCTTTTTGTTTTGTTTTGTTTTCAATTTCATTTATTTCTGCTCTAATTTTGATTATTTCTTTCCTTCTGCAGACTTCACACTTCATTTGTTATACTTTTTTTAATTTTTAAGATGAAGCTTTAGGTTGTTTATTTTGGCTCGTTCTTGTTTTTGGAAGTAGGCCTGTAATGATATGAACTTTCCTCTTATGACCACTTTTGCCGTGTCCCAAATGTTTTGATATATTGTACTATCATTACAATTCGTTTCTATGTATCTCTTGATCTCTCTTTTTACTTCTTCACTGACCCAGTTATTCTTCAGTACTACGTTGATTAATATCCATGTATTTGTGGTTCTTTCTACTTTCTTTTTACAGTTGATCTGTAGTTTCAAAGTATTATGATCAGAGAACATGGTTGGTATGATTTCAGCCCTCTTATATTTGTTGAGGCTATCTCCATGTCCCAGTGTGTGATCAATTCTTGAGAACATTTATGTATAGTAGAGAAGAAAGTATAAGCAGCTGTTTTGTGATGAAAGTCTCTATAAATGTCAATTATGTACAGTTGGTCTCATGTATCATAAGTATATTATTTCCTTATTGATTTTCTGTTTTGAAGATCTGTCCATATCTGACAGTGGGGTATTTAGGTCCTGTACTATGATAGTGTATTGGTCTTTTTCTCTCTCTAGTTCTGTTAGTAATTGCTTTATATATTTCAGGGTCCCTGTTTGGGAGCATAGATATTAATAAGTGTTATGTCTTCCTGGTGCATGATTCCCTTTATAATTATGAAATGTCTCTCAGTATCTTTCTTTACCTTTTTTACTTTGAAGTCTATTTTGTCTGATATTAGTACCACTACTCTCATTTTTCTCTGAATGTCATTTGCTTGAAATATCATTTTCCACCCTTTCACTTTATGTCTATATTTGTCTTTGGAACTGAGATGTGTCTCCTGAGGTAGCATATGGCTGGGTTTTATTTTTTTATCCAATCTGCAAATCTGTGACTTTTTATTGGTGAGTTCAGTCCATTTCCATTTAGGGTGATTATTGAAATATTCGGCCTTCTTATAACCATTTTATCTTTTGCTTTCTGGTAGCTCAGTGTTTCCATTGCTTCCTTGTCCTTGTGTTTCTGTTTTCTTTATTTTGGTTGGCTTTTGTGGGTTTTCCCTCTGGTCCTTCTTGTTTTATGTTATATGCTTCGGTTCTGAATCTTTGGTGTGTGGTTACCGTTATGAATATGTAAAGGATAGTTACATATATACAGTCATCCCTTTTCTTCTGCGTGTGACTTATATCCATTCCTCTTTTCAAATTTAGATCTTTGAATCCTCCCCTTTTCAGTCATTGTTGTCTCAATTTGTCCCTATGTATGCTGAACGTTCATTACTATCTTTCTATAGCAAATCTCTTTTTATTGTTTATGCTTATAATGCCTTGTTCTTAGTAAGTGTTGCACTCCTTTTATCAGCCTGCTAGTCACCTTACTCCTAATTATGTATTCTTTTTATTGTCATTGTTTTGGGTGAACTGACCTCTTTCAGCATTTTTTATAGTTCAGGCCTCGTAGTGGAGAATTCTCTCAATTTCTGTATGTCTGGAAAAGTCTATATTTTTCCTTCTTATCTAAAGCAGAGCTTTGCTGGAAACATTATTCTTGGCTGGTAGTTCTTTTCATTTAATAGTTTGAATATTTGATTCCACTCTTTTCTGGCTTGTAAGGTTTGTGCTGAGAAGTCCGACGATAATCTAATGGGTTTTTCTTTTATAAGTTACCGTCTTCTTTTCCCTGGCTGCCCTGAGAATTCTGTCTTTGTCATTGAGTTTTGATAATTTTAATACAATATGTCTTGGAGAAGACCTTTTTGGGTTGAGATAATTGGGTGTTCTATTGACTTCTTGAATTCCAAGATCTGGCTCTTTCTTTAGATTTGAGAAATTCTTGTCTACTATTTGAAAATGCTTTCCAGTCCCTGCTCCATTTCCTCACCTTCAAGAATTCCGATTACTCTTATGTTTCCTCTCCTGACGGTATCAGCTAGTTTTTGTATTTCTCTTTCATTAGTTTTTATTCTTCAGTTTCTCTCTTCTTCCTTCTATTTCTAGATTTTTGTCTTTGATATCATTGATCCTTTTCTCCATTTGGTTGATTCTATTTCCCAGGCTTGTTATTTCATTTTTCACCTCTTTCAGTGTGTTCTTCATCTCCAGAATTTCTATTCTGTTCCTTTGGGGGTTTCAATCTCCTTGCTCTGCTCATCTAGGTGTTTTCTCAATTCCTGAAATTGTTGATATGACTCGTTGATATGGATCTCACTGAGTGTTTTCAGAGATACCATCCTGAATTCTTTGTCATTTAAGTTGCATATTTCTATGTCTGTAAGCTTATTTCCTGGAGATTTTTATTTTCTCCACCTAGGCATTAATGGAAGTGTGTTCTGCTTTTTTTTTTCCCTCCGCCAGAACGAAAGGCGATTTTTTATATAATGGTCCCTAGCCTGTTGCAAATAAGATGTTTTTCTTTTGGTTTCCAGTAGGTGGCGTCTAAGCCTCTTGGATCTCTGCTTTATATAAAGTTTTAATAACGTCTTTTTTTTCCTCATACATGTTCAATCATGCTCACTACCCTGAGTCTCAGTTTCTGTTATTGTTAGTGACAGTTCTGGTAGCGTTTGCTCAGATTCCCCTGGGACTCCGCGGTGATTGGTCTCAGAGTGTATGTGGGGAAGGGCCTTTTGGGTTGTTGAATGGGGGCTGCAGCTCAGCCTTGGTTTTGCAACAGTGCTGGTAAAAATCAATTGTTGTATCTCTGCCACCCCTGTTTTTCTGTCTTCTGCCCTGATGACTGGGCACAGCTGCCAACTGTGTGAAGCTCACAGCACTCCAATGCAGAGCTGTTCAGGGAACGCACAACATCTTTTTTTTGTTTCTCCCAGTCCACTGCCCGACACCTGGGATTCTGACTTGTGGTAGCTCTTATGTGCCAATCTCAAGCTCAGATGTGCTGGTGTGCAGTTTTTGTATTTTTTGTTCAGTTTTAGATATTCAGCTTATTGTTGTTTCAAGGGGAGAGATCAGGGTATGGCTCTCACTCCTCTATGTTGCTCCCTGGCATTTCTAAGAATCTGTATTTAAAATTTAATGCATAAACTCTTTCTGATTTTCCAACCTAGGAAAAAACAGTGGCACTAGATCAACAAAGAATGAAAATTAGGAAAACATAGGTTGTGTTATAGTTAGGATTGTAAAGCAACACATATTCTGAATCAATATATGATGGGAACAGATGATATTTAAACTGGGTGTGGTACCTACTGGTGTGGGTAGTTAAAACAAGTTGTATAAGGACATTTTATGATTGCAAATATTTAGATCAGTAATTGGGTCAAGATCAGGTTCAAGAAGCAGGACAGGATTACAGGGAGGCAGGCTTCAATGGAATCTGTTCATTCCAATCAGGGAGCAGGTAACTAAGGTCTTTCCTTCTAAAGCTGGCCTAGATGGTACTCACCAGCTCAGACACAGAAGTAGATATTGTTTCTGAATGGTCAGAGGCTATGTCATCAACTATCTAGTATCCCTTCATATTGTTATCTAAAGGCTGTGCCATATTTCTTGTGGACTTTGGCTTCCTTTTCAGTGATTAGGATGTGAGTTATTAGGAAGTTGTTATGCAGGTTTTAACAAATTCTTGCCTTTGAGTGCAGCAGGGAAGAACAGCAATTAAATGATTGGATAATACTTTTGTTATACATCGAATAAAGCTGTGTTTTTTTTCTTTAATTAATTATGATTTGGCCGAAGTCTTATGGAGAGCATTAATAAATAGAAATGGTACTTTTTATTACAAAAAATATCTGAATGTCACATCCTTATATTTATCACTAGGGACAAAACTCAGTCAAAGCATAAGCAGGCCCTGACTTAAGGAAATGAAAGATAAACAAAATGATAAATATTATCAGTTTCCCATTGCTGCTGTAAGAAATTGTCCATGCTTAGTGGCTTAAAACAATACAAATTAATTATCTGACATTTCTGGACATGTCTCAACATGTTTCACTGAGCTAACATCAAGGAATCAGCAGGGCTTTGTTCCTTCTGGAGGATCTAGGGGAAAATATGTGCCTTGTTTTTCCCAGCTTCTAGAAACTTTTGGCATTCCTTGGCTCATTGCCCTCTTTCAGCAATCCTGTCACTCTAACCTCTGCTTCTATTGGCATACCTCCTTCTCTGTCTCTCTTGGCTCCCTCTTTCTCTTATTAGGACTCTTGTGGTTATATTGGACCTACCCAAATAATGTGGGATAATCTCCATGTCTCAAGATCTTTAACCACATCCTCAATGTCTCTTTTGCTATATAAGGTAACATTCACAAGTTCTGGTTATTAGAACACAGATGTCTTGGGTAACAGTCATTATTCTGCATACCACAAATAAATTTACTAATTTTTTTCTGCCACCACAGGCACACTTGAAATAGTTCTTTTTCAAGCAAATTTTGAATACTATGTTGTATATTGCTATTTACTTTCATTATAAATTCAGAAATATGTTCTCATAGGATATATATGTATTATTAGAAAGAACTGCTAAGAATTCTAGTATTTCCTCTGCAGTCACCCTTCCCTTACCACTGTAATGCATGTGCATTTGATTTTTCCATTTAAATCTTGTAGGCAATTGGTCAAACAAATAGCTTAGCCATGATCTTTTACCCTCTTTTCAAAAAGCATACACATATTACAATCTATCACCCAGTTATATTCCATTGAAACTTGTCATGCTGCCATTTCATGTGTTTAGAGGAATACTAAATAATATTGGGATACTTTTAAAGACAAAATAAATAGATCTTCACTTGTCTAAGACAGTAAATATGTTATTTTCTCTTCAAGTATATTTGACTAGCTACCAATTAATGTTTATGTATCCTAGTGAAACAAAATGTTTTTAGTTAACAAGAGGGTCTCCAATGCCATTAGGCAACAGCTTATGTGCTGAAGGGATCTAGAATATGTCACAATGACGTAAACATTATTTTGAGCTGAACATATTTGAGAACCAACAGCTGCAGGGAGAGACGTTTTCTAAACTCTCTTTATATTTCTAAAAGCAAAGCCTCCCAAAAGAATTTAACTCTTATAAATCCCCTTTTTGGGAGTTTCGCAACCACTGAAGATTGACTCTTATCACTGAAGATGAGAGGTCAGCACTTGGATAAAAAGTCGCCTAGACATTGTCATAAAATTATCATATCTCCTTTCTATTCTCCCAAGGGCCCATTTATTTTTCTTAAAAAGATATTTGTTCTCACAGAACTGCCCCTCTGCCCCGCTTCATCCCCTCATTAAGATGGTATATAAACTCCAAATTCTAACTGCCTCCTTGAGTCACTTTTCTTTGTGAACTAACATACATACATATATAATTATTTTCAGGCCTCCAAACACTGCACATAAGAGAGTAGAGTATTTTTTTTTTCTCTCTGACAGGATTTATACCAATTAATGGCTATAGGCAGAGTCTTCGCAGTGGTATTACAGCCATGTAATTCAAATAACTTTTTTAATGTAATAAAAGGGTAAATATGAGCCAAATTATTTTATTCTGGCTCATTAAGAGTGAAGATGAGAGAGATACTTACTTTACCTTATTATTAAGGGTGTATGGACAGGATATAAGAATGTGAGAATATAGAGAAATGCTCTCTGTCTGAGTATTTACTCATTCTAAATATCAGTGTTTCCATAGCTGGGCTGTGCCTTATGACTATTTGAAGTCTGAGACTTTAGGATACAGCCCTTTGGGACACAACCTGAGCTCTGTGTGTTCCTAACTCCATACCTACCAACAATATAATCTAATATAAAATATAATCTAAGATAAAAATATAATCTAATCAGTTAATCATCATCCAATTTGGGTCATTTCTAATTGGACGGTTTCAAACAAACTACAGGTATTTGGCCTTCCTGGTGCCTGAGCCATATATAATTGTCTATTACCTTAGAACCAATCACTTATGACTAGACTAAGGTGACAGAGCCTATTTTTTATCATGTGAGCCATGACAACATGATGCAAAAAGAACTGTCTCAAGAATGGGGCTAGTCCTGGTAGGGAATTAAAAGCTTCATGGGCTCTTTTTTATTATACCAAGTATCTTCAAAATGAGTTTGAACCCATTCAATTAATATTTATTTAAAATTTACAATGGCACTATGCTGGGCCTTTGCTTACAGTATTTTCATAGACTCTAGTCTGTGTACTTGTCTAATCTGTGTATTCACAGATTACCAAATATTAAGTAAAAATTACTTATTCTGATACTTATTAGCTTTGTGATCTTTGGAAAATCAATATACTTCTTGGAGCATTAATCTTTCAACACTTAAATGCAGACCAAATTTGAGAAAGGGCTTATGAATTGTAAAATAGCATGCAAATGTATTCTGTTCGTAATCTCTGGACTTTCTTAACATTAACACCATATCTAAATGATGCAAACAATTCAACCATGCTGTAGTTGATAAGGTATATTTGATCATCCTTGTGATTGACTGTAATATATTTCATTTTATGCTTGCCAGTTCATTTTGTGTGAGCAGCTTCAGTCATAGAGGAAATGTACACAAACACAGATTTAATGTTCAGAGAATGTCTATACATAAAAGAAAAAACTCAAGGTTATGTGAAAATCACAGTAACAAAGTCTTCAAGTGTTTTTAGGCACATTGTTTGAAATTCTCTGTGGATAGTACCTTAAAAAAAAAAACAACAACAAATTATGTCCAAAAGGAATAGACTTGAATGAATGAATTACAAACATGATGAAAATTGGGGAAGGGGAAGACAAAAGTGGAGGAAGGAAAGGCTTATATACTCTCTAAAAGGTGTTTCAGGGATGCTTGAGAATGAAGTAAGAGGTATGTCTCAGAATTGTGGAATCCTAGAAATGAAAAAAGCTGTGTGGGTTAAGAAACTGCTACTCTCTCCAGGTCCTTCACGTTCAAGGTAACTGAAAAAGATTTATAATAGGTAATTAATATTTTTTCAAGAACAATGTGGGAATATAAATAAACAAACAAACAAATAAATAAATAAATGTAAAATTAATACTGATATTCGAAATAGTAGGGAAAAAATGGTAACTTGGAACCAGAGAATTTGAAAAGGGCTTGAGACAGCCTGCAGGTGGGAAGAAAAGTAGACCAACATTTTAAAAGATGGGAATTAAATTAGATTAGTAATAAGTATTAGAGTTTTCCTTCCCTTTTAAACTTTTGTTTTAATGTAGATATTTTGCAATTTATAAATAAAAGTCAGTTAACCAGTATGCATGCCATTGTCTGAATGAATGAGACCATGTTTTTATATAAAGCCTTCGAGAAGAGTCTAATTAGAGCACTGTTTCTTGTCTCCAATCACTATGTCCCCAGCAACATTAATTTCCTCTGTCTGTGTCACCCCAGAAAAGCATCACCCTGTAGCAGATTTCCAAGGTCCTGAAGGACTCAGGACCACTCTAAAACTTGCCCTACAGCTCCATATTATTTTAATGGTTAAACTATCCTAATTATTTCCCTAAGATATTTCATTAGGCTGAAATATTAGCTGCTGAGCAGGTTTGAATTGTTTATTGTTTCATTATTGGAGAGTGTCTTTTTTTTTTTTCACACTGATGGAGGTGAGAGCATGAGCATGTATAAGCATGTGAATCTTAGCCCTAATAAGTTTCATTCTGAGAATTCAAAGATTTTAAATGTAATATATTATGGCAGGCTTAAGATTTGTATTAAAAGGATAGTGTCAACATAATGACATCCAGTTTTTAAGGCCTTTAGAAATAGATGACTAGACTATTAAGCTAGCATATCCTCTGAGTGCATTAACTCATTTAGGCCACAGGGTCAATTAGTAAATGATTGGCGTGATGCACTTATTCACCAACCAAGGCCTTGAAGAGTTACTGCACCTTTCAAAGCCCCCCAAAATAATTTATATAGTGAAAAGATTTGACTGAATAAGTACAATTTGATGCATTTTAATGGACTTTGATAATTACCAAAGACCAACTTTTAGAAGAGCATTTGTGCTTTGTAGAGGTGGAATTGAGGGCTATGCAATTTATAATTTCCATTTCTGCTTTTGAAATAGAACAAAAATTATGTTACTTTGACCTTTTCAAGGAGTAATTTTTTTTCAGGCTAATGTCATTTTGCTCTGTTAAATGAATCCATAAGAATTGAGGAATAGGCAGAATGGGCAATCACTCAAGATATAGTGTTGCAAATGGCAAACGTGTAGATCAATTGAATCAGGAGGCACTCCTCATGCTAAAATCTGCTAAATAGAGTTTTATAAACATATAACATCGCTCTAGTTATATTGTAATCCTGTTATGCGACTCCTCTCCATAGATGCAGCACTAATGAGATAGTCACAATGGTGGTTTGCCTATGTTTTACATTAGAAAATATCTTTTAGCTATATCTATACTAGAATTTCATCCTGAATTTATCTCACTTAATAGCCTTAGATATATCATATATAACTAAGTGATATTTCATCCTTCATTAAGCCTTGTATTCCAAGAAAAAGTGTCTTCGTGACATTTAATAAGGGAGACGTTATGATATTTAAAGTCTAGAGAGAGACAGAATTCACAATGAAATAATTTGAGTTCCTTGTAGAATGAATAAAGTTATATCAGCACTAAGGGAAGGGAAGAGTTTAAGCAAAAAATTTTAGGGTGCTCAGAAAGGTTGCAATATTTCCATCACCAAGGTAACATAAGGGGTATAATGTTAATCTCATGAAACTTAACTATATCCCCCCTTCTCAAAGTCTGGTCCATGGACTGTACTTGTTAGCATCACCTGGGGTACTAATTTAAAATGTAGATCCTTGAGGATGAACTCAAACTTAATTAATCAGAATTTCTGAGAGTATTGGTATGAATCTTCTTTTTTAACTAGTTATTTGATTCTTTTGCACACTGTCGTTTGAGAACCCCTGTTTTAAAGGGCAGCAAGGTGTGCTGATAGAACATCTAGTCAAAGATTTTGGCTTAAAACAGTCATGGAAACACATTCACTTAAGGGTTGTAACCTTGACAAATCAACACTAAAGTTACCATGACTGAATGTTTGATTGGTCAGAACAAGGAATGTCAACCATATACATAGCAACCATGTTTAGGAAAAGATTTAGCAGTTAGGAGATTGAGAGGAAAATGAAATAAAATAGCTGACCACTGGTCATTTGTATATGCACACTTGAGAGGGGGAAATGGAGAGGATAAAGGGAAAGTAACAACACTCACAGAGGGAGTATCTATAGCAAGGAACAGAGGTACCTGTCTAACTGAGCATGTAGATTTGGGACATGGTTTAATTCAACAGAGGATGATAGTAGTAAAAGTTATGAGGTTAAATTATAAGCAGAAAAGCAGCAGTGGTATATAAAGGGTGAGGGCTGTGCATCCAATGAATATATAGGTTGGATCAAAGTCCCTTTAACTCCGAAACCAATACACATTAACGATATTATGTTTCTCAAAAATGTAATCCCCATATTACCTGCATATTAGCACCTGTCAGAACACAGACTTCTGAATCTCAATCACCAGATTAATTCAATGAGACCATCTTGGGTTGGGAGTCCAGAATCTGCATTTTGAGGATATTCAAGCGATCCTCCTGATAGACATGAGAGCTTAGACCTGCAGTTAGGATAACTATCATAACGTGAATGGCAGTACTTTCTTAGGATAAAAACAAACAAACGAACAAACAAACAAACAAACAAAAAAAACAAAAAACAAAAGAACACACTTACTTTGGTCATTGTATATATTTTTTTAATGGCCACTGTATAAAATTACCACAAACCTGTGACCAAAAACAATTTATTATTTTACATATCTTTAGATCAGAATTCTTACACAGGCCTTTCTGGGTGCCAACGAAGGTTTCGGCAAAGCTGTGTTTACTTCAGGAGGCTCTAGGTAAGAATCTATTTTCTTGCTTTTTCCAGCTTCTAGAGACTATTCACTTTCCTTGGCTCAAAGCCTCCCTCAACTCCCGCAACATTGAGCTAAGTTCTCATGTTGTGATCTCTATGATTCTCTCTTCCAGAGTCATATCTCTCTCTGAATCTGACTCTATTTCTGCTCCCCTCTTCCACTTATAAGAACCTCTGTGATTACATTGGGCCCACCAGGATAATCCAGGATATTCTTATTTTAAGGTCAGCTAATTAGCAGCTTAATTCTATCCATGAATATAATTTCCCTTTCGCCATGTAAAGGGGCACATTCTCAGAATCGAGAAATTAGGAAATGGACATCTTTAGGGGTGGTCATTACTTTGCCTACCGCAGACAAAAGTAATTTATCCCTTTATTCAATATGTATATTTTGAACATTTAATGTATGTCAATCCTATGCTAAATGCTGGAGATAGAAAATCAGTAAAGCAGTCATTGTTAATAATAAGTTTGAGCTCTAGCTAGGAAGAGAAACATATCAATTAGTTATAATGCAGTAAGTACTATGATGGAGGCATAAAAATGTACAATGGGAGAGAAGTCAAAATAGCATAGATGACAGAGGCTTTGTTAATCTGCTCTTACGACCACGTCAAAGTTGTGATAGAAATACAGAGTAAATAATAAGCAGAGTCACCTGGAATCTAGATGAATGAGCCCTACAACTAGGGAGACAAATAAGAAATCACACTGCAATGGAAGAAGGTAGGAAGGGGAGAGGACGCAAGGTTGCCGGTCCCTAGCAGCTGAATGGGACAGGCTGTGGCAGCTGCAGATAACTTTTAAAGGGGCCGTGTCCACGAGCAGACTTTTGCAGTGATGGACTTGCAACAGCACCTGTTAGGCCATTCGGGGGGTGGGCAACAGGGACTTACAGGAGTGTGGTGAGTTGTTGGAGCAAGGGTTGGAGGCGAGGCTTTCTCCCAGGCAGAAGTGCTTGTGGTATCCATTGTTCCTCTGCTGAGTAAAAATTCCTATCAATAAGTACCTCAAATGGAAAAGAATTAAGTACTCCAACCAAAGGATAGGGTGGCTGAATGGATAAGAAAACAAGACCCCTACATATTGTGCCTACAAGAGACTCACTTCAGATTAAAAGATATAGACTAAAAGGAAGGGGATGGAAAAAGATATTGCCTTGATGGACCTAGAGGATATTGCACTAAATAAAGTAAGTCAGATAGAGAAAGCCAAATATCACATGATTTCACATAAATGTAGGATCTAAAGAACAAAACAAACAACAATAACAGCAAAAATGAAAACTAACTTACAGATACAGAGAATATATTGAGGGCTACTGGACAGGATGGGTTTTGGGGAGATGGTTAAAAAAGGGGCGAAGGGATTAAGAAATACAAATGGGTAGTTGCAAAATAGATATGGAGATGTAGAATGTAGCATAAGGGAAATAGTTAACAATGTCGTAATAAATATGCAAGGGGGAAGAGGTGTACTAGATTTAGTGGGGTGGTCACTTGAGGTCTAATCACTATGCTATACAACTGAAACTAATATATTATTATATGCCAACTATAATTGACAAAAAAGCTCATTGAATTGTACAATATGAATTGTAAATATGAACAAAAATTGTCTATTATATTTAAATAAAGCTGGGGAAAAAATGTATAGTGGTAGCCCAAATAAGGAAAAGATTTATTTTTTCTTGTGGAAGTTGAGGTTTTCAAAGTGAAACTAGATTTTGAACTTGATTTTAAAAGACAATTAGATTTCCACAATGTGAAAAAGAAAGGAAGGGCATCCTAATTAGAGAGAACAACTTGTACAAAGCCTTGAAATTATGAAAGATAATGACTTGTCCAAGGAGCAACTAGTAGTTGCCTGCAGTTAATGTTTAGATGGGGTGATAGTGCATGAACTAGGTGTTGGCAGATAACTAGGTAGCTGCTATATCTGAGTCTCCATCAACCTGACTAACACTGGTCACCCTGACCAGGTGACTCCCTGAGACCCTGCCCGCCCCCCCAATATAATGGCCTATCCAAGCAATTTCTGGTGGCTTTTCCATACAAATGGCCTGTCTTGGCTCATGCTGTGAACTTTCCTAAAATCTCTCAAAGGAAGAATATGGTCTCAGCATGCCCCATACTCTTGGTGAGCAGCCTCGAGTCCAGCACAGAGAAGCTGGCCTTGGTTCATGACTTGGGTGCTCAAGGCACCTCCAAGCCCAGTATGGGTGGTAGCCATCTTCCGATTGCTTGGTGGCTTATGCCAGGTGGCCCTGGGCAGGGCACAGGCTGCCGTTGAATTTGGTCTATGGAGGGGACCCTCCCAGGAGGTCCTGGCCTACATGTCTGGTGGCTAGCTTTGGAGTACCACCTGGGGTTACATCTGAAAATGGCACATCCAAAGGCCAAATTGGACAGGCACCAGAGCCCTGCTACAGTGGATCCTGATCCATAGGGTCAGGTCTTGCACAACAGCTTCTCCACTGTCATCAGTGGCTAGTCATCAGAACCAATTAACCTAAATTTCAGTCTCTCCCATTGACGTGCAAACAGCAAACAAGGCTCAACTATAATAGGAGAACACATACAACTCATAAAAGAGACACATCTGGAGTACTTGGCTAAGGTGACCAAGATGACTGTACTATTAGAACTGGGCCCCAAAGGACACCTACTACATAAGGCCAATTTACTAAGACTGGGAGACATAGCAGCTCTACCTAATACATAGAAACAAACACAGTGAGGCAGCCACAATGGGAAGACAAAGAAACATGTCTCACTTGAAAGAACAGAACAAAGCTCCAGAAAAGTAAACAAAATGGAAACAAGCAATCTACCAGATGCAGAGTTCAAAACACTGGTTATAAGGATGCTCAATGAACTTGGGTGAAGAGTAGATGAACTCAAGGAGAACTTTAACAAAGAAATAGAAAACATAAAAATGGAGAGAGAAAACACAAAAAGAACCAGTCAGAACTGTAGAACATAATAACTGAAATGAAGACTACTATATGAAGAATCATCAGTAGATTAGATGAAACAGAAGTTGAATCAGCAATTTAGAATATAAGGTAACAGAAAACACCCAATCACAACAGCAACAATGAAAAGAGTCAAAAAAAAAAAAGAGGGTCCTTTACAGACGGTGCTGCTGGGACAACATCAAGCATGTAAAAATTCACATCATAGGGATACAAGAAGAAGAGAGAGAGAGCAAGGCATTGAAAACTCATTTCAAGAAATAATGATGGAAAACTTTCCTAACCTGGTGAAGAAATAGACATACAAGCCCAGGAAGTATAGAGATTCCCAAACAAGATGAACCCAAGAGGCCTACACCAAGACACATAATTAAAATGCCAAAGGTTAAAGACAATGAGAATCTTAAAAGCAGCAAGAGATATGCAGTTAGTTACCTATAAGGGAGATCTCATAAGATTGTCAGCTGACTTCTCAACAGACACTGCAAACCACAAGGGATTGCCACCAAATATTGAAAGTGATGAAAAGCAAGGACCTACAACCAATACTACTCTACCCAGCAAAGCTATCATTTAGAATTGAAGCACAGATAAAGAGCTTCCCAGACAAGTAAAAGCTAAAGGAGTTCATCACCACCAAGCCAGTATTATAGGAAATGTTGGAGGGACTTCTTTAAGAAGAAGGAGAAAAAAAAAAGATAAAAAAATATGAATAATAAAATGGCAGTAACTACGTATTTATTAACAATTACTTTAAATATCAATGGATTCAATGCTCCAATCAAAAAATAGGGTGTATGAATGGATAAGAAAACAAGACCCTTACATGAGCTGCCTACAAAAGAGTTACTTCATATCGAAATACACACACAGATTGAATATGAAGGGATGGAAAAAGATGTTTTATGAAAATGGAAAAAAAAAGCTGGGGTAGAAATACTTACAAAATAGACTTTAAGACAAAAGCTATAACAAGAGACAAAGAAGGACCCAGTTATCCCACCTCTGGGTATTCATCTGAAGAAACCCAAAATACGACTGTGAAGGGACCTGTAAATCCATATATTCATTGCAGCAGTATTTACAATAGTCAATATATGGAGGCAACCTGGGTATCCATCAATGGATGAATGGATAAAGAAGAGGTGAGATACATACACACATACAAACACACAAATGGAATATTACTTAGCCATTCAAAATAATGAAATCTTGCCATCTGCAACAACTTGGGTGGACCTAGAGTGTATCATGCTGAGTGGAGTAAGTCAGACAGAGAAAAACAAATGCAATATGATTTCATGTACATGTGGAATCTAAAGAATAAAATAAACAAACAAAACAGAAACAAACTAATAGATACAGAGAATATTTTGATGGTTGCCAATCAGAAGAGGGTTTGGGGAGTGAAAACGGGGAAGAGATTAAGAAGTACAAATTAGAAGTTACAAAATAGTTATAAAGATGTAAAGAACAGCAATAAGGAATATCATCAATGATATAGTAATAACTATGTATGGTGTTAGATGAGTGCTAGATTTAAAAGGGCGATCGCTGCAAGTTATATAAATATCTAATTATATTTTGTACACTTGAAACCAATATAATATCGTATGCCAACTGTAATTAAAAATAAAAAAAATATATTTTTAAAAAGATGCTCTCTCATAAACTGGTAATCAGGGTTTGGATATCAGGTTCTCTCCAATTTAGTCAGCTATTTACTGGTCTTAATAGAGAAGCAGTGTAGTACACTGGTTAGGAGCATGGACTTGGGGGCTAGACAACCTGTGTTCCAGTCTTGGCTCTAACATTTAATAAGTCTGTCACTTTGGGCAAGCTTCTTAACCTCTCTGTGCCTATAAAATGGGGGATAATAATACTAAAAGTGCCTCGTTATGAAGGTTAAATATGTTCATAAGTGTAAAACACTGAGAACATGGTAGAAGCACATTTTTGTTATGTACCGTTGAGTCAGCTTTTTCCCTCCTGGTGGCCCAATGAATGAATGATATTCACAATGTCCTGTCTTCAGCAGTTCTGCTCAGTTCCTGTAGACTCATGCCTTCTTTTATGGAGCCAATCCATCTCATATTTGGCCTTCCTCCTTTCCTGTTGCTTTCCATTTTTCTCACTAGTGTTATCGTTTCCAAAGAACCCTGCCTTCTCATGATGTGCCCAAAATAGGATTTCAGTATTTTCAGTTTTACCTCCAGTGATATTTCAGACTTAAGTTGCTCTAGTACCCACTTGAACATTTTTCTGTTTGTCCTGGGTATCTGTAGAACTCTTCTCCAACACCATATTTCAAATGAATCAAAACTTTTTTTTTTTTCCTTTCAGTCTTCTTCACTGCCCAACTTCTCATCCATACATAGTAATATGAATGAAGGTGGGGATATGATCGTAGCCTTGGTCTCTAATTCTCACAGTGCTTCACTTCTGAGTCTCAACCTTCTCTTGATTTCTTGGCTGCAGTCTCCATTTGAATTAATGACTGAATCAAGGTAAGCAAAATCTTCAACAAGTTCAATACCTTCGCTGTCTGTTAAAGTTGTGTATTACCTCTGTAGACATTATTTTTACCTACTTGATATTCAGATACAGTCCTGCTTTCAGAATTTCTTTCATTTTGATGAGAAGTCATTTCAAATCATTGCTACATTCTGCTAGTAAGATGGTATTATCTGCATATCTTAAGTTACTGATATTCCTTTTACCAATTTTCACTTTTCTGAGTCTAGCCCAGTTTTTTTTGTATGATATATTCTGAGCACATATTAAATGGATAGGAAGAGACAATATACTCTTGTCTGATACCATTGCTTATAGGGGACCATTCTGTCTCTCCATATTATGTCCCATTAGTGGCTTCTTGTCCACAATATCAAGAAAACCAAATGCTGAAGCATGCCCATTTCTTTCAGAGCAACCCATAACTTTTCATGATCCGCATAGTCAAAAGCTTTACAATAGTGTACAAAATATAGACTAACTTTCTTCTGAAATTCTTAGGAACACTCTAGTGTCCAAAGAGTTTTCTCAATTAAATTTCTAGTTCCTTGTTCTTTTCTGAATCCACCTTAAACATCTAGCAGTTCCTGCTCTATATTAGGTAGAACTCTTTGTTGTATCACCTTGAGCATCACTTTACTTGTGTGGTCCTTTTACTATAATCTTTGGCATTTCCGTTCTTGAAAATTTGGGATGTATATTGAATGTTTCCAGTCTGTAGGTCATTTTTTTGTTTTCTATATTTGTCGACATATTCTTGTTAAGATTTTGACAGATTATATCTCTGTACCTTGAAAAAGCTCCATTGGTATCTGATCTACCCCTGGTGATTTATTTCTTCCCAAAACTTTCAGGGCACATTTCAATTCACTTTATGGAATTACAGGTTCTTCCTCATAGGACTCCTCTTCAAAGGTATGTGTCATCCTTTTGTCTTTTCTATATAGATTTTTGGTATAATGTTTCCATTTTCACATTATTTTCTCCTGATCAGGTAATGTGATTCCGTGTTGGTCGTTCAGCATTCTAGTCTAGGTTTGAATTTCCATTTTATTTTTCAAATCTTCTAGTAGAGATCTCATTTTTCTTTTTTGGCTGTTCTCTTCATAATGGCTATATCGATGTTAGCTATTATTACTTTTCTATAATAATTATTTGTCTTCCAACATTATTTACTCTTCTAATGGAAACATTCTGTGTATTTTCTAAGGTAATACCCTGGGGATGCCATGTGGTAAATTCTGCAGTAAACATAACTCCAGGGTAGTTCAGGAATTCTTTCTCCAGACTCTCCCATTCATGATTAGAAAGACTATGGACTTTCCTACATTCTATCCAAAGGGTAAGAAGTGGAAAGAACTTTTCTATATAATCACTGGTTGTCCTTATGCTTGATAAATTATTTGATAAACTCATAGTTCCAACTTTCTATGTAGCCTTTTTAAGGTTAGAACATTGGTTTCTTCTTTCCTCTGCTGAAATTAAAAAATTTGCTTCTCCTGATTACAATAACTGTTAACCACAGCCAACACCTAAATCTAAAGAAACTCTAAGTTCCCTATTTACCTTTTATGGAGAGATTTGTTGAACTTTTTAAGTTGAGGTAAAAAAAAATTAATTTTAATTTTATTATTTTTTATTTTCCAATTACAGTAGACATTTAATATTATATTAGTTACAGGTATACAGCATAGTGGTTAAACATTTATGTAACTTATGAAGTGATCTCCCTGATAAATCCAGTGCCCACCTGGCACTTTACATAGATATTACAATATTATCGACTATATTCACTATTCTGTACTTTAAATCCTTATAACTACTTTGTAACTGTCAATTAGTACTTCTTAACCTCTTCACCTATTTCACCCAACACCCCTCCCATTTGGCAAACATCAGATTAATCTCTATCTATGAGTTTGTTTCTGTTTTGATTATTTTGTTCTTTACACATAAAAGTGAAATCATATGGTATTTGTCTTTCTTCAATTTGACTTGTATCAATTATTATAATATCTTCTAGGTCCATCTCTGTTGTTGTAAATGGTAAGATTTCATACTTTTTTTATGATCGAGTAATATTCCATTGCATATATGTAACCACTTCTTCTTTATCCAGTCATTTATCAATGGATACCTAGGTTGCTTTTATATTTTAGTTATTGTATATAAAATATTCTTCTTTGTATCTTGTTATAGTCTTTGTTTTAAAGTCTATTTTGTCTGGGATAAGTATTGCTATGCCAGCTTTTTTTGTTTCCATTTTCATGAAATATCTTTTTCCATTCTTATACTTTTAGTCTGTGTGTGTCTTTTGATCTGAAATTACTCTCTTCTAGGCAATTTATGTATGGCTTTTGTTTCCTTCTCTATCAGCCAAACCGTGTCTTTTGATTGGGGCATTTAATCCATTTACATTTCAAGGAATTATTGATAGGTATGTAGTTATTGCCATTTTATTATTCATATTTATGACATTTTTATTTTTCTTAAAAAAGTCCCTTTAACATTTCTTCTACTACTATTTGGTGGTGATAAACTCCTTTAGCTTTTTTTGTCTGAGAAGCTCTTTGTCTGTCCTTCGATTCTAAATTATAGCTTTGTTGGGTAGAGTAGTCTTGCTTTTCACCACTTTCAATATTCGTTGCCAATCCCTTGTGGCTTGCAATATCTGCTGAGAAATCAGCTGACAGTCTTATGGGATCTCCCTTGTAGGTAACTAACTACTTTTCTCTTGGTGCTTTTAAGATTCTCATTGTCTTTAAACTTTGGAATTTTAATTATGATGTGTCTTGGTGTGGGCCTCTTCAGGTTCATCTTTTCGGGATTTTCTGTGCTTTCTGGGCTCGTATATCTATTTCCTTCACCAGATTAGGGAAATTTTTAGTCATTATTTCTTCAAAAGAGTTTTCAATTCCTTGCTCTTTCTCTTTTCCTTCCGGTACCCCTATGATACGGATGTTGGTACACTTGCTGTCTCAGAGGTCTCTTAAATTATCCTTATTTTTTTAATTCTTTTTCTTTTTGTTGTTTTTATTGGGTATTTTCTGTTCTCTTATCTTCTACATTGCTCATTTGATTCTCTGCTTCGTCTAATCGGCTGTTGATTCCCTATATTCTTCATTTCAGTTATTGTATTCTTCAGTTCTGAATGGTTCTTTTTTATGGTTTCTATTTATTTTTGTAAGTTCCCACTCAGTTCATCTATTCTTCCCCAAAGTTATTGAGAAATTTTATAACCAGTGTTTTGTACTCTGCATCTGGTAGATTGCTTCTATTTTGTTATTTTTCTGGAGTCTTGTTCTGTTCTTTAATTTGGGACATGTTTTTTTTTTTTTTTCATTTTGGCTGTCTCCCTGTGTTTGTTTCTATGTATTAGGTATATCTGGTATGTATCCTTGTCTTAACAGAGTGGCCTTATGTAATAGGTTTCTTTTGGCATCCAATGGTGCAGACTCCATTGTCACCCCTGTGCCCCAGGTGTACCATTTATATGGGTTGTGTGTGTCCTCCTAGTGTGGTTGAGCTTTAATTGCTATTGGCATGCCAGGGGGTAAGATTAACCCTCAGGCTGACTGTCTGTGAGGATTAGATATGATTATAGCACACAAACTGTTGTGTAGGGGCTGACCTCATGGAGTAGGCTTCATTTAACATGACTCTGGTGTCTGCAGAGTCCACCGATTATGTGTATCTTTTGTGGAGCTAATTGGGTGGTACTCTGGTATGGTCTGAAGTCAATCATGAGGTATGTTGGTTCTGGGACCTCTTGGGAGGGGCTTCCTTGTGGGTTCAGCTCAGCTGCTGCCTGTGCCTGGCCCAGGGCCAGCT
The DNA here is from genome assembly GCF_000325575.1 of Pteropus alecto. Classification (NCBI taxonomy): domain Eukaryota; kingdom Metazoa; phylum Chordata; class Mammalia; order Chiroptera; family Pteropodidae; genus Pteropus; species Pteropus alecto. The sequence goes on from NW_006441948.1 coordinate 256,796, forward strand.
AGTAGGAATTACAAAATGATCTGAAGTCGGTAGCTGCCTGTGCTGGACTTGGAGGCACCTGGGAGAGACTATACTGTGAACTAAGTTGACTGCCACTAGTGCCAGGGGTACTAAGCAAGACACAAAGGGCCCACCCAGGCCAGCTGCTGGTCATTTGGGGTTTGTGGACCTTCGTGATATTCTAGGAAAGTTTGCAAAATGTGTCAAGGCTGACAGCTTGTTAGGAACAGATGCTGAAAGAGGTGCATGGGTTGGGTGGAGCAGGGTCTCAGGGAATCACCAGGGTGGGTGAGTGGCATCAGCCAAGTTGATGGAGATTCAGATATGTCACTTGCCTTTGCCTGCCAACAGGTGGGGGGAGGGCTCAACAGAGGATCAGTGGCCTCTGCTGGCACTTCTGTTACGGTCAGAGCTTCCCTCTACAGCCCTCATCCTGAAGCTAGACAATTCACCTTCTCCCTGTATGTCCCTGGTGCTCTTTGAGATGATGTCCCAGCACTAGAATTCAAAGCAAGTGAATCAGTGAGTAATTCCATGTGTAGGCCCTTTAAGAGGATGCTTGTATCTATAGTAGCCCTTTATCTCACCTGGATGGAAACCCTACTGCTTTTCACAGACAAATGTGGGGACTTCTATTCTAAGCACCAATGCTCCTGGCTGGTGAGCTGGGTGTGAGGCTCGGACCCCTTGCTCCTCAGGGGAGACCGCCACAACTGAGATATTCCTCCCAATTCTTAACCTCCATATGTGGGTGTGGGACCAGCCCATTTGGTGTTTCCTCCCCTTCTACCAGTCTCGACTTGGCTTCTTTATATCTTTAGTTATAGGAATTCTGATCAACTAGGCTTCAGGTGATTCTCAGTGATGGTTGTTCTGTAGTTAATTTATAATTTTGATGTGGTCAGAGGAGGAGGCAAGCACAGTGTTTACCTATGCTTCCATCTTGACTGGAAGTCCAAAAAAAAAAATCTCTATTATTGTCTTAGGCAAATCTCTTTTGTTTGCAAGCAAGAAAACTAATCTTAAATCAGCTCAAACTCAACATTCTCACTTTCTATGCATAGTTCAAATTCCTGAGAGAGAAAATGTCACTGGCTACTGTTCGTTCAGTGAGTTGGCTACTCTTGAGTTGGGTATCTACCTCTGTAGGTAGGTAGTAGCACTGTTTATATAGGCAAGGTGTGTGGCCTAAAAGGACAGTCCAAAATACGTAAAAGACTACTGCTTTTTTCATATCTAGGGCATGTACAATAAATCTTAATATCGTCCATAGGTTCTGAAACTTCAAGTGAAACAACATATAATGAAACCAATTTTACCAATGGTTAATTGCTATAAATAAGAGTTAAGTTCCTAAGGCATCTCATCAATGTTATAATGAAACAATGTTATTCATAGACCTGCTCTATTCCTTTATAGGTTGTATTTATCTTATGTGAGGCCCATAGCCCAGTTCACAACTGGGCTATTTTTTCAGTAACTACCTTTTCCTATTGTGATTTTATGATGCCTAAGGTTGGTCAAACCTTGTTACTGCCGCGTTAATACTCCTCTTGACCTTGAAACTTCCCTGACCCTAGCTTTTGTCTTTAGGTTCATTTAGTCTTTAAAAGGCAAATAAAGTGATGAATGAATCCAAAGGTCTACAGCCCACAAAGAATATAACTCTCACCTAGTGCCCCCCACCCACACCCTGAAGAGCTGAGATTTGAGCATGTTTAGAAAGCTGAGGAAATTTTCATCCTACTCTTCCTGCTGCTTGAGAACACTATCTTGGGCCAGAAGTAGCAGCTGACAGACATTCCTATGCTCTGTCCCTGCTTAGAAAAAATTAGCTAGCAACAGCAACATTCCTTCCCTTTTCAGAATACAGATCTTTGGCATAAAACAATAGATTGCCAACTTATGAAATAGTGTGGAAAGTGCCTCAGAAAGGGGGTTGAGAGACATGGGTTGTAATACAGATTGAACTACACCATTTTACGACTTTTGGCTTCTATGCAAGGAGCCAACTTGGTGCCTTCCATAAGGCTACACTAATGTTTCATTATTTTTGAGAACCAGCTGGGTTGCCATGGAAGTTTCTAAGTTGCCTGTGCAACATAAATATTTGTAAAAATTCCATTCTTTGGTCAACATTTGCTACAATACTAGAAAGAATGCTTACAGCTGAGCAATATTAGGATTCACAGGATGAATGCTGTAAGCTAACTTGAAGGAAGGGTTTACCCTCCCTTTCCCTGAATGTGCTTCTTGGCATTCTGTTCATCTTGGAGAATGAAAATTGGCAAATTGCCTGCCTCTTTATATTTTGTTTATTATGCAAATGCCAAGAGAGCTATGAGGGAGATAGAACTCAGAATTAGATCCTAGAATACATCCTTGGATTGGGGGATGAAAAGTCTAGCTGTAGTTATCCAAGGCATCTGTTTTCCTGCTTCATTGCTCACGTCTTTGTTAAATAAGTACTCCTAAATTTTAAAAGTCGAGTGGAAAATTTTAGATGACTCACATCTAGGGCCAAAATTGAACTACTACTCTTCAGAGGAAACAGAAGTCCGTGGGCCTGATGATTCTAGTACCAGCCAGTTTAGTAGTGCTAGTAGTAGTACCAGCTGCAGCTGCAGCAGCAGCAGAGCAGTAATAGGCTTAGTATTAGTATTTTATTATGACAGCTATCATTCCCCACCTTGTTTCACTTAATTTGTTTGGTGATCTCTGTTTTGGACATTGGATTTGTTTGAAAGTATGGTGGATTATAGCATAGTGAAGCCATTTGATACTGGTATTAAAGAGGCAGAATTAGGTATGACTGTATGTTCTTGGTTTGTATTTAGCTTTTTTACTGCAGTGATTTCTAAGTTCAGTTGAATGCTCCTATAGATGATAGAATTCAGGCAGATTTCTGTCTAGTCACTCAGTTTTCAATGCATCTGAAAGAGAAAGTTTCAATTCCAAAGAATCTAGTTATTTTTTTTTCTGTTGTCTATCTCTATCATATATATATATATATCATATATATCATCATATATATATATATCATATATATATATACATACTAAAAGGGCTGTG
>NW_006441948.1:259915-262583 GCF_000325575.1 Pteropus alecto
AAGTGCAGAACATGTAATATCCCATTAAATCATCAAAATAATACTCTGGGGTTATTATAATTTATTCCATTTTATAAATGAGGATACTGAGATGTAGAGAAATCAAAAATACTTTTTAGGGTTGGATGACTACATTGTAGAACTGGGATTCAAATCTAGATCTAATCCCAGTAACTATATTCTTATTGATTTGTTCCATTTGACCTCACATTATATTTCAAATAGTTTTAGAAATCACAATCACAATAGTTCTGTCTTCCTAGGGTGAGAGGGTTAGGCTCAGCAACTTACATGAGTATGGAAAATACATAGAGAAATTTGGCAAGATCTATAGATTATTAGAGAGATAAATGAAAGAAAAAAAAATGATGGATACTAAATACAAAGACTCCAAGTTTAGTCAGAAGCCAAGGTGTTCTTTACAACAGTTCTGTATAAGTATCCAGCCACAAAATAGGTCCGCTAAAGCCAAGGCACCATGTATACAGTACCATACATATTAGACTCATAGTTAGACTCCTCAAACTAACAATTCCGTAGAAAATTGTAATAAAGTGAAAATACAAATTTTAAATAAAAATTAAACTAAATTGTAAATTAGATATATGAAGTATAAAGAAAGAATGTTTATACTTTTTTCATTAATACAACTATATAATTTTTAGGCATACATTATAACATAACAACTGTATATTCTATACAGTCTGGGTGTATATTTGGGTGTGTTTACCACCCAAAGTCCAGTTTCCTTCAGCTATCATATATTTGATTCCCCTTTACCCACTTCACCCTCCGCTTAGCCCCTATACTTGACCGCCATTACCCCGTCTATGTCCCCGCTCCTTCCCCAATCCCTACCCTCTGGTAACCACTAGTCTACAGTCCATGTTCATGAGTCTCTGCTTGTTTGTTCTGTTCATATGTTGCTTTTAGGTTTATACCCCACATGTATGTGATATCATGTGATTTTCAACTTTTTCAGTCTGGCTTATTTTGCATAGTATGATTATCTCAAGGTCCATCCATGTTGTCGCAAATGGCAGTATTTCATCTCTTCTTATGGCTGAGGAATATTCCATTGTATATACGTACCACTGCTTCTTTATCCAATCATGTATCATAGGACACTTTGGTTGTTTCCATGACTTGGACACTGAATAATGCTGCTATGAACATTGGTGTGCAAATATCTTTTCAGATATGGGTTTTCAAGTCTTTGGGGTAAATACCCAGTAGAGGGATTGCTGGATCATATGGTAGATCCATTCTTAGTTTTTTCAGGGATCTCCATACTGTTTTCCATAGTGGTTGTTCAAATCTGCAGTCCCACCAGCAGTGTATGAGGATTCCTTTTTCTTCGCATCCTCTTGAACATGTGTTATTACTTGTTCTGTTGATTACAGCTATTCTAATATGTGTGAGGTGGTATTTCATTGTGGTTTGGATTTGCATTTTCCTAACAGCTAGCGATGTTGAGCATCTTTCAAATTTTTGTTGGCCATTCATATGACCTCTAGAGAGAAGTGTCTGTTCAGGTCATCTGCCAATTTTTTTGATCGGATTGTTTGTTTGTTTGTTTGTTTGTTTGTTTGTTTTTGTTGTTTTGTTGTTGTATGAGTCCCTTGTATATTTTAGATATTAGGCCCTTAACAAGTGTTGCTTGCAAATATATTTTCTTATTCAGATGGTTTTCTCTTTACCTTGTTGAGGATTTCTTGTGCTGAGCAGAAGCTTTTTAGTTTGATGTATTCCGATTCATTTATTTTAACTTTTACTTCTCTTGCTTTTGAGGTCAAATTCATAAAATAGTCTTTAAGTCTAACGTCATTGAGTTTAGTTTCTATGTTTCCTTCTATGGAATTTATAGTTTCAGATTTTATATTCGTGTCCTTAATCAATTTTGAGTTCATTTTGGTGTGTGGTGATAGACAACAGTCTAGTTTTATTCTTTTGCAGGTGGCTTTCCAGTTTTCCCAGCACTATGTATTGAAGAGGCTTTCCTTTCTCCACTGTATGTTTTTGGCTTTTTTGTCAAAAATTATTTGCTTGTATAAATACAGGTTTACTTCTGGGCTCTCGATTCTGTTCCACTGGTCTGTGTATCTGTTTTGCTGCCAATACCATGCTGCTTTATGGTATAATTTGAAAGTCGGGCAGAGTGATGCCTCCAGCCTCATTCTTTTTTCTCAGGATGGCTTTGGCAATTCAGGGTCTTTTGTGCTTCCATACAAATCTGATGATTTTTTTTCTATTTCTTTAAAAAAATGTCAATGAGATTTTTATGGGGATTGCATTAAATCTGTTTAATGCTTTAGGTAATATGGTCATTTTAACTATGTTGATTCTTCCAATCCAAGAACACAGAATAGCTTTCCATTTGTATCTTCTTTTAATAGGGTCTTATAGTTTTCATTATATATGTCCTTCACATGTTTCGTTAGATTTATTCCTATTTTATTTTTGTTGCAATTGCAAAAGGAAAGATTTTTTTCACTTCTTTCTCTGATACTTCATTATTAAAGTATAAGAATGCTATGGATTTTCGAACATTGATTTTGTATCTGGAAACTTTACTGTATTTGCTTATTGTTTTTAGTAGTGTTCTAGTGGAGTCTTTAGGGTTTTCTATATAGAGAACAGGTCATCCTCAAATAGTGACAGTTTGAAC
>NW_006441948.1:262652-265851 GCF_000325575.1 Pteropus alecto
ATTTATTTAAAAATTCTAATGGGATTTTGATGGGGATTTATCAAATCTGTATAATGCTTTAGGTAATATGGTCATTTTAACTATGTTGATTCTTGCAATCCAAGAACATGGAATATTTTTCCATTTCTTTATATCTTCTTCATTTTTTTAAAATAGGATCTTGTAGTTTTCATCATATAGGTCCATCACATGTTTTGTTAAATTTATTCCAAGGTATTTTATTCTTTTTGTTGCAACAGCAAAATGAATTATTCTTTTCAAGTTCTTTTTCTGACACTTCATTATTTGAGTGTAGGAATACCATGGATTTTTGAACACTGATTTTATATCTAGAAAATTTACTGTATTTGCTTATTGTTTCTTTCTGGTAGCATTCTTGTGGAGTCTTTAGGGTTTTCTATATAGAGAATCATGTCATCTGCAAATAGTGACAGTTCGACTTCTTCATTTCCTATTTGGATGCCTTTTATATCTTTCTCTTGTCTGATTGCACTTGCTAGGACCAATAATGTTATACTGAATAACAGTGGCAATAGTGAACAACCTTACCTTGCTCCTGACCTCAGAGGGAAGGTTTTTAGTTTTTCACCATTACGTATAATGTTGACTGAGGATTTGTCATAGATGACCTGTATTATGTTAAGGTACATTCCTTCTGTTCTGATTTTGTTAAGTGTTTTGATCATAAATGGGACTGTATCTTGTCGAAAACTATTCCTGCATCTATTGATATAATCATATGATTCTTATTTTTTAATTTGTTTATGTATGTATGTATGTATGTATGTATGTATGTATGTATGTATTAAGGGTGTATCACATTAATCTATTTGCGTATGTTGGACCATTCTTGTGCCTCTGGGATGAAGCCGACTTGATTGTGGTGTATAATCTTTTGAATATGTTGCTGTATTCAGTTCACTAGTATGTTATTTAGGATTTTTGCATCTATGTTCATGAGAGATATTGGTCTGTAGTTTTCTTTTTTGTGTTATCCTTACCAAGTTTTGGTATCAGGGTAATATTGGGTTCATAAAATGTGTTAGGAAGTATTGCCTCTTCTTCAATTCTTTTGAAGAGTTTGAGAAGAATAAGTATTAAAACTTCTTTGAATGTTTGGTAGAATTCACTGGTGAAGCTATCTCATCGTGGACTTTCAGTTTTTGGTAGGCTTTTGTTGATTGTTTCAATTTTCATTTTGAAGATTGGTCTATTTAGATTTTCCAGTTCTTGATTCAGTCTAGGAAGGTTGTATCTTGCTAAACAGGAAAATTTCTAGGTTATTAAATTTCATGTTATATACTTTTTCATAGTATTCTTGTATGATCCTTAGTATTTCTGTGGCGTCTGTCATTTTTCCTTTTTTATCCCTGATTATGTTCATTCGTGTCTTTTCTCTTTTTCTCTTTTGTCTTTAGTAAGTCTAGCCAGGTGTTTCAACTTTATTAACCTTCTCAAAGAACCAGCTCTTTGTTACATTTAATTTTTTTCTATCTTTTGTTTTGTTTTGTTTTCAATTTCATATATTTCTGCTCTAATTTTGATTATTTCTTTCATTCTGCTGAATTTAGGCTTCATATGTTCTTCCTTTTCTAGTTTTTTTAAGAAGAAGTGTTAGGTTATTTATTTGGGTTCATTCTTGTTTTTGGAGATAGGCTTGTGATGATATGAACTTTCCTCTTATGACCACTTTTGCCATGTCCCAAAAGTTTTAATATGTTTAGTATCATTATAATTCATATATATGTATCTCTTGATCTCTTTTTATTTCTTTCTGACCCAGTTATTCTTCAGTAGCATGTTGTTTAATTTCCACGTTTTTGTGGTTCTTCCTCATTTCTTTTGGCAGTTGATCTCTAGTTTCAAAGCTTTATGATCAAAGAATATAGTTGGTATAATTTCAACCCTCTTATATTTGTTGAGGCTATCTCTGTGTCCCGGTATGTGGTCGATTATTGAGAATATTCCATGTTCACTGGAGAAGAAAGTATAAGCAACTGATTTGGGATGAATGGCTATGTAAATGTCAATTATGTCTAAAGTGTCATTTGGTCTAATGTCATTTAAGGATATTATTTTCTTATTGATTTTCTGTTTGGATGATCTGTCCATATCTGACAGTGGGATATTTAGGTCCTCTACTATGATAGTGTTTTAGTATGTTTCTCCCTTTAGTTCTCTTAGTAATTGCTTTACATATTTTGGTGCTCCCTGATTGGGAGCATAGGCATTAAGTGTTGTGTCTTCTTGGTACATGATTCCCTTTATCATTATGAAATGTCTCTCAGTATTTTTCCTTACTTTTTTTTTTTTTATTTTGAAGTGTATTTCATCTGCTATTAGTACTGCTACTCCCGCTTTTCTCTGAATGCCATTTGCTGGAAATGTCATTTTCCACCCTTTCACTTTGAGTCTATATTTGTCTTTGGAACTGAGATGTGTCTCCTAGAGTCAGTTTATGGTTGGTTTTTGTTTTTTGATCCATGCTGCAACTCAGTACCTTTTTATTGGTAAGTGCAGTCCATTTACATTTAGGGTGATTATTGAAATATGAAGTCTTCTTATATCCATTCTAGATTTTGCTTTCTGGTAGCTCAGTGTTTCCATTGCTTCCTTAACTTGGAGTTTCCATTTTCTTTCTTTTTCTTTATTTAGGTTGGCTTTTGTGGGTTTTCCTTCTGGTCCTTCTTTTTTTTTTTTTTATGTACTTCGGTTCCAATTCTTTGGCTTGTGGTTAACATGAATATGTAAAGGATAGTTATGTATATACAGTCTTCTATTTTCTTTCTTGTGTGCCTTATCTCCATTCTCTTTTCCCAATTTGGATCTTTGACTCCTCTCCTTTTCAGTCATTTTTGTCTCATTTTGTCCCTATGTATGCTGAATGTTCATTACTATTTTGCTATAGCAAATTTCTTCCTATTTTAAGCTTATAGTGCCCTGTTCTTAGTAAAGGTTGCACTCCTCTGCTTATCAGCCTCCTAGTCACCTTACTCCTAATTATGCTTTTTTTTTTTTTTTTTTTTTTTTTTTTTTTTTTTTTGGGGGGGTCCCCGTTTCTCTGACAAACATCCAAGACAAAATACATACTCATGTATAACTTACTTATTTTTTTAAATTTAATCACATTGTATGGAAGACATGGAGATAATTTTTTTTTCTTTTTATCTAATTCTATTCCCTGACAGTCTTCACAAGG